>NC_084905.1:18855876-19155876 GCF_949316345.1 Pungitius pungitius
CCTCCGGATTGAACCACCTGTAACAGAGATGCCCTTTCGCGTAAAAAAAGGACCTGCTTAGGAACACCTCACGTCTCTGTTCAAATGGCCATGCTCTTGATGTTGAAGATTAGGCCTTGAAATGGAAACCTTTCAACGGCTACACTCAGCCTTCAAAGGGCAGCTCTGGCCCTCCTGTCATAAAAAAAAAAAAAAAGAAGAGAGAGAGGGCCGCTCCGGTTACTCTCTGTTTGACTTTCCAGCCAGTTTGTCACCGTGCTGACTCATGCTTTTCATGCTGAAAGAGCTTTCTTGTGGTCCCCCCCCCCGGGGGGCGGTGAAACGCAACAAAAGTTCAAATCCTCCAATCGATGCAGCACTTGAAGCAGGTGATCCTTTCCTGTACGAAATACTGAAGAGTTTTTTCTTTTTTTGATCGTTAATCTTTTTCAGCAGCGGCCAAAAACTGAATGGAGCTGTTTGAAGATGAACGCGTGGAGGTGGAATTGAAAGGCGAAACATTGTCTGCTACTTTGAAACAAAAAAGGCTTTTCAGAAGAGATGCAGGGGGGACAAAAAAAATGGGTTTTGCTCTGTGACCTACATCAAGCTTCTCTTCCCTTTCCCTTTCTCTTCAGTTTACTCTCTCTCTCTCTCTCTCTCTCTCTCTCTCTCTCTCTCTCTCTCTCACTTACCCCCCCCCCCCCCCCCTTGAGCTGTGCTTCATTTCAGGGGAACTCTCAGAGAGGAGAGCGGGCAAACTGGATACGTAGTTACCAAATAGGATCGAATGAGGAGGCTAAATGGAGGAGAATAGAGGAGTGTGTGTTCATGTCTGCTCGTGGTCTCATCCTCCCTCCCAGCCGGCCCCTCCTCCCCTCCTCCCCTTTGGACGGTGGGGTGAATCCCCACCTGCCAGGCCTCCAGGGGGGGGGGGGGGGCGCCAGAGGCCAAACCAGCGGCGAGTCAAATGGAGGATGTTTTAAGTCACCGGGTCATTGTAAAAACCACCCTCTGGAGATGCGGGATTCCCTCGGAGATGAGGGTACGGGTCACTGCACGACGCAGGCCTGAGGTGAAGTAGAACGAGCATGTGGTTGAGGGACGTTTAGGGATCGAGGGGGTCGAGAGCTTTGCGCGACGTACCACCTTTGAAGTCCGATTTGGGGGTTTTCACCCTCGGCAGAAGCTGGATTGCACTGGATTCGGTGGTTTGTTTGTCTCGAACTGCCGTGTAAAAAAAAAAAAAATCGTGGCTTGTGTCAAACCCAAATATTGCTGACAGGTGACAACGTCGCTACAATCCTCGACATTTTATTTGTTGTTGAAGGCTTGAATCAGCCAATTTTTTCCTTCAACACCCCCCCCCCCCCCACCCCCCGAGCATTTTCTTCACAAACGCTGCACTTCCAGTTCCTGGTTTGAGGACGACAAAATACTTGCAGATTATTAATGCCCTGGCGGGGGCTCCTTCCCCTTCTCGGAATCAGTTGACGGTCGTTTGTGGTGAAGTCATCGCAGTCCGACCTTAAGGCTAATAATGAACGATCAAGGAAATCTACTCAAATGGCCATGCGGTTGCCCCCCCCCCCCCCCCCCCCCCACCCCACACACTCGCGCTTTGTTTCTTTCACTCTGACAACGAAAAAGGAAACGCAACGTGAAATATTAATTTCGACCAGCTGAATCCTTCTTTTTTTTTTTTTTTTAAACTCCTTTCAGATCATGGCGGCGTCGTCTTGAGTTTCGGACGTTAGAGTTGAATTTCGACTGGTGAACATTCTTTGCTTTTAAAAAGCGGTCGCGCGGCGTAACTGTGGCCACCGACACTGTCAGGCCGGTGCTTATTCAACGTTCAGAGGAGGGACAAAGAGAGAGAGAGACACGCAGAGAGAGAGAGAGAGAGAGAGAGAGAGAGGCTTCACATTCAAATTCTACGTCGCCCGGTTGGACATGCGAGCGTAGTGAGTTGGCTATGAGTGTTATACCCAGGACTAGTATTTTACTATACTAGTTTTTTTTTATGAGCACATATTTGGGCACTTTGACACCGGTGAACTCTCCTTAAAGTACACAATCAATCATCTCGTTGCCGCCGAGATTCTTTCCCTTTGTGGGATTAGCTTCTTGTCGGTTTGTGCACCCTTCGGGAGCATCGTGGTCATCGACTCACATGCGTCCTCTTTCGCCCTAGCCCCTGTTATCCCATGTCGATTTTTTATTATTTATTTTTTTAAACCGTAAAAAGGATGACGGATTGCTAATACATCGGATGCGAACCTCGCGGGGGGGGGGGGGGCAGCCCCGAGCACTCGCTGCCACGCTGGATGACGGCGTGGCAGCGAGGCGTGCGCGGCGCTACGGTGGAACGGCGGCGGATGAAAGGCCTGTTTTTCAGCCCGTCGTCATGTGGGCAGCCGTAAAATCCTCTCTGTGTGAGTCCAGAGAAAACACAGCGGCCGTACAAATGCGTGTGCGTGTGTGTGTGTGAGTGTGAGTGCCAATGTGTAGGATGCTTTCTCTTAGCTTTCATCAGATAGGGGGCGTCTGATGTGCTGCCGCTCTGCAGTGTGTGTGTGTGTGTGTGTGTGTGTGTGTGGTCACCGGTGCTCTTGAGTAAAGGTCATCCCTCACTCTTTATCTCTCTCTTTATTCCTCGCCCCACAGCATGTGCCTGTATCTGGGGCGGGGGGGGGGGGGGGGGGCTTTTCCAGGCAGTGGCTATCATGCGCCGGGGGCCCCCTTGTTCATTCATCAGCTGGGCCTCTGTCTCGGGCCTGCGTGGGTGTGTCGGGAGCTGGGGGGGGCCCTCTCCCTTTTCCCTTCCTCTCTCTGTCTCTCTGTCTCTCTCCTGCCCACCCACCGTCCCCCTGCTGACGTGGCCCGGGATCGTCCCCGGGGCGCCCCCCCCCCCCCCCCGCTGGCCCTCGGGGGGCCCCAGCGTGCGTGTGCGTGTGTGCGTCGCTGTGTTATCGGTGTGATCTGCGTCTGTCTCTGTCTGCTAGACGCAGGAGGAAACAGGATGCGAGAGGATCAACCGTAATCTCGCTGCGCGCTTTGTCGCACACGATCCCAGGCCCGATCGCTGTGTCCGTCCTCTACAGGGGGGGGGGGGCGGGGGGGGGGGGGGGGCGGCCCTGGACGCCCACTGAGGCGAGAGCTCACCGGTGGGCCGAGGGACACTGGTTTCCGAGGGAGAGGACGTTCAAGTTTCTTGTTGTGATGAGGATGGAAACATGTCATCGGGGGGGTGGGGGGGGGGGGGGGGGTATGTTTGGCTCGTTATATCTCAGTCAATATGTTTCCATTGAAGATGAAACAAAATCCAAACGGGGTGGAAATTGAGGAAAATCCTCGACTCTTTACTCGAACGAACTTGATGATTACCATGCGTGCGTTTCTAGAGTCGAGCAGGTGAGGTCCTGATTTCGGTCTCATTATTAGGATGAAAGGGTAGGAAGAAGGATTTGTGCCTGTTTTAGCAGGTCCCTGGTATTCAGTGGAAAAGCTTTATCTCCATCTCAGGGAGATCAGGGAGGAAAAAGGATGCTTTTCAGATGCTTTCTGTCGGGCCCTATTGTCTATGCCTGGGAGGCAGCTTACTCAGATTCTCAGCATTTAATACCGGCACCGTTAAATACCCTCATAATTGTTTTAGCTTTACTGCTGAAAGCCCTCGTTATTATAGGAATCACACTTGGGACCCTGCAGTAATTGTGCTGTGCCAGAACGTGTCACTTCCCCCAGCTCCATGATGTGAGCCCACACCGAGACGGCGAAGCCCAGTTCTGGTAAAACAATATTATTTTATTGTACAGGAACAAGGCTGTGCTAATTCCTCAAGCTGCAAACCTCACAGACCACAAATTTGTCTATAATTTGCTGGGAGCACATGTTCATAGCAACGGTACATAAAGCGTAACGGAAAACAGTAGTAGAAAGCGCATTAGTCAGTTCAGCGACCGGTATACAAAGCGAGGGGTTTTCCTCCAACTTTCTTTCCCTTCCAATGGGGCCCTAAAGACACAGTTCCAGCGAGGGCAAGGCATTAAGAGCTTGTTTTAAGTGTTTTGGGTGCTACGACGCTATCAAATGTGTAGTGTCTGGAAAAGGTAGTGTGTTTTAGTAGCGTGTGCGTGACCTTTTAAATACATTTAGTGCTTTAGGAACTCTACGTGGAGTGTATCAAGGCAAAGAAAGCAAGTAGAAAAAAAGCATTGGGCAGGGTTTAGTTTAAAGCCCAGTGAGCCTACATGCCCTAAAATGTTCGCCCGTTATCGGCCCCACCGAGTGCAGAGACCCCCGGCCACCAGCAGGTGACACTTTCCCCTTTGTTCACTTTGGTGCCATTTGACAGGACGTCCCGGTGCTTTAATGGATATGAAGCCCCGAAACGCCTGTGTATCGTACCGTGTGGTTGAGATGTAACTTCTTATGCAATCCAGTCCTCCTCTGCCCCCCCCCCCCCCCCCACACACACACACACACACTCCCCCGGGGGTTTGAGTGCATGTCCGGGGATGAGGGGGGGGGGGGCCTTTAAAAAGCTTTTTCCCTTCACCGCTCCAACCAACAGGCTTGGCTTGTGTGGAGAGGCCATTCAACTGCACTGCTGGGCTCTGAGAGTGTTGTGTGCGTGTGTGTGTGTGTGTGTGTGTGTGTGTGTCTGTGCATCTTCCTGTTGCTAGACAAGCCCCCCACTAGTATTCCGGCCGGAACTACTTCTCTCCAGCGCTGTTAGAAATGCTGCATTTCTTACTGTAATACGTCTGGTCCTCCTCGCCTTTGCAGATGCACCCTACGTGGACAGCATCCTTCATTGTGAAACCGAAAGAAACCCGCGCTGACACAAACGTGGGTTTGAGTTGTGTTTGCGCAACCTGTCGCAACCTGCACATGATGATGATCCATGAGATTGTGTTTAAACGGGATTTTCCTTACAATCACCTTGAGAAATAAAGCTTTAAAAGGACAACTGGCCTCTTTGAGGAACAATGACTCCCTGACACAAATACAGAGATATAACAGTTCTGGTATTAGTCCGTGCACTTGAAGTAAAACGTTTTAATGTGTCGTGTTAGTACATCGTGCGACGTCGGCGTTACTGCATCAGCTGACCTCCGCGACCCCGTCGGTCCGGCCTGTTACGGTTGTACAGACGGTCCGGCGGTGCGCCTGCCTTCCGGCTCCAAACACAGAACGCCGCTTCACCCAGAGGTTGCTTTTTTTTTGTCTCTGGTTTTAGTCCCTGACGCACGGGAGCAGCAGATGACTTTGTCCTTGCTCATGAACGCTTTTACCTGCTTTTGAGTGAAGCCCGGAGTCATCTCCTTCCTCCGGGCTTTCTTGGATAGTGTAGCAGACACTTGCCACTAAACTCCATTAGACATCTGGTTTAATATTCCCCCCCATTCTTCTCTCCTGGATGTTTCCAAGTTCATTGAGGTTTTTCTGGTAACTCCAATTTTCCACTGGCAGCTAGCGAGGCTATCCCGGGGTGGTTCCTCCTGGAGGGCTTTCAGGACTCTGGGGCCCGGCCTCAGGAGGGCTTTCAAGCTGCTGCTATGGGTGCTTTTTCTCCTCTGCTTTCCATCAACCACACGGCTGTTATGCGAACCAGAGCCTTCCTTTCCCGAGGGCGAGAATGATGATGCACACACAACACCCAACACAAGGGCATCGTTGTTGAACTAAGTTTTCCTGGTGGTAGTTTGGTTATGTTTGTTATGATCGGTGCAGACAGAACCTTTGGGTCACCAAATGGCCTTCGGGATTGATCATGTGTGTGTACTTCAATTTCAGCTCAAGCATCAAATATGGAAATATGAACTTTGTTTGTAAATTCTCATGATTCTCATTGTTATTTATAGAATCGTCACACCAAATATGACAGAGAGGGAGGGTATTATCATTGGGTATAAATACCCCTGGGATTTTTGGATGTCTCCTTTGGTTCTTTGGCTCTTGACAAGCCACGGTGTCTCGGCTCGTGTGATTGGCTTTCATCAAGGCCAGGCAGAGCCCTGGCGAATGCCAGACCCGGCAGGGGGGTGTCAACCAGCACAAGCCCCATCGCCACCATCTCACGAGCGCACACAACCCAATGGGGCCAGGAGTTGGGATGGACCTACGGCTCAGGAAAACCACCCTCTCTCTGGAAACGGCCTCCATCCTGTTTTAAAAATTACATTAGGCGCGTTTTTAACGGCGTACGTGTGTGAGGGTAGAGGGTAGTGTGAGCGCGTTATGTATTCTCATTAGACGGCCGGTCCCGCGCTATTTGCGCGCACGCACATGCGTGTGGATGCACGTGCACAATGGTGGCGTGCCACCACCCATGCATGCATGCATGTGAGGTTGGGGGCAGCGGGGGACCACAAGCTGGTGGGGCGCAGCTTACCGAGGGGAGCAAGTGGTTGTGAGTCAGTCCCGACCGGGCAGACCTGTGGCCGTGGTACTAGCGCTGCAGCACATGTGCCAGGATAGGAAATTAACAGTGGCTTTTGGGTGAAAAACGTCTGTGAGGGTTTAGAAAATGCCCCTGAGGCCGGAATAAGAGGTGCAAACAATCCCTCCGAAGAGAGAAGAGGAAATGAAATAAAAACCAGCAGTAAATGGCTGACAAATAGCAGTTTATTTAAAAGTACCTTACACAAAAAAGCTCCTTAAAATCCAACACTAGGCAAATAAGTATGTTTTGCTATGCTGCCTTATACTAAACCAAGGCTGTAGTCCATCTAATGCAAGTAGTGTTGGCTCTATCCAACCACGCTGTCTGGGCCCATTTAATAGAGTAAAATAAGCAAAGAGTTTGCATCAAGTAACTTTTAAAATTGTTAAAAGAGTGTCTGCTCTGGGAACATTACACCGGCCAGGCTGAGACATTTTTGTCTTTCATTTCCTTATGAATTCCTCTTTATTGCTGTACTTTGCTGCTGCAGATGTAAACATTTCCTCCATTTGTTCATTTTTCGGATATAGTTTTTGGTGGACTCCGTTTTTTGGTCTCTGCGGTATCTGACCGTTTATTTATTGTGAGCAGCGAATGTTTACAAGTTGTATTTCTTGATTTGATATTTCAACAGATTTAAAACTGTTGCAGCACTCTTTGTGTATTTCTTTAGAGCCAAAGTGCACATCTGTTACATTTGACATGTTTGAGCATGTTACAGCCAAATTGGCCAATACAGCGCACTTCAACTTGATGCTTTCGGAATCACCAATAACTCAAAAATAAATACAGCTCCTCTTACTAGAGCTTATTTAAATTCAGAAGGTTTTATTCATCCTTTGCTCTTCCTACCCCGAATATTCTAAAGAAAATCAAAATCTGTAGGAGATGATGCAGAGAAATTTGATGCCGAACTGATCTGACAAGCTTCTTTACTGTTTTTCTGAAAGCCTTTGCGGAAATAATAAATCCTCCTTGGGCTCTCTGAAGTGCAGGAAATAACGCATTTTACCTTGAGAGATTCAAATAATTGCGACTTGAGTACAAAGACTTACAAAACATTCCTCTCTGCTCTGCGGTCAGAGTCGGTTCCGCTGCTCAGCCGCTTCCAGATTACTGCCAGTTGAAGGGATATTGGGGTCTCTTTTAGACCATGGGAGACCTCTTAAGCCAGCCCTCCGTATCCATTAGGAGAGTAGTAGAGGACTCTGAGATATTTAGAAAAGGAAAGGATTGGTGTGGCATAGTTTTGGTCATCGACCTTTGGCTAAATGTGCATCGCGGGCTGCTCCTTTTTAACGACAACGCGATTCCATGATAACTACCATAGAACTCTAAACATGAGCAGAAAAAAATTGTCAATAATATATATACTGTATATATTTATTCATTATTATTTTTATATTTCATTTGATTCACATTTGAGGATTTGCATGTTTGTACTACTCTAAAATCAATTGGTTGTAGCAACAGCGCAGCACATGAAAACCGTTGAACCAGTTTCTTGACTTTTAAGTGCTTTGGCCGGTGTTCATGGCAAACAGCTAACGGCTAACAGCTAATGGAACCAACAGCAGACGCACTGCTGAGCGCACCACCGCCACAGCTTGATATGTTTACTTTTGTCTTTGGCAAAGTATGACGTGCCTCATGCGAGGACTTTGAGCTAATGGGCCTGGATACGGCGGCGCTTGTTTTTGAGTTTGAATAAAGTCCGTCTTACAATTGCCTCCCAGCCCATTAGTGTCCACATGTGGGGTTTTCCAATCGTAGGTTGTATTCATTAATCACGCCATGCCGCTGTGATCGTTTCAGACACTCCTGGCGGAGATGTGCCCTCCTCTAAGTGCACGTTTGAAGTCTAAAATGTATTAGTAATTGTAGAAACAGCATGTTTGTTTTATTTTTATTTTCTCAATTTGTAATCCCTTCAGTTTGATCATCGTCAAAAATGATCGAATCGAAGCACGGCAACAACGTCACACTTGAGTGGCTTTTGAGCGTGACACACGCGACACACACACACACACGTCCAGAGGTTCGTCTCGTCTCGCGCAGAACGCCACGCCGTCTGGCTGGGGGGGGGGGCAGTGTGTGAGGCAGCCAGACCTGCAGACCCGGGGCCGTTCGCCGTGTGGGACAAAGGTGCTCCTGGAGAGGAATTCAGCACTTTGGACAGCACCTGGACCAGCTCTCCCCACGCTGGGGTCCCACCGCTGCGCTCTCACAGGCGTGTGACCGCGTTGCTCCCGAGGTGCAGGGGGGAAGCTGCTCACGAGGGGGGGGGGGGGGGGGGGGTGGTGCCGTGTATCCGGGTCAAAGGCTGGTACCACGGACGCACGCTAACAACAAGGCCGACTTGGAAGATAATTCAGACAGATGGAGAACAGCGGCTTGATGTTGCCGGTTATCTACGTGCCGGTCACATCGCAGCGTCTCTTCTTGAACGTGACCCCTCCCCTTCCCTCTTTCAGGCAGTCGGGAAGCGGCGTTCACCTACGCCATCACGGCGGCGGGGGTGGCCCACGCCATCACGGCGGCGTGCAGCCAGGGCAACCTGAGCCAGTGCGGCTGTGACCGGGAGAAGCAGGGCTTTTACAACCAGGAGGAAGGCTGGAAGTGGGGAGGCTGCTCGGCGGACATCAAGTACGGCATCGAGTTCTCCCGCCGCTTCGTGGATGCCCGGGAGATTAAAAAGACTCCCCGGCGCCTGATGAACTTGCACAACAATGCGGCGGGGAGAAAGGTAAAGAGGACTTTTGATGAGCTCATTTAAACGGCTGTTCTTTTCCATGAAGATCAAGGACAAAAACACAGCAAAGCAATGTTTAGTTGTTTTTGAATGACCTGATTTTGCTGTCAATTGCTACATCATTAGAGCATGAGTGATATTTTTAAAGTGCTGACCTTCCTAGAATGAAATCCGATGAATCAAGAAACACATGAAACTCAAAGTGTTCATTAAAATCATCCGTCTTGGACATAATTGTCCTACAAGCAGATTTTTTTTGGACGACACATCTGGTGGTCAACATAATTAGGTGCAATGCGATAGAAATGTTTAAATAATCTCCCTCTAAGAAAGACTCCATACTTGACAAACGTGATGCACACGTGCGTGTGTTAATGCGTTCCTTTGCAGAAAAGCAAACAGCCTCAGATAAAGTCACGCCGGGGACGCGACAAAGGGCTGTGAGTGACCGAGCTGCTGATTGACCGATCGCTCAGTCACAGCCTTTCAGCAGCTCGCTTTGCTTCAGCCAATTATTGACATATCTTTTATTCCCCCGGGAGAGTGCATTGCCAAACTTCATCATGGCCTCTGTTTGTCGGCTGTTAGTCATCTCAGAGCAGTCTTTGAGGGAGAAAAAAAACAAAACAGAAAGAGTGTGAGAGGTAAATAAAAGAGAAAAGATGATGTTGTGTTGACGAATGGATCTAATCAGTAACTTGGGCTTTATCGTGTCCACTGGGACAAAGGGGTCTGTCTCGGGGTTACCAGTCATAGGACTGCCATTATCTCCTTTCATAGAAACCTGAAACCTGTTTAATGCTGGAGAACAGGACATTATCGCATTCTCTGCACTATACCAACTGTACCAACAACTACTGTACTAGTCGGATGTGTACCAGTCGGATGTGTACCAGTCAGATGTGTATCAGTCAGATGTGTACCAGTCGGATGTGTACCAGTCGGATGTGCACCAGTCAGATGTGTATCAGTCGGATGTGTACCAGTCAGATGTGTACCAGTCGGATGTGTACCAGTCGGATGTGTACCAGTCAGATGTGCACCAGTCGGATGTGTACCAGTCAGATGTGTACCAGTCAGATGTGTACCAGTCGGATGTGTATCAGTCAGATGTGTACCAGTCGGATGTGTATCAGTCGGATGTGTACCAGTCAGATGTGCACCAGTCGGATGTGTACCAGTCAGATGTGTACCAGTCGGATGTGTATCAGTCGGATGTGTACCAGTCAGATGTGCACCAGTCGGATGTGTACCAGTCAGATGTGTACCAGTCGGATGTGTATCAGTCGGATGTGTACCAGTCAGATGTGCACCAGTCAGATGTGTACCAGTCAGATGTGTACCAGTCGGATGTGTATCAGTCGGATGTGTACCAGTCAGATGTGTACCAGTCAGATGTGTATCAGTCAGATGTGTACCAGTCGGATGTGTACCAGTCGGATGTGTACCAGTCGGATGTGCATCAGTCAGATGTGTATCAGTCGGATGTGTACCAGTCAGATGTGTACCAGTCGGATGTGTACCAGTCAGATGTGTACCAGTCGGATGTGTATCAGTCGGATGTGTATCAGTCGGATGTGTACCAGTCAGATGTGCACCAGTCGGATGTGTACCAGTCGGATGTGTATCAGTCGGATGTGTACCAGTCAGATGTGCACCAGTCTGATGTGTACCAGTCAGATGTGTACCAGTCAGATGTGTATCAGTCGGATGTGTACCAGTCAGATGTGCACCAGTCAGATGTGCACCAGTCAGATGTGTATCAGTCAGATGTGTACCAGTCGGATGTGTACCAGTCGGATGTGTACCAGTCGGATGTGCATCAGTCGGATGTGTACCAGTCAGATGTGTACCAGTCAGATGTGTACCAGTCGGATGTGTACCAGTCAGATGTGTACCAGTCAGATGTGTACCAGTCAGATCACCTCTTTGCTGAGACAGTAAGAGGCCAAAGTGTTTCTTAGATTCATAGTTATTAATTAAAACTTCAGTGTTGCTCATAATCCATGAACATGATTCATCAATGAATTTATTTCATTTAATGGGTAGTTATTAGGCAACTTTCCATTATTTCTTACTGTTAGTGATGGTTTCACACTGTTGGCAGTAGCCAAACAGTAGATTACCACTGGGATTATCACGTGGCTTTTGTAGCTTTGGAAGACGATTACATACATCTAGCTCAGTGTAAACAATGCATCACATTTTCTTTGTGGATTTTTATTGGATACAATACGCCTGAAATGACCTTCAACACCAATCTAAGTCAAATGAGCTGATTAAAACGATCCTGACTGTGGTGATGGAGGGAGCGGCTCCTCCAATGGGATCCAGCTGAGGTGGTATTTTCTAACCATTGACGAGAAGCGTCGTTGAATCTGTGAGCCATAATTACGACGGATGCCGTGACTAAACCGAATACTGAAAGAGTGCAGCCAGTGAATCAAACAGATCTCCCATCTGGGTTATGTGTTTGACAAGTGATCTTTAGATGGGAATCTGGTCATATTGGACTAATTAATAACAGCTCAGAGGCTTTGATGGACACAGTTTAGGTAAATGTTTCCATGCATCTGTCAGAATCCTTCTACCAGGCATTCCGTGTGGTTTTTTGTGCCTCGCATTTTTGGAAATCCTCATTTTGAATAAACACGCGAGACGAGATTGACAGCTGACCCCGGCTTTTTTTTAAAAAGTCGGCGGAGCTCATGTTTTTCCAATCAAATGTCCTCGAATCTGGAAAACAGTGACCGCACCGAGTCCACCGTGGACCAGGCGGGCGGAGGTATTGAACAACTCTTGTGTACATTTTGGTAAGTGTCTGATAGAAATGATGACTTGGGCTTCTGGCGAGGCGAGGTGCCAGGAAAAAAAAAAAAAAAAAAAAGCTGCACTGGAAAAACGCCCTGCCGACCAAAGTTACATCTCACACAACAAAGACGCGCTCCGATCGAGCGCATCGAGGGGGGGGGGGGGGGGCGGGGGGGGGATCCCGATTTCGGTGAAAGAAGTGCCGTCGGGATCGTTGCAGATGTGTTGATGTGAACCCTTCCGTTCATTGGAGTTTTAGAACGTTTCAGCAGAAAACGAAGAGGGCACAGTTTTTATTTTATTTTATTTTTTCTAGTTTCTCAGTTCCCCCGGGGAGGGGGGAGGGGGGGGGCAAAGGGTTGACGACAGCGCACAATATTTCCCATATGCCCCAGGCTTAGGCCTCAAGGAGAAGATTTCCTGCCCTGTGCACCATATGTTGGACATAACCTCAAAGAGAAATTAAGTTCAAGACTGAGAAAGGAAATAACCTCAAAAAATGGACATAATTGCATTTAAAATGACTCTTTGACTAAAAGCATCTGAATATATTACTGTGATCCACTTTAATGTATGTGGCAATATTTTGCTTTGTTCTATTTATCAAATTATTGAAGCAGTCAAATAAACCTCAAGCATTGACCTGTCATAAACAATTAATTGATTTAGTCTTTGTTTTGTGCTGCTTTGGCAACTCAATCAATGACCCAATAATCTTGATTTAATCCAGATGATTGATAGTTGCATGGGTCATTCTCTCAGTCATTTTGACAAAGGTAGACACAATTACACGATGGAATATTACCAGTAAGTGTAATTTCCCCTCCCTCAGGGCATGCGACTGTATGCATATGTCATCTACTACACTGAAAATTCTGAATTGATCTAATTCAAATTCAAAGTCCCATAGGCCCCGCCCCAATACAAAGGGCTCATTGCAAGATGACACAAAGAAAAAGTGAATTCAAGGGAGAACTCGGGCCACACTGGCCCTTTAACATGACCTCAACAGCTCAATGGTTCTTGTCACTGACACAGTTGTTTGTGCAAGAAAGAATTTTCACACTTTCTGATACCAATAAAAGATTTGTTCACAAAATTAGTACCAAAACTTCACTTGTATATTTGCTGCAGCTCTACAAGCGTTTTTTTTCTTCTTCTTCTTCTCGTTTGACTCTCCAGGTACTAGAAGACAGAATGAAGCAGGAGTGCAAGTGCCACGGCGTCTCGGGCTCCTGCACCACCAAGACCTGCTGGACGACCCTCCCCAAGTTCCGAGAGATCGGCTACGTGCTCAAGGACAAGTACAACGAAGCCGTGCACGTGGAGGTGGTGCGGGCCAGCCGCCTGCGCCAGCCCACCCACCTCAAGGTGAAGCAGACTCAGGGCTACCGCAAGCCCATGGAGGCGGACCTGGTCTACATCGAGAGGTCGCCCAACTACTGCGAGGAGGACACAGCCACGGGGAGCGTGGGCACCCAGGGGCGCCTGTGCAACCGCACCTCGCCGCACACGGACGGCTGCGACCTGATGTGCTGCGGGCGGGGCTACAACACGCACCAGTACACCAAAGTGTGGCAGTGCAACTGCAAGTTCCAGTGGTGCTGCTTCGTCAAGTGCAACACGTGCAGCGAGCGGACGGAGGTGTTTACCTGCAAATAAGGAACCCGCGGGCAGAGAGTGAGGCTCCAGGGGGGGACTATTTGAATGAAGAAAGGCTCGAGCAGGACAGGCGGGGGGGGGGGGGGGGGTGGATTGTGTGACTCGGACCGGTGAGACATTTTTGGAAAAAAATGAAAGGAATGGAACGTGGCATCCTTCGCGGCATCTTTTTTTTTTTTGCACAGCAGAATCGAATCTAATTTCTTTTTCCCGAAAGTAAATGCTAAATATCAGTAGGTAATTCCCCAGTGCTCCACTGTCACACGGCTCACTCCCCCCCCCCCCCCCCCCCCCCCCCCGTGTGCTGCTGTTGCCCCCCCCCCCCCCGAGAACGACGGGTGTGTGGACCGTGGGGCGGCCATCGACGGGCCTCGTTTGGGAAACTGTGCTTTTGCACTCTGGGATTTTTGTAAAACCTTAAATTGGAGAAGAAAAAAAAGAAAAAGAAGAGAGACTCGTGTGCGGAGAGGAAACACGAAGGCGACGCAGGCGCGGGGGGGGGCGGGTCGGTCGAGAGGACAGCGGCTGATGAGGAGGGGCTCGACTGGGAGGGATCTGTCCACTCTTTGAAAAAAACGTTGTTTTTTTTTTTGCTAAAAGGGGGAGCAAAAGTGAATCTTTGACAAGAGCGACCCCCACCTCCCCATCCCCTCCCCACCTCTCCCCCTCTCTCACCACCCGAACCCCCAAATTGGCTGAGGCTTAAGTCGGAGGTCTGTAGAAATGAAGAACATTTTGTGAGTACGGTGCGTTGGGGTGCGCCAAAATCTGAGTGGAGAACTCTTTTTAAACCCTCTGCTGCCAACTGGAATATGGTGGAGTTTGTTAGTTTTCCAGTCACACTGGAACTGTCTGTTCTGAACACTGAAAATAAATTGTTTATTTATGTTATAGTATCTTAAAACGAAGCACTAACGGGTAGAGATGTCTTTTTTTTTGTACTAAGTGTAAAGAAAAAAAAATGCTTTTTAGAAACTCTGACTGAAAAATGTGTGTCTATTAGAAAGTGACCCCTAAAACCCCTAAAACGACCTCTTCTTTTCTTTAAAGAAAGGAAAAAAAAGAAAGAAATTCTACCGCTGTGTTGACACATGTTCAAACGTTCAAACATCTTGGTTCTATTTTACTGTCCCATTGTTTGTTTGTAGCCCTTTTTACCCCGAGCAGCGCCATCCATCCGGATGCCTCTACACTATTCCAAACGATAGCAAGAAAACTCATTAAAGTGCAGAGATCCTTCCTAAACTCATGAAACATGAAGCTGATTTGTTGCCGGATGTGTTTGTGCCGCACTGATATTTGCCATTCAGATACAACTCATGAGAACTAAATAAACTCCCATTTGACTCAGTTTGGCGGTTCATTGCTAAAACATAGTAAAGGTTGACTTTAAATTGTAGATATAAATAGATGATATTGTCCTCGTTTGGGCTAATGTTGTTTTGTTCTGCTCAACGTTAAAAAGGCGAATCCACTTTATAACAACTGGGACGATATTTTTAAGAGTTTTGGATGTAAATCTTTGATGATTATTCACCCGAAACTATTGCTCAGTTTGAAAACACAGTGACTTCGGACAGACTAGGGATTATTAAAAACTAAGACAGTGAGCACACACAAAATGCAGGTCATGATTACTGCCCCCAAATGCAGCTGTTTACAGTCGGTCAAAGTCAAACTGTTCGCCCCTTTGCACTCGATTTCAAATAACTCCTTTTAAAGGGGCAAAGTTATCGTAGCTGATGAGTCGGGCGCTGTAACTATTTCCCGATGAACAATAGCACTTCACGGCTCCGCCTCCGCTGGTTGCTGTGACAACGAGGCTGCACAGAGAGACGGAGAGATGGAGCCGTGTTATCCAGGAAAATGTTACAGAATTTAACCCACAAATCTCTAAATTATAATTATATGATTTTTTAAATTAAACTACGATAAACTAATTACCGCAAGGCTCTGAAGTTCCTAATTTGACGCACGTGATAGATTGTCTCAAAAGTGAACAAGTTGATATCCGTCTATCCGGTTTTATTCTTTAATGGCATATTCTTTTTTAAGTTTTGGACTTTTATCTTTTGGTTTACGTATTAATTGATGGTTTTAGAATGTATCATACGTTTTGCACAGTGATAAAAACCACCCATTTAAGAGATTGAGAGACTGATGTCGCCTGGCCTTGCACTTTGCTCGATTGGTATTTTGTGTGTGCATCAGTCTTTAACTTATTTTATTTCAGAAGAGAGACAAGCCAGATGGATCCAACAGATTTGTCCTATAAAAAGATTTAAATATTTTCTTGATTAAAGTAAGTTATTAATATAAGCTTTCTAGCATGTAGCCTCATTCTGGCATTTATATTATTACATATAAATTCAAATATTAACTCAAATATTGGAGGCATTTGAAATAATCATGTTTCCTTTGTTGAGGATGCAAATGTGTTCTTCTTCGCTTCAAATAACTGATTGTTCTTTAATTTATGAAGAAGTGTATGAGTTGTACAGTGAAACACAGCAGAAGGTTTATCCATGAACCCTGAGTGAGGAATCCACATTCTTCATTTTATTGTTTTGTGCATGTTGGTACAAGAATGTTCCTGCTCAGTGTTCGGTTGCCCAAAATCGACTGTTCCAACAAATATCCATCGCTATTATTTTCATAAAATTCTCCCCCTCTGAAGAAAAACACACACATTAAATATGGTCATTGTGTGTGTCCAGGTCTGTAGCCAAACCGTATGTAGAAGTCTGTTATTCAAACATTCCAACCACACATAATGGTAACTGGCAAATGCGTTAGAAGAGCATAAATCATTCCAACAAAAATTCAAAAATTCAAAAAAAAAAAAAAAAAATCAAAAATAAATAAATAAAGCCGTGTGTTGACTTGCTGACGTTATTTTATACACAGTGCATTTTCATAATGTGCTGTGGTCTTCTGTCCTGATTGTGGCACGCAGGGAACGGGAGTCAATTATCTCTCCACGCATGGCGGCGAGCGTCCTCTCCATGTCAGTGTCAAAGCAGCCTGTGTGATCACAAACACACAAGGAGAGGGAAAAAAAAACACATTATGGAAAAAAAAAACACAATGCCCCCAGCTCTGCACAAAATACAGGCAAAATGTGATCATTCATTAAGTTGGAATCGCTCTTTTCTTTTTTTTTTGCTGAAGTATAAAAAAAAAGCGCACGTGCAGTTTTCTTCACGGCTAATTGGGACCTGCCGGACTTGGGTGGTCACGTGACACCTGCGACACTGGCAGCGACACTGGCAGCGACACTGGCAGCGACACTGGCAGCGACTCCACTTTGCATGTTCACTCCCTTTCAGTCCCCGCGTTGGGCTCCGCGTTCTCACTCGTGATGCTCAACGAGGATTTAGAGACTCGATGACACTGGACAGCTGGCCCAGCACTCTCAGCCCCCCCCCCCCCCCCCCTCCCTACCCCGCCCCCCCTCCCCCCGGAGCTCTCTGCGTTGGCACAGCCCGCCGGAGTCACTAAATGGGAAGGGGGCCTCCATGCAAATGACCCGGTGTGAATAGGAAGTGGCTCAGTGTGCCTCTTGTAATTTTTTATAGTGACACACAAACAAGAGTGTACTTCTTTTGTGCGTGTGTGTTCTTTTTGGGGGGTGGGGGGGGTGTGGGACAGCTCGGTGAAACAAGGAGGTGCATGTGTGTGTGTGTGTGTGTGTCCGGAAAAACAGCGAGTGAAAAGAGTGGTTATTTAGGAGAGGAGCTAATTGAGAGTGGGTTTTTGGAGGAAGAGTGGCTGCACTCTGTATAAGTAGGAGCAGCTGTTGCACCGAGTCTAAAAGATATGCTAAAGCCGTTTTCGGCATTTTCACTCTTTCGGGCCCTCGGATGATTCACCCAGTGGGGAGGGAGGTGGGAGGTGGGGGCATCGACGTGGGTTGACGACTCATGACTCTTTTGCACGTGATCGCTGTGAGTCGTTTTGTCGGAGCGGCTCTCGGTGGAAGGCTGCCACGCCGCTGCCTTCGTTGCCCCCCCCCCCCCCCGGACGCTGCCACTCGTCTTCCTGTATGTGAAAAGCATTGTGGGAGGCCAGCCGACCAGAAGTAAGACGTGTTTTGTTAGTTGTCTGAAGCACCCCCCCCGGGCACCGGAACCACGTAAGCTCCCTCCTAAACCCCGGATTGGTGGGGGGGGGGAAATGGATCCCCTGACGTTTTGTCATTGAAAATATAAAATAGAGAAACAGAGTCCGCCGTGTGGGGCTTCATCTAAAAGTGGCTGGTTGTCTGGGCGTCGCGATCATTCATTCATTCATTCATTCATTCGTTCATTGGGTTATGTCCTGCAAGCTAATGCTCCGCGTCTAATTCACGCTGGGATGCGACGCCCAATTTGGCAGAAAAAAAACCCGTCATGATGTAGCTCAGGTCTGCCAAGGACCTGCATATATGCAAAAGTATCTTAGCCTCAATCGACTCAAAGAGGATGTAGAGGGGGGGGGGGGGGGGGGTCTCAACTAAAATCCTTTGGGCCAATAAGGTAGCTCGAAAACGGGTCGACCCTCCACAGGGATTTCTTCTTTGTCTGACGAAACTCCATGTTTTATGCTTGTGTAAATAATTGAGTGGCTCTCAGTGAAAAGCCGCGTAAAACAACTTTTGGTTCAGATTGTTTTGATATTAGGAGCAACATTGTTTTATGCTTCTTTTTTTTTTTTTTTTAGGTGTCAGAAGCCCTCCCAAATCCCCTGAATCAGTGCCAACCTTCCGCTTCCTCTTTGTTATTTATAACTTTGGCGACTCTGCAGGCGTACGGGAAGAGAAGCGAAGGTGGCAAACAGCAACAAATTGGCCAAATGAAGGGATTCGATTAATAACGGAGGAGTCAGAGGTCTTCTCAGCTGATACTTGAGGTTTGCCAGATACCAAAGGAAAGGAAAAAAAAAAATCACCACTTCAATTGCAGACTCCTCCTCAGCTGAGGAAGGAGATGTTGAACAGTCCGATTTCAAATGATGGATTTGTTTTGGAGCGATCCTTTAAATCGTGTTTGTTATTTCAGGACGTGAAGCCTTTGGTTAAGGTGATACAACATGGAAAGGCAAGGAAGCGCTCCTGCTAAATCCCCCCCCCCCCCCCCCCCCTCCTCTCCGCCCCTTGGGCAGAAATGCAAGCCGTAGCTAGGCCACTAATAATACTAATTTAAAACGTTAGAAAATTCTCAACAAAGCAGAAGAGCACACAATACAGTTCAACGCAGCCCACAACACAGCCTGCAGCAATTAAGAACGTATAGTCTTTTTTTTTTTTTTCTTTAATGTGATTGCTTGGTGCTTTTCTGGTGTTCCTTTAACTTTGTTTTGACTGCTTGTCTTAGCGAAAGACCATCATTTGGAGGTTTCTCATCATCTGCTTGATATTAGTGGTGAGGAACACATGGCCATTCAAAGGCAGAGCCCAGTGTGACATCATAGACCACAAGGCACAAGTGGGGATCATCAAGACCCCGGCCTCTGAACGCTACCTGACTACCTCTATCCATCTGCACTCAATGCTGCTCTTTTCCTTTTGTGGGACTGTTTCTCTTCTTATATTTTACTTATTTTTTGTTGTCTCTTCTGCGCGGAGATCTGAGAGGCCTTTTTTTTTGTTTTTTACTTTGCCGGATATCGCCCGTGTCAAATAGCAGATAGAGACGCAACCAACGCCTCCCCTGCGCGTGGCCTCGACCCAACAGGTTCAAGAAGGTCTGTCACGGGCATCGTATATATACATAGACAGAAGACATTAGCCTGGGGGAGTAATGACGCCCAGTTTTTGGCGCGCACACCTGTTTATGTTGGACTGCGGCGCAGCAGGCGGTTCTTGTAAAATACGAGCGAGGTCAACACTTCGCGCGGCGCCGCCCTCGGGACTCTATGGCTATAGTAAGGGCCGGAGAGGGGTGGTGGGGGGGAGGGGGGGGGGGGGCGGCGGGTCACTGCGCTTGTGTCGATTTTTTTTTAAAAGAGCATTGAGCGTTTCATTTGGCGCGCTTCTCGAAAACCTCACCTCGCCGTTTCGGTCGGTCCCCGCGGGGGTTCGAGGACGCGCTTTCTTCCTCTGCGCCCGCTCAGTGTCCAGCGGTTCGGGCCCCCGGGGGCCACGGCTTCTCCTTGAGGTTTTCTTGAGGTTGGGGTTTTATAAAAGCTGACTCCACCCAGGGGGAAGAAAAAAACCAAAAAAACTACGAGGCCCCATGAGGGCCCTTTTTCCCCCAGCGCTTTCGCCGCTCTGTGAGACGAAGCAGGAGAAGGAGGTCCCGATTCTCACAAACACGATGGCAAACCGGGTCTTGGAAATGGGATTTTTCCATGGCCCGTCCATTTGACCGTACACTCGAGCATTAATTCCAAGCACACAGCTTGAATTCTTGCAGCCAATTGCTCCGGAATTCATTTTTCTAGAGCATGATTCGTCTTTTCAGCATTACCAAAATTGTAAGAATTCGCCCAGTCCAAACCATACTGTAAAAACCCAGAAGGAATCCAAACGCTGTACTGAATGATGTGTTCTGATAAAATGTCAACACACGACACAGCTGAGACCACAGAACTCGACACTCCACAGCTGCCATTTGGAGAACATTGGCATTTTTTTTTTTATGTTTTTGGTTCAGTTACACAGCACGCAACTGTTGTCAACAACTTCCAAAAATCTTGAAGTGATTTGCTCACCTCAAGCAACTCGTTTTGATCCCTGAACTCACTGAGCGGCAGTTAAGTCAGTTTGCTACTGTTGTGTGGAAGAGCAAAAAGAGTCAGTTGCGCTTTTCTTTGCTCCACGTTTAAAAAAAAAAAAAGAGCCACCGCGTGAGATTCGGTGCCAGAGTATCACCCCTTCCCCGTCTAGCCTGTGGAAAGAGCGGCGGTGGAGGTGAGGCGGTTCCGTGATGTGGGTCACATACGTGGAAAGTTGCTGCTGGATCCTTCCCTCTTATTTTATTTTTTTTTTTCCATGTCGGATGGAAGGTCACCGGAACAACACACAAACATCTGCGAGAAACACTGAGGCCTCGTTGTTAAAAAAAAACCCCACAATCACTTTACTTCTCCCAAAAAACCCCGGCAATTAATCCAGAACTTTTTGAAGCGCAGGTAATGATGAGCGCTGAGTGGTGACAAAGTTCGCCTAACGCACAAAAGTGAATTCGTCCATCACCCGCTCGTGGGGGTGAGGGGGGGAGAGTTGACGTCTAACTCGGTCTGTCAGCAAAGCGCACCGCATGGAAAGCAACATCAGAGGAACCGGTTGCCCCGGCGCTTGTATATTTCTGTCTCCATCTGTGTCACCGGCTGGAAGTGGGCTCGTGTACATGCCTTTGAATACGTAGGGCATTGGACACCAGCTCCGTGCGGTTTGGGGGAAGTTAAAGGCTCGTTGGGGCTTTAATCCGCCAAACCCTCCTCCCGGTTTTTCCCCTCTTTTTCTTGTCTCTGCGGGTCCCGTTTCCCCGCCCCCCCCCACCCACCCACCAGCTCTCCGTCTACCACACTGGCCCGTCAGCACCCCAGACTCCAAAAAAGACCCTCAGCCACCCCCCCCCCCACCCCACCAGGGCCACCCCACCACCCCCCACCTCCGCTGCCTACACAAAACTGGGCCTTGCCTCGCCGCAAGTCCTGACTTCCTAATGGCTGATGGATGCGCCGAGGTCACACTGATGATCTAGAGACGTCCTTTGGTCCATCACGCTTTGATCAACATACTTAACCCTTTCTTCCAAAGGAACGCCCCCCACCCCCCACCCCTCGGTGGATGAGAATGTATGGGAGATTGAGTTACACACACACTGCTGGGGAGCGGGAGGGCTGACATCCCTTTGGTAACACATGTCTTTGTTTAAGGCACTGACAGTCCTCCCTCCAAGCTCCTCTGCTCCTCTTGGTACCCCCACCAGCGTTGCAGGGAGGGGGTCCAGAGGGGGCACTTGGTCCGTCAACAAACAGAAAGCAACTGTTAGGCCTCTCGGGGTAAAAGACTTATTTGCTTTCTTGTTGAGAGATAAACAGGTTGGTGCCGCTGTCATATCCGTCCGTTAATAATAATGCGGCAAGTTAGCTTAGCTTAGCATGCAGACCGAAACAGGTAGCCTTACTCAATCTGAAGCTCATTGGTCACCACCATGCAAGGAAGCTAATAAGCTTAGTGCATCCCAAAATGTCATGGTGAATATATTCAAATGTAAAGGAAACAAGATACCGGTATTTTATTTTGTGCAAAAGGCTATTTTTTAAATTTCCTACGTGATTTGAATGAACTATAAAACATTTTTTTACAAATTTTTATAATTTTTGTAATTTAATTTTTTTTTTACAATTTTTTTTTAAAACAAATTTACACAATAAAAGTTTTTTTTTAGAGCTGTCACTATTGTTGCATAATGCACAAGTGGGCATTGGAAAGATGCATTAGAAGCAGGTTCACTTAGCTCATGTCAGTCAGGTGTTGGGTAATCATTACATCTGCAGTGCAGGTGTCGGCTTGTTGCTCAGGAAGTCTTTTTTTTCTAAGAAGCTCTGCGCTACCAAAAAGTAATTTAATGTAACATTGCTTCTAAGAAACAGAGAGCAGTTCTGCTTTAAGCCAGAATTTTGCGCAAGTAATGATTTTAAAAAGTAATATTTTTTTAAGCCATTACTATAAATGAAGGCAGTTTCTGCGGCTGGGGGATTATAACAGACTTCATGAAAGGGTGTTAATCAATTGTTTTTGCTTCATGTATGTTCTAAAGGAAGGGATGCAAAGTTTGGTAAAAATAAAGACACATTTTCTTCCTTTGAATTTGCTCAATGATGATCTTCTTTAGCCCTTCACAACACATGAAACCAAATGTGGTTTGAAAAGCAGTGGCTCCGTGTGTTCATTTTCGGATCACCTTACCAGAATATGGATATGTTCTATCAATTAGCGGGCTTGGGCCCAAAAGCAGAGGAAAAAATTAATGTGTTTCTAATTCTGAGTATCATGGTTTCTGCACATGGACGTGTATATCATTCTTCCAAAGAAAACGTCTACCCTTACATTTCTCTGTTTTATTGAGCCGAATTGCAGCATAATGTAATCCACAAATACATAAACACATCAGACCTCATTGGGAAGTGTTATTAGGTCTGTCTTGGAGCAGCAGTAAAAAATCCATTTTTAACTTTCTGGCCCGCAACCTGCAGCCACCACTCTCATCACTTGGGCCATTTGAGAAGACGGGTGCCCGCTGGAGTCGAAGGCGAGAGGGCGCCCGCCATGGCCCCCGCGAACCCGTCTGCTCCGCTCTCTGTGGGCTCTTTTTTTTCCCCCCCCCACCCCCAACGCGCCGGCTGTTGAGGCGACGGCAGCAGCTGTCAGACGGCGGTTGCTGGCAGGGCGTGGTGCCTGACCGGCCCGGGTTCCGACCAGACCAGGCACTCGCGCTCCCCCCCGTCCCCCCCCCCCCCCCCACCCACCCCCCCCAGCGCTCAGCCGCGGGAAGAGAGTTGACCCCACGAGGGCGCCGCAGGCCTCGGGGGCTGCCGGGTCGGCGCGCATGCGGTTTGTGTGTGTTTGTGTGTGTGGTGGTGGGGGGGGGGGGGGGGGGTCCGTGACACCCGCGGGTCAAGCTCGTCAGTGCGGAAGCTCCTGGGTGTGCTTCGTCGGATTCGGAGGCAAAATATTCCCCCCCCCCCCCCCCCCCCGACTTGCCCTCACATGTGTATTCATCTTCCTTTGATTGAGCTTATATAAACTGAGTAAGTAACTTCACAGCTAAACAAACTGTGATTTGTGACCCGCAGTAATCCCGGCCTCGGGTCACGTCCCTTCTTTTCTTTTTTCCCAAAATATTCTACTTGAAGTTCCTTTCAAAGAGATCTTTAGATCTGGCCCCGAAGAATAAATAGCGAACACTGCGTAAAGCAGAGTTTGTTTGGGGGGGTGGACGACCGTCACCGTGGCAACCGGCTGGTGTTTTCAATTTGAAGCTGACATCTCAACGGGTCCTGTTGTGTCCTGATATGTGGGGTTAGTGAACGTTATAAATGTATGAGGTGAGTTATTAGGAAGTCTGTTAATTACAGGGGTGGGATGTGGTATAAATCTTGCAGATTAGAGGCTGGACGTAGAAGTAAAATAATCTGCAAGCCTAACACTTGGTACTTTAGTGGGCCTGTGAACGCCGCGCTATAAAGAAGACATGGCATGTAGGACTCAATCATGAAAGTCAAGCTGAGTCGGCACGAAATTGTAGATGATGAAGTCAGATTCATGAAATAGGTAGACGGGGGCCAAAGAAGCCGTACAGCTCATTCCATGTATCGCGTTCAGATGCCAAGTGCGCAACCTCAGAATAAAACATGTTCTGAAACGCAAGCTTCCTGTACTGCCCAATGCAATACGTGGCTCACTAAGACGCGTAGATCACTGCACTACCTTAACTTTAATCATGACGGAGGTTTGACTTTTCCATTTAGCTGTGAACATCATATCAGAAGTGGCCACGATTTTACTGTGACTGGTCTGGAATAAATAACGTTTCTTTGTAACTAGTATAATGAGGTTAGTTTAGGTGTTACAATCAGACAGAATAGGGAAATTACATGCGTCTCTGCGGATTTATTCTGATTTATTTGGACCCAATTTAGGTGGATTTGCAATTTAAAAGTGTGAATTATGCCCAAATCCATGAAATAATACCCACATCGTGACAAGAATAATCTTCTGTTCTTATAATAATCTGTCGTGGTCATGTGGACAACTGCACATTACATACATGTAATATAATATGTTAATTTAAAACCGCACGTGAGCTGCTGCAACACCTAAACTCACCCCCATGGGGGATTAATAAAGGAATATCATAACCATCGGTTATATTAAAATGTATCTCAAGTGTTGGATGCACAACAACAGATCAAACACAAACAGATTCAGATTGAGACCTGGCGAGTCCCGGGGGCGCTGAGAACGGGGCAGGAGGGGGCGGGGGGTGGGGGCGATGCCTGGAGCCGGACGGGACAGGTCTCGGGGGTTGGAGCATTCGTTGACAATGGGCCATGAGAGGCTCCTTTCTCCGTTGTGGCAGGCCCTTTCACGGGGCTCCTCCTCCCTCCGGCCCTGAAAGGGACCCCACAGGCCTGTCAGTCCACTCTGCTTTCCCATCCCTCCCCAACAGCTGTTTCTGGGTGGCGTTGTGTCATTAGTTGTACTCATTTAGCCCCCCCTCCTGCCTTTAAGGAGCTTGGTTTTGTTGGAGTTGTTGTGGTAGCTCGCTCAAATATGTTGAGTGTAAGTGATGTGATGGGTTGGCTGTTGTCAAGCGCCGGTTAAACTAATTTGGGTCCTCGGATGCGAGTGAAACCCTTTGGTAAAAAAATGTTTATGCACTGCTTTTTGGACATTGCAGGAATACTTTCCCTTTAACCATAATATAATGTTGCAGGCACAAAATGATTGGAGGAGATATTTCCTAATTATGACCGGGAAGCATAATCTGTGATATCAGATATCCAATGAAATGGCATGTTTTTTGCGTGCGGAGAGCAAAACTCTGCTCTGCAGTTTTTGGCGAAAAAGCAAAGAGACGTCTCAGACGCTCACTCTGTGACGTCTCGCTCCGACTGCAAAAGGCGCGGCGTCGCCCCCTGCCCCCTGGGGGATTTGGAAAAAAAAAAAGGTGCAGGTGCCACCGCCTCGACTCGTGTCGAAAGAACCGGCCCGCCATCGCTCCCCGATCTCACACGAAACCCCTTCGGCGTTTGCCCCCCGAGACGGCGGCGTTGGAGACGACGGCGTTGGAGACGCGTTCGCGCGAGGACGTGATGTACGGGTTGTGGTTCTGTGCCTGAGGAGCTACAGGGGAGCCACGCGTGGGTCAAAGTGGTGAAACGAGGCCTCGCAGTGTGCTGTTCTCCGCTTGGTTTGAGGCGATTGCAGATTTGAGGATCTACCTGCTTGCATTTGACCCCTGATTGCAATATATTTTCCATATATATATTAAATATATTTTTTACAACATTTCAGCTATTATTCATTCCAAAAGTATGCCTTAACCATATCACAAGTCGCAGAAATCATCTGCAAAACGAAAAAACCTTTCCAGTTGCCGCTGGTTTCACTTTCGCACACAGCTTGTGGCTTATGGAATGCTTTTAGAGGTCGATAAAATTAGTCGTTGCGTAAACACGTAGCATTTGTTACAAGGAATTCAGTTATAAAAGCTGCACAGCAGTTCTTTTCCGCCCACATTTTTCATATTTTCATTGCTTTTTTTGTTGACCTCGCTTCAAGCTGTGTTTTGTGAATGAGGGTTCTGGTACGGCCGTCAACATGACCAGTAATCCTAATATTTTGTGTTTTTCATCACAGTGGGGGAAATGCGCTGTAACATCGCGGAGGAAAAAGCTGGGAAGTAGAGTGTTTAGCCATATTTGGGGCGAAATTATGACTTCTTTTGCAGCCCGTGGAGCAAACACGCGGAGAGCGGAGGAGATATTGGAGACGTTAGTATAAACTCTTCTTCCATGGCCTATCGGAGGAGATGTTGGGAGATGTTGGCAACCAACAGATCATTGATCATTACCACGGTGACCACCCATTCACCCAAGCAGCAGTTGACAAGTCAAACCAAACGCCTCCCAAAGCTTCCTCTCCATCATCGTGAAAGGAGCGCCATGGCTAATGGAGGGATGAGGGACGTAGGATCCCCCCCCCCCACTCCTGCCCCTGCATGTGACTGGCCGTGCCAGTCACGAGGCTTGGGTCACAACGGCCTTTCTAGTCGGTCGGTCACCCTGGTCCGGCGGCTGATGATTGAGTGGGTTCCCCCCCTGCGCGCCGACGCTAAGTGGAGATGTCGGGTCAAAACGGCCATTCAGATGAAATCCCTCCCAGTTTTGGACATTCCAATGCCGCCGGTCCCTCAGGTTCACGTCACAGAGGGGGTTGCGAGGGGAGAAGACAGGTCGGACAATGTGATCTGGAGTCTGGGAGGGCGTCTGCCTCGGGCTCGTCAGCGGCTCCTGAGATATGAGTTAAACATGCGGAATGTTAATCTGTCAATGTGTGGTCATGGTGCTTTTTTTTTTCTGCGCCTATCAGGGCGCGATTAGAGGTAACCATTCCTGACACCCCCGATGGCCACGAGAGACATCCCTCGCCCGCCAACAAAGCCGCATGTCACACACGGCCATCTTGGTTTCTCCCAGCAGGCCTCTGGAATGTAGTTCATCCCCTCAGCCTCCTCAATAAGGCCATTCTATAAAACTCAGGGTTGGTGGCTTTAGAACCTTCACTCGTCAGGGGGGGGGGTTGCAAAATAGCTCTCAGCATGTGAAACTATGTAGAACGAATGCATTTTGGAACCCTTTATGTGCCCCTCAATAGACAGTCTTCATTGACGCAGGCCTTCTGAAGCTCGTCTGGGTAAAACTTGTTTCCAAAATCTAAAAGTGAAACAGCGGAGGGGGGGGGGGGCTCTGCATAAACCTCTGGAACTGCACAAAAACAGTCACTGCATGAAGGGGCAACTGAGACCCCAAACGCTGTGTGTAGCAGTCACAACCTTCTCTGGTTTCTCATTCGAAGGAAGTGAAAAATGCATTTTTTAATCTCAGTATGCAGGGACAGATCCATGCCATGCTGGAAAAACATTTGTACCACAGCTCTGGTTTGTGGCTGGCTATTGTACAGGGAGTGGTATTTCACTTATGAAGTGATTCCGTTACAGCTGTCCCCTCAACCATCCCCCCTCTGCACGCACTCACTCGCTCCCATTCAACCACACACACACACACACACACACATGCACACACACAGAACCATTTAAACACAGTTCTCCATAAACACGAACAAATCAGTTCCAATGGGTGCTGCAGAAATGCTCCGACGTGGACCCGGACCCAGAGCATTCGAGAAAAACGGGTTATTTTAGCAATGACACCAGATGCCAAGTTGCACATCTGCAGTCACATCCTGCCAAGCTGCCATGTGAAATACGATACCCGGCCTGGTCTGCTTGATTCCAATGAATGACATCCGCACGCCCCTATCTGCTGAATTATACTTTTCCCTTGAGTCGTCATAAAAATGTTAGTGGTTCAAATTAAAACGGATTATGATGAACTTTCAGGTTTATAGATACATATCAGTCTCTTTGAGGGGAAATACAATACAAACACAATCTAATTAACAGTTCTGAACTAA
This sequence comes from Pungitius pungitius, assembly GCF_949316345.1. Lineage (NCBI taxonomy): Eukaryota > Metazoa > Chordata > Actinopteri > Perciformes > Gasterosteidae > Pungitius > Pungitius pungitius. Next base: position 18,883,723 of record NC_084905.1, read on the forward strand.
GAGATCAATTTAAGGCCTTGTCAGCAATATTTACCAGCCTTTCCATGTGTGCAATGTGCTTTGGTTTCATTTTTCAAATATTTGAGCACAGATGTGCTAAATCAATTCAACTTGTTTGATAGCTCGTTTTAACACTGTAAACAAAAACATTCATATGAATCCCCAGTATTGAAAATGACAGCAAACAGGTACACATTTAATCACACTTTGAAACATGAGTTGTTTTTCCAGCACCGCTCCAGTCAGATATTCACATGGCATTCTTTTTGATTTGCTAAAGGCAAAAGCTGTCCGTTCTATACAACTATAACATGATTCACTACATAACTCAATTTGATACACCCTTAGAACAGATCACAGCTTAAAACAGAAAAACACTGAATGTCTACATCTGTCTCTATAAATCCTAGTGCTGTCTGTCCCGTGCATTCGATGCACAACCGCTTGCTTCCTCTCGTACTCTGCGGAATCGGAGGGGAGGGATCCATTTTTTGTAGATGTTGACTCACCCTAAAACCACTCTTCTCTATTTAGGTTTTAGCCCTGTCCCCCTATAGAGGAAAACATGGCTACGCTTCATTTTCGACTGGGGTCAGAACCTCCCCCCCCCCCCCCCCCGGTCAGGCTTTCTCAACCCTCCGTATCAGCAGGGCCATCGAGACACGTGCATTCTGCAATGCACGTGTCTTTTGGATCCACTGTGTATTATGTCACATGGCCGGTAAGCTCGTAGACGCGCGTCGGACCAGGCCAGGGCGAATGCGGACCAATGGCAGAGCAGGCCGGATCCAACCCAAACAGCAAACCGTTGTGCCAAGCGTCAAAGACTTTCAGTCACCCCGCTGAAAAAAAGCAAAACGTTTTCTTTGAAGAAAAAAAAGAAGCATGTCGACGCGACAAATAAACCAGTTTTCAGTTTTTACGGGGAGGAAAGTGCATCTTTCATCACTTCTTCCACGCTGCCCGAGGCAGCATCCTTCTCCGTGGTGCGGCGGGAACACATCCAGCCGCACAGGAAGCATCTTCCACTGCTCCCTCCCTCCCTCCTCACTGGCCCATGGTGGAAACTATTAACAGGGCAGGGTTCCATGGAGCAGTGCGGCGAGGTTATCGTCCGCACAGCTTTCCTTCTGTCTGTCTCTCTTTCTCTCACAGCAGCGGCCCTCAATATAGCGAAGGGGGGGAGAGAGGTCTGTCGTTAAAGCTCCACAGCCGCAGGGGTAACGATTTTTGGTGTAAACACGTAAGGCTCGACCTTTTCCTTCAGGGGGGCTTTCGGCGTGCCACGGGTCACAGGTGACACGGGGAAGGAGAAAATGTGCGGCTCGGGCGAAGCGTCAACAGAGGAGCGACGTGGAGACCGGCAGCTCGGGTTCGAAGGAACGACTCAACCTCCTTTTGCTCCGTGAGAGACGAGGGGCTACGGGTACATTTCCAACCCTCGGCCTTTAGGTGCTTATTGACTGTTTTGAGCGTGGTCCTGCTTCAGGACAACGAGTCACATGTCGTCCACCTTACCGATCACCGTAGCAACGGATGAAACTCCCCCCAGGGCACACACGGCTTGTTATTCTCCAAGTTGTCGATCTAAGTGCGCGCAACAAGCACGTGCATATACAACAGGTATTTGTCCACCTGTTCACATTCACCACCTACAGTGGAATCATTTGCTTTTAATCTTTTTTTTTAATTTAAATGACATTTTAATCTCTCAGCCAAGCCTCAGCATCCTCCTTTCCTCCTCCTCCTCCTCCTTCTCGTCCCCCTCTCAGGCTGATGAAAAGCTGTCAGTGATGAGAACACACACACACACACACACACACACACCTGTTAACAAACAGCAACAATGGGCTGTATGGCTGCCAGCTCAGTGAGTTTCATACCCTGACCCCCCCCCCACTCCCACCTCTCGGCGCCCTGGCGGGTATTAAAGAGCCTCTATTTACCCCCCGTACTGGCACGCAGCTTGCAGGCCCCACAGAGGCCGGCCTGCCCAGGGCGTCCTCAATCCTCCATTGTCCAGTGACGGGGGAACGAGGCGGACGGAGGGCGAGGAATGCCGAGGTGAAGCACGGGGCTGGATCTGTCAGAAATGTTGCATAAGGCGAAATGTCAGAAAATGAGAGAGAGAGAGAGAGAAACCCAGTGAGCTTGTGTTGCCCTGCTTGTCCCCTTGCGGTATATGGAATGCACTTTGTGTTACTTTTGCTGCTCAATTGTCAAAAACTAAGTTGTATATATACTACCAAGATGTTTTACACCGATATCACAAAACACTACATCTGTCTTTGCAGACTACAGTTGCAATTTGCCCAACAACAAACATTAATGGTATTTAAGAATAGCCAGGTATTTAAAATCTCAGTTACATTGCATTACTACGATCAACATAATGCCTGTTTAGTCACATTATTCCAGGATCTAAAAAAGTTAATATATTGAATTGAACGATTAACTAATTATCTTCATAAATTCTATTCAACAATAGTGATAATGGATCTATGATCCCATCCATAACAAATCAAGTGACCTTTGCAATACGTCTTTTAATACGTGTTTGAGGCAATAGAAAGCCGTCGGCATTGAGACCACAAGGGTCTGCGGTGTGAACGTCCTCAGACGCAAAGACCAGCCACCATTCTTCGGATTGGGGCCGCTCTTCAGTTTGCCTGTGACCACTCCTTTTGTGTTCGCTGAGGGTGGGGGGGGGGGGCAGCCATTCAACCCCACGGGACGGATAATAGCCTCCGCTGCAAACCCCCTCCCCCTCCCCCACCGCCGCTCCGTCCTCTCCCACAAACTTAATTGCGCTCCCTGGAAGCCGGTGGCAGAAGAGGAGGAAGAAACTTGGAGGGTGGAGGGAAAAGAAAGGGCCTCTATAGTTGGGGGGGGGGGCCCGTATTCATCGCCGGGCCCATGCGTTCGCAAACAACAACACGCTGCCAACCACATCCCCCCCCCCCCCCCCCCGGGCGGAAGAAAGAGGCACGACGGTCAAAAGCGGTTGGAGGACCTGGCCCGCCGGTCTCCAATTGAGCGGGGGTCCGGGTGTGTGTGTGTGTGGGGGGGGGGGGGCTTCTTTAACAACCGACGGAGTTCACAATTAAACCCCTGCCCGCTGGTAACACAAGTCTCCTTAAAAGGCTCAGTCGCCATTGGCGGGGCGACAGGACGGCCGTTGTGTGCCCGCGGATTAAAGCCGGCGGAGGGATCCAAAAGCCATTTTTACAATACAGTAATCAGCATGTTTTCCCTCTGAAAGGCCCTCCGCGCCCCCCATTTAGAAAACACAGAGCATTACCTCCTTTCTGCTCACCACAAAAACCCATTCGCTTTATTGCACGGATTAATCCTATGTGCTGTCCGTGAAGCAGTAAGGGGGGGAGGGGGGGGGGGGGGGCGGAGGTGAAGAAGTGTCCTCTCCAAGCGGGCTGGTGAGGAAAAGCCATGGCACATTGGGCAGCATTCCTTTTTCACCCCACCTGCAGTTTTCCTCCTGAATGCAGGTAAACAATAGAAAGTTAGAAAGAGAACTAAATCATTTTACTAAAAATTGTCATTTTAAAAAACTATGAATTTCCTAATTAACTACTTAACCTGTTTTATCTGTGAATTTTTTTTTTTTCAAATAATAGTTAATAGTACGTGTAACGTACCGAACATTTACCTCGTTGCCGCCATCTTTCTGGATATTTTCTTGACGCTTCCGACGCTTGTCTCAACAAAACATGGCCAGTAGCGGACATGAAGGAAAAACCCGATGGACATAAAGCTGTTTCTGGTACTTGATTTAAATGGGGACTCTATGGATTTGCAAAGGACGACACTTAACGCAGAGTAGCACATTCAATTGAAACTATACTAAAACTACACCTAACCCTGAACCCTAAATGCCAAATTCTAAGAGATAGTCGAGGGACATTTATTTATGAGCCTCGGTCTGGACAATTTATTATTTGAAACCCAATATCATTGCATGATGTCAGAAAGAAAAACTTATTTTGATTTCTAATTTTTCTAACAGATATATGTTTTCTTCCTAATAATACTGTATTATATGATTCCGTTGGGTCGCGGCAATATGCATTGTGAAAGGGGGAAATCTCTGTACTTCAATGGGAAGAGTATTTATTCTGTGAAGCTCTCTTTCAGCTTCCCGATGAAAAAACCACACGCATCTGATTCGGTTTATTGATCCTGCTGCACGGCGAGGACTTCATTCTCTGAAATGCAAATCGAGAAACACAAGGAGTCGGAGTCGTTGTTAGAGACGGGGGATGTTTGCAAGTCTTTTTTAACAAATTAAATGTCAGCTCAGACCGTGTTCCTCCCAGCGACTAATGTGATGTTACCTCTCTGAACTCTCCTCAACACAATGGTCCTTAACTTAATAGTCCACATGTGCAAAGTACTGGACAGCGTCCATGGACAGCGGAAGTGCGAACATATTTTAGAAGAATGGATGGATGGATGTGTAACTTCACCAGACTCAGTCCCCAACAATACGTGCATGCTTGTGGCGTCACACGGGACATAAATCTGCCAAGTGAATGCCCCTTGTTTGTTCAGACCCTCGTATTAAAACCTGCCGGCTCGTCTCCCACAGATGCTGAAGGGTGCCTCAGACCCCGAATGACACTGACAAAGCTTCAGTGTTTGAATAGTTCAGAGTGGGAACGGGTTGACCTCCTATGAGTTTTAGCAAAAGCAAACAAAACTCTTGCCACGACTGTTGGGCTGTTAACATTACATATTTAATGTTGCGCAATCCCTTCTGGTCTGCATCTGTTTGGTCATATTGTGTTAAAGCACTGATCAAGGACACTGCTGAGGTAAAGCTAAAAGGTACTGAAATCAATTCTCACACAGAAGGCTGCACCGATGGAGGACCTGGCCACACACGTCTCTGGACGCTATCTCCTGCATCGTGCAAACCACAGAAAATAGAATGTAGCAGAGTACAAAGTACAAAATCCATCTGACATTTAGGCAGACGAATTTCTATCAATTTGAGGACGCTCCCCCGCATTCCTGACCAAGTCCCCCTCCCCCCCCCCCCCCCCTTCCCTCCCCTCCCCCGTACTTCCCTCTGGAGACGGCAAGAAGGTTCGTCACGACCTCTGCGCTGAAATCAGAAATGATACATTCAAATAAAATAAAATCCTTTCTGGCAATGGAGAAGATGACTAAAGATGGCGTCAGATGGTGTCTCCGTCCTCGGCCCGTGATGAGAGCGTAGTTGTGAAGGAAACAGCTGGGGGGTGGGAGGGGGGGGGGGGGGGGGGGGGGTCAGAGAATGAGGGATGGAGAGAGATGATGTGTGGAGAGAGGGAAGAAATGGAGTGAACGGGAGGCCTCCATTAAACGTGATGTGCATGGCTATGTGTGTGTGTGTGTGTCTGCAGGTGTGTGTGTACATGTGTGTGTGTGCGCTCTCCTCTCTCCCAGGTGACCACTCAGCCCGTGAGGCCAGAGGCGCAGAGCACAAGAAAAGTGGGACGTCGTGAGCGCGTCTCGGCTGCAGGCGAGCTCGTGTGCCCAAAGACGTCAGCGCCGACGTCAGCGCCGACGTCTCCACTGACGCCCGGACCGCTGATGCAACAGCCCTCCGTAGATATTTATTTCTTTACTGTTTGCATGTATCAGCCTCAGCGAGAGAGAGTCGAGGAAATCCTAATGTGATGAGCGAGGAGCCGTGCAGAAGATGCCCACAACATGTACATTTAAAAAAAGAAATTGGGCTTCATGACAGAATCATTATTTAACATGATCTAATAAAGATTGTTGGTCACTTAATGAGGATCCAGTTGATAAACCATAAATTGTTATTAGTAAACGGAAAATAAAGTGTAATATAATAAAAATGAGAATGACTTTGTGACTGCAAATCCATCTCCTGACTCATGTTGGAGTTCCCATCCCTCAGGATGAGAATGACTGATGCAGAGATTTATGAAACGTAGACGCCAGCAGGACCAGTGTCAGGAAACAAGAGCCCTCTACATCCCAAAATATGCTAAATCCCTGTAACTGGTTAAGACCTATTACCCAGAACTGGCCTCTCCCTTTTGTACGGTGGCCGTTGATGAAATCGACATGTTGTGAAGCCGTGTTCAGAAATCAACACGAGTGCTTTATCTGAATGTAAACAAATAGGAAAAATTCTTGGGTTTGTCATTTTCAGCTCGAAAAAACACACACATTTGCGAGCTGGTCGAGTGCTACGTGTTAGTGTAGACGTGTCATGAATGCTGATCCTGTCCTCAGCCAAAGCACCGGTTAGACTGACGACTCATGCTTAATATTCTGTGGCTTCACTTGTTAGCGTGCATCATCTGGTCCTTACTCACTCTCATACAAATACACACATACACACACACACACACACACACACACAAGCCCAGACCCACAGAAACCACCCTTCCATTCGGCTGCATGGCCTCAAGTGCTGAAGAGGAGATTAGATGCCTCCTGTTCAGCAGGCCCAAAGGTGAAATGAAAGACCTGTGGTCTTAATCCTAAAGACACTCGACGCACTCGCATTGTCCCTCCGGGGTGCACTTGTTTTGGCCTCCAGCGCTGCCATGGCGACTGGTGGCTATCAAAACCATTAGCGGATTTGTCGTGGAAATACACGCGATCGCGCCTAGACAAACGTGCGGTTCCCCTCCTGAACTCCCTCGTGTTTCCCCCCCCGATGGCAGCGGTCGCCCTTATTTTTAACGTGAGCCGTCAACATGACAACATGTGAGTTAAGTGCAAAGAAAAACATCGCGAGGTGAAGAGAAAATCCCCTGGATATGGGATCCAAACGATGAGTGGTGCTGGAGACCAGGCTCAGTGCCAAGGAACCATTACTAATCCCTCCGGGCCGTTAGAGTGTGTGTGTGTGTGTGTGCATGTTCTATGAGTGTGAGTATCATCCAGCATGCATGTGACTATGTCAATGCGTGTGTGTGCGCTTACCAGCTCATGAATTTGCATCCCCCCCCCGTCCCCCGTCCCTGGCCCCCACCCTCATGACCACCCTCACATCCGAAAGAGTCACAACACGGAGTTAAACATTACAAAAGGGCCGAGGGAGCTTCAAACAGCTGGCAGGAGCCAAGCAAACTTCCATGTGTTCTTAAGCAGGCACAATATTTCTGGACAGATATAAACATGTGTGTTTGTGTGTGTGTGTCTGAGTGTGTGTGAGTGAAGGTCTGTGTATTTGTGCGTTCCAAAACCATCTTGATTTAAAGCAACAATGAAAAGAATCTTAATCCGAATGAAGGCACATTAAATCATGAGTGAAGGCTCATTTAGAGCATGAGTAACTAATCAAAATTGTTTTTAATGTCATTTACGTGTGCCTTTATAACCGCTGGCACATTTATAGCCAGCTCAAAATATGCCGTGACAGCTAACGTGCAAATAAATACATGTCGCAGCCCCCGCCGACAGCCATAAAATGTGTTTTTGATTGTGTTTACCAATTAAACGCGGGTTGCAGGTCCATGAACTCTGTCAAATAAGAACGGCCTAACCCCCTTCGCTGTCAAAACGCACGAGGCCGCGACCAGCCCTTCCCGTGCATTTCTGCATGACAGCCTCCAATATCCTCACAGAAACCACAGGAAGATGAATGAACACCCACCAGAGTGCGCACGCACGCACACACACACACACACACACACCGCACGGAGGAAAAGGGAGTGACAAAATCGAGCTGGTGGGTAAAGGCAAGTTCAAAGGTCACCGCCGGACTGGCTTGTGGTTCAATTTGGCATTTGGGGCACTAATTCGCAACATGTTTAGTTGTTACAGTTGAAAGGCTTCACTGGTCTCTTAAGAAGTGCACAAGTCCAATTTGAATTGGAGTTTTTAACACAGTACAGATTTCGCATTAAGATCATCTGTCGCAGATTAGCCAACCATGTTTTGATCCTATTCCAGTAAAATCAAGAGCAGGTGGTTTGGTTGTCTTTTTATTTCCTCCAATGTAGCTTCAGCTTATTTCTTATTTTTCCTGAAATAAATCTGCCTTCTCAGAACTCTAAATATGTCTTTTGCTACGTGCCAAGAGCATAACGTTTGCCTGTTTGCTGATCACGAGTTCAAAGCAAAGCGGCGAATGGCCGCCTACGACCGCGAGAAAGACCCCAATCCAACCCGGCATGATGAAATGCGCCTCACGTGAAGCCAGGGCAACAGCAAACACATCCAAAGCGGCGTGCGAGTCCTCCCGCGACCCCCCCCCCCCCACCCCCCCGATTCGAAACTGCAGGCCAAATGCTCCGAGAACGAAGAGAAACGTTCCCCCCATCGGAGGTAATGGTTAACGGGCGGGACGCCTCTCGCCATCGATCGGCCCGTCGCGGCATTTCAGACCCGATTGAACGAGCTGGACTCAAAGACTCTCTTGGCGTGAGTTCACTCTGCAGCGCGATGGCTCATGATGTGATTAGCACAGAGCCACGGAGCCAATTTCACACTCACACACACACACACACACACGCACACACTTTACCGCCACCAAAGCTACAGTGCGTTTCTCATTCTCATTTCCACTAAGTGTACACTCAACTGTCCAAAACCTTTTAGACGGGCCCATTTGCCTCAGTGTCCCAATGTTCCAGGTATTAATCAGAGCAGGTCAGAGAGGGCCGAGCTGCACCTTTCCCACGTAATCAGAGCAGTCTTGTCGAACAACTTGTGTAATGTAAGCGAGTCATGAAGATGTGACGCGGGTTTATTTTTCATCAGTAAGAGACATGATTTGACTTATGGCGCGCGGCCCCTTTGAAAAACGCCGTTTCAATGAGTTGTTTGCAGCCAAATTGGATACACAGGATCAAAAGATTTGCCTCTGGAGGCGGCAAGTTAAGTAAACGTCGCATAGCAAGGTGCAGAGAACGAAGCCTCTGCTCAACCTGCGGCTACATGAGCACACAGTAAATAACACACACACACACATATAGAGCATCTGAGCGCGTGCAGAGAGTTCGTTTTTGTCCTTTTGAGTGACACTCCGAGTGGGAGTATTTGCAAACCGTGACATAAGCAGGTGTAACGTTTGACAGACAGAATATACGTTGACAACAAAGGTGGTAAACGTGTACCACTCTTTATTGTATGTTTACCACTTAAAGTCATTCTGCCAAAACCCTGTCGGTCAAAGCGACTGCAGGGCTCATTACAGTGGGCTTCTAATCCTTCCTCACGGGGTGGTCTGCTATTTGCATAAACCAACTGGCCCAGAGAGGGAATTACAAACTGCAGCCGGCGGGGCCCTTTATTGCCGGATTCACGTCAATACCTCCATCTTGTCAGCTTAGCTTCAGACATGCGGAGCATTTAAGTGGAAGAGTGAGCCAGCATTAAGAAAGGATTAGAGAATCTCACAGGTTAAACATTGCCTGACCCGAAGAGTGTTCACTCTGAAGAATTAAGAATTTGATGAAGTGAGTTAATCACATTTCGTTGCTTAAAGTGTGTTAATAATGCCGTGACTAATGTGTCTGATATCACTGAGACAATATTGGTTCAAACATTTTCAACCATAAAGGCATAAAAAAAAGCAATATTCTCCCCGAGAACCATCGGAGCAGAGTAGACCTTCTTTGAGCAGAAAGCCCTTAAACACTAAAGATTAGTGTTTTAGACAGGGTGAGTATGCGTGAATAACTGATAGTAATGATTATACGTTTTATGAGTATTAGGTTCGTATCAACATGTTTAAGAAAAAGAAAATATGAAAATGAGCGTGATGGACCACCTTTTAAAGTGCTGCATTTACCTTCCACCCGATATTGGGAGAAAAGGTTGAGGAGCCACAGGGACCTCGCTCATGATTCAGTGTATAGATCATTTCTAACATAACATTCATTGAGAAATTGAGTAAAGAATTGCTGAGACCTTGATGGAGGGGAAAATGATGTGAAATCGGCCCGCAAGATTTGAAAAGAACCTTTCGGCGCCGTGCCCCTATCTCGTTCCCTTTCAAATTCCAACAACAACTGCACTCAAACTCCCCCCCCCCTTAATTGTCTCAGACCGCACTCTCCATTCACCCGTCTCCGTGTCAATCAGTCAGTCAGGCGGTCGGACGGGCGGACGGGAACTGCGCCGCTCTCTCCCAGCATGCGTGGAGCCCGAGGTCTGGGCCGAGCCGGGGGTGAGTCATGCTGCAGGAGATCGGGTCTGGTGGATGTAAAACAGAACGGTCGCATCCCGCTGGGGTCCAACCCGCAGCTCTCATTAAGTCATTATGCGGTAATTATACCGCGTGTCAGCGGATAGGTAGCGTTGCGAGAGAGCAGAAGAAGACGTGACCCCGGGTCACTCGGCAGAGGTCCGTTGGCTGGTGATCGTCATTTGATCCGGGTTACTGGTCCAAATCGTGCCGTCTTTGACGTGCACCCACTCCGGCTCCGTCTCCGACTGCCAGGTCGGGTTACGGTTACTGCGGGTCGTTTTTTGTGCTGCCATTAGCGTTTGGCTCCGGGTCCGGACCAGGTTCTGGCAGCGCGTCCTGTCCTCTCGGAGTGATAAAGAGCCGCTGTGCGTGTCCGTATCCCAGCAACAGAAAAGCCCATAAATCAGCACCCGGCGGAAGGGAAACACAGGACAGGCTGAAGACACACAGAGAAGGTCTTTTCAAAGTGTGTGTGTGTGTGTGTGTGTGTGTGTGTCTCAAACAAAACACTCCCCTCACCTCGCTTGTGTTCCTCTGGTCCCCTCCGTTCCATCATGGGCAAACACTGCAGCCACTTCCCACGTTAGGCCATCAGTAATCAAACAAAGGACCACTGAAACTGAAAATATCTGTGAGGAAAAGCAGCACAGAATGAGGGGGAAAGCGTCCTGAAGAGTGCCATCAAGGCGCTTTTGGTATGTTTGGAAACGGGTGCTTGGTGTGGTGGCAGTTCGTTCATCCTCTATACCTTTAAATTCACCATTGTTATCCCCTAATGACTTCAACCCGGTGCCTGGAAATCCCTGATTGCCCCAGCGGAGATGAGTCCGACGCGCGGTGTTTAATAAGGGCTGGCATGCAACCGAGGCTCCGGCTGGAACGGGATGTTCTGAGAGCTGCCGAGAGCTGTCATGAGCTTCAGTTGAGGTGTTTGTGGTGAGCCATGACCTCGGGGGTAATTTTGTCACCCACCTCAATATGCTCGCTCTGAGTAAGCGAAAAAAGGCTTCGGGGGGGCCCGAAGTTGGATCAAAGATGCCAAGGGAGCAGCTGCGTGCAGCACACGGGGAGCCGAAGGCAGGTAGAGCAGGTGCTCTCCTCCAAACCACGGCTGTTGTCAAGCCTCTAATGGCCCAGAAATGGGGACGGGCTGGTAGTTATAACTTCAATACTCATCAATCATGTGGAGAAAAAGCGCTGAAAGCCAAGACAGACTGATGAGAAATGGGCCGTACGCCAGTGGATCAAAGGCAGGACGTTTAAAAAAGGGGGTTTTATTGTCCGTCACCTACTTATGAACAGCTCAATTTCATTTTGTAATTACTAGTCTGTGTCGTTTCATTGTTGATGTCCCATGTTATTTCTGCAAAGATGATGAAAATAAATGAATGGTAAATCGGCACAGTGTTTCATTCTGCAGCCAAATAAACCTTTCTGTCAAGATCAAAATAATTTGTGTCTCAAAAGCGAGGTGTGAAGTGCATGTCACACGCACGGTTTATGGCCACAAATCTTCATAGAAGAATACAAAAATATGCGCAACAATGCCATCCCAGCCTCCATAAAGTCACGGCAATACTCACATACATCACAGACCAACCACAGATTACAGGCCACTTCTTCAGTAATTACTACTGGCCAGCGCTAAGGCATAATCTTGCAATTTCCTCTATGACGCGAAAGCATATAATTCCATATGAGGCGCCCAGCTCCTCATGGAACACATACTTGTGATTCTTCAGATAAGAGATTAGCCATTACCTCAACTGGGCATGTGTTTTAAAAACAAACACTGTTTTATGTGGGTCAATTTCCCGCCCCCCCCCCCCCCCCCGTGGCCATGGCTACCGGGCATTAGCCAGATGTTACACACCTTGCTGCATCACGGTGGAGCGCCGGCCCCCCGAACCGCACGACCCCGCGGGGAGGGATGTACCTGCCACAGGTCCCGTCGTATCTCTCCTATTTCCTAGCGTGCCGTCCGCGATTCACAGTGCAGAGATACTATTATTACTCCACTTCTTATCTCTATATATCGGGGAGCAGGAAGAAGGGGGGCGAAACGGTGTCTTTGAACAGGGGAAGCTCCTGTTTGACTGAATTACACACATGAGTTTTTATACTGTGGATATTTTCAATGATATTTTCCTTTTAAAAACAGATGTGCAGAACGTAGCTTATTCAGCAGCCGCTGAGCCTAAATCAGCTTTGCAGCTTTTCGATAATGCAGATTAAGACAAATGGAGAGGAGAGAGGAGAAGAAAGTTATGGCTGTAATCATAGACTCCCTCTAACACGCCCTTGGAGTCAGGAAATATGGATGCTTTTACAGTGCAAATAGTATCACTACATAACTTCTTGGATGTGCTTTCAATGGAGAGATTATGACAAAGTGCCCTCATGGGTGGTCTTCAAGTGGAGATAGCATCATCTGTAGTCTTAGCCTCAGATTTAGCTAAATTAGATCAGTTGTATGCTAAATAGAACATGGCTGGTCCATTAAAATAACAAAAAAAAAAACACATTTAGCTGAGGTATATATTGTAATTATAAGACGTGTCCAGATTAGTATACTGTAATTCCTCCTGTAATTGATTATTGAGAAAAAAATTAAGCACTATTGTTAAAATGAGACGTAATAGCTCCTTTTTTTTTTTTTACAGTTAATCCTGCAGATCAGCATAGTGCTGCTGACATTCTTCAAACCCATCTCCCTCTGTGTGCTGAGGTCTTGATTAAGAGGCTCTCGAAGAGATTAAGATGCTAACTTGGCCCGCTCAACAAAACAGTGTGCAGGCTATTTAAAAAACAGGCCCATTCAACGGGTCACGCAGGTTGCCTGCTTAATGATTTACTTCTTTTACCAGTACAATACCAAATAGACCATGATCTGTGGTTCTATTTCATGGACTCCGAAAGGAATGTGAAGCAGTTTTTTTCTAAACAAGTTTTAACAGAGGAATCTGTTTTAAAGATGTGTTTTTTTTTTATGGGGTGTTTCATAAAACTTGAGACAGAGAAGAGTGCAGGCTTAATTGATAAATTAATCAGAAGGAAGAAAACTTCAAACGCTTTACTACCAGGCACACAAATATCCCTTTATTGCGTGGTCTTTGTTGTAAAAAAAGGGACTTTCAATATTGGGGAATGAACAGTCGCAGCGCTGCCATGTCGCTGCTTATTGAGCGCCAACAACTGGCTATCCGCGTCTCTGTCGTCGGGCACAGTCGTTCCAAACGACAACGTTTTTTAAGTCAGTAATAAAGTCGGACGGAAAGTCTGCAGTCCGAGAGCCAGACGCGACACTGACACCTAGCGTTAGAGCCGGAAAGTTAGAGATCCCCCCCGCCCCAAACATGGAGCTCAAGACAGAGCTTGTCAGTGAAACCTTCTTCCCAATGGCCCAATTTATGTAGGTATGAAAAACACAAACAGACACGTTTGTGTTTCCCACGCTTTAACGTCAAAACAAACAAACGGGGGGGCACGAACCAAAATAAGAATTAGGCGAGAGGTGAGTGATACATTCGAATGTGACATTGTTTCCAAAACCGCACCCGAGCCCGAATACACACGCCGTCACATGGCTTACACACTCAAAAATATGCACACACGTACCGTGAGCCTCTTAAAGCCGCCGTGCAGGGGAGTGATAATTACGCGTGTAAATTCCAACGCCCCCCCCCCCCCCCCCCTCTCAGCGGCTCCGGAGGCTGGTGTTGAGAGCCGCGTCCCATTGGGCCCCTCTGATAATGGTAACCCACATGGAGCCAGCTGCCACTGCTTTGAGCCCCCCTATCGTACGCTTTCACTGCAGCGCTAAAGTGTTGGCATGATCCCCTATGAAAAAACCTGAGGAATAACATGTTCATTTGGGTCGGTGTGTGCGTGCGTGTGTGTGTGTGTGTGTGTGTGCTTGTTCTGAAGAGGTTCAGTGCCGATGAGTGCCAGTAGACTCGGACACGTTCTGGTGAGGAAGCACATAGGCGTGACAGTCAGCCGCAGTTTGTCTAAATCAAAGCGAATCTTTTCAAATCAGAATGGAATGTGCAGGAAGAAAAGATACAGCCCTTAAAGGTAGTAAAGTATATTTTTTCTCAAAGACAATCCCAACTCAAAGTCCTCTGCCTAATTTTTCTTTCGAAGCACATGCATTTTTTTAAATAAACCTTTTAGGCAAAAGAGGATGGCTGAAGCGAACTCAACGCACATTTTGATGAAACACATCTTTTAGTCAGAAGCATCAACATTAAAGGTTCCCAATAGAAGTAGCAGGTGTTTGATGGTGTTTTCAGACGTTTTTGGCCAATAACACGTTTCTGCTCTTTGACTACTATGAAATGTGTAGCTGTTCTGACCTTCTGTGAAACGTGTCGGTCAAACTGATTTAGAAGGCCGACTATTGTCCCATTTACTAAAAGCTTCTTCTTCTTTAGGTTACCCTCCCGCTTTGTGACCATCACCAAGGTTTTTCAGTTAAACACCTCATGAAAAATTAAAAATGGATGAGCTACACTATATGACCGGCGGTAAATAGGCAATGAACATCGCTCCGTGCGTTCATTTATATCAATGTACACCCGCAATAATGAGGTGCCACGAAACGACCAAGCTGACTTCCTCCTTCCTTCAACGATCATCCCATAAAGTCCTCCATGAGGTCAGCACGACCACCACAACCACAGAGAGAGGTTTCCCCTCCTTCATTTTCTCCCATGGGAACAGCGGCAGCGGCAGTGACAGCAGCAGCGGCAGCGGCAGCGACAGCGGCAGCGGCAGTGGCAGCGGTTTATTCTGGTAGCCATGGTGGCGGTGTGATATCACAGGTGCAAACGAGCCAAACAAGACTACCGTGAACACACCCCTCGCTGTACCTGACGGATGAATGTTAAGCGTGTAGGGACTCCGGGTGCCGCTTAACCACGTCCCTGGGGGGGTAGACGTGCTTCTCACTGAGCTGTTTCCTAAATACTTTGGGGGGAAAAAAAAGAAAGAAAAAACGGTGCGTGACAGGCTGGATTCACATCTGCATCTTAAAGCGGGGGGGTTGGGAGGGGGTGTCTGCGCTGCTAAAAAGAAGAACGCAATTTATTGAACACAGCTCATGTCTGGCCGGGCAGATGGCAATCACATAATGACGACACAAGCTATTTTAGCATCCGAGTGGCTAGCGGGAATCAGCTGGTGGAGAAGAGGGATGGAAGAGCAGCAGAGGGGGAGATGGGCGATGGGGGAGGTGGGGGGCTCTGATTCCTGTTACATCATCCGTGGCTGACTGGCAGCGCGGCAGACTTATCTGTCTGTGGTCTCGGGTGACATTTGTCTGGACCGGCAGTGAGTCACACTTTCTGTTTGCCTCAAAATGAACCCACCCCTGGAAGCTGCTCGCTCGCCGTCCACAGGCCTCCGTCCAAAAGCCTCCATCCGCAGCAGGGTGGCTTCCACCCGCGGGTTTGGCGTGCGACGCCAGGAATGTGCTGTGCCCACACCTTGCTTTACCATGACACCTTTCCTGTGGCGCAGAGGCTGGTTCCTTTCAGAAAGCTCTCAGCCAGGGGAGTAAATATAGCCACCCTGCTGTAGCCGCTCTTCCTCTGGAGCAGACATGGGTCAAACAGTGTCGAAAATACCGCTCTCCTGTTTGTTTTCGCCTGCTGATGTGCCAGATTTGTGGGGCAATGAGTGAATCCAAGGCTGTTTGGACAAAGTGCATGGGAAGACAGTTTATTACACTTTTCAAAGACAACTTAACAGGTCTGAACTGACCTGATGTGGCAGACCCGAGCCACCTGGTTCTCTCTGACCGCTCAAATAAACACAAGTCTAATATCAGGTCTGCTGTGCAGAGCGTATTTACACAACCGGCTCTCCTGTTGGCGCTAAGAGCTGCACTGGAGGAGGGACGCTCACGTTCACTGGTTTATTATCACTGGTGCAGGTTAGTGGAGACTCATCAACACATGTTTGTGCTGCAAAGGTCCACTAGGGATTTGTCCTCGAGTCGAGACAAACCACCCTCAAAAATTCTACAGGATATGTGGGAGCTGATGCAAAAATATTGCATAAAATAAAAGTGATTTAACAAAGTAATTTGTAGAATTTACTCTATCAACATGAGAGTGTTGACCTTCTCATCTAACTGTTGGAAATCATGTTACATTTGTTGATTCAGCAAAATAAAACTAAAAAATGTAATTAAAGATATAATTATTGATACAAACTTCATCAGAGTTGACGTTTGGACATCATCCAAGAATACTCGAAGCTTATATTTTGTGATTAAAATGTGTCCCCCCCCCCCACCTGTCCACCTCAGCCTGGAGAGGACGAGTGGCAGCCGTCTGCATCTCCGTTTTCCAGGTCTGAACTGAGAAAATCACAGAGCTAATCTAACGAGACAATGATAGGGCCAATCAAGACAAGCCGAGGATTTGCATTTATTATAAGAAGCCCAAACAAAGCCCCTGGACTCCTGCCGCGGGGACGAGGCCACGATTCCAGCAGAGCAAGACTAATTGTGAATGCAAATAAGCGGGATGAAAGCCAGAGGGAGAGAGGTGCTGCGACGTCCTTTGGGAAACTTTCTGGGAAACGGCACTTGGCTGGTCTCGGGGTGGGTGTGTGGGAGAGGGGGGAGGGGGGGGTCTACTTATCACTCAAAGAGAGACTGAAACACACTGGCTGCTGAGACAATGATGAACTCCCTGGGTAAACGAAAGCGAGCGAACAAGAGATTATCCGATAACGTGCTCCCCCCCCCCCCCCCCCCCCCCCCAAAAAAAAGGCAGCGTAATCATTGCCGCTAATTTGTGCAACCAGATATGTGACCTCACAAGCAGAACGCGCTGTAAAGATGTATACATCACGAGGGGATCTGTTTTGGAGGGATGAGCACGCCGCGAGGAAGAAATCCTCACGCGGTACGTGACAGCTTTATTGGGATTGATTGGTGTTGGAGTTGTGTGGTGAAACCTCCAGTAATGGTATCGCTAACTCGAGTCTGGCAGTAAAGCCGATGTTACTCCATCTCAATGCAGCGCTACGGGGGGGTCTGAGCCCGGCATTCCTCGCCATTACTGCAAGATTGTTGTACACGCAATCACAAGCAATGAGATAAATGAATAGTAAACGCCCGGCAAAGACGCGACAAACGCCGTATAGACACAACGAGCAGTGGAGACGACAATAGGTGAACGGCTCAAATATACACAATACGCAACTGTTCTATTTGATTTTATATGTGATTTGTTAAAGGTTTGAGTGGCTGTTAAAGCTGTTCTAGAGAGGCCCCGGAGCTGAGCCCTTTAGAGCGGGGGGGGGGGGCACTCTGGAGGAGTGGGCCGCTTCAAAACTGAAACATAAGCAAATACTGAACGAGGGAGAGGGCTTCCAGGAAAAGCCAGAGCCAGCGGAGATAGCTGCTAATCAGAGAACGAAGCCCAAACCCAAACAAAGGGGGGGGGGGGGGGGGGCGACCGCGGGGCGGCCCACCCCGAGCACGCCGGCCAAATGCATCAGACACCTTCGGGGTGATACCAAACCGCGGGCCTGGGAGCCACGGGGGGGGGGAAGGAGAACTAAGTGGACAGCAACGGCCCCGCCGTGGAACTCTATACGTTACGCTTTGGACTTGACGGTGGAGGATGTACAAAAAGCTCCAAAGCGCTGCCAGTGCTGAGCGTTGCCACTGGAGGACATTCAGGAAGATGTTTGGCATGGGGAGAATATTTATGTGCTCATGCATGTTGAGGGAAAAACTCCAAAAATTGTTATTTAAGGTTTGTTTTGGAAAATTAGACGAGAGATTTCAGAAAGAAAACCACAACTGGAAACGTAATCTTTGAGAAAACACAGCTTTGACCTTTTCACGGATTTCTGACGGCTAGCACCTGCTCTTTTTGGAGCACCGGGCGGTAACGTTAGCTTTGCGCCATTAGCAGCGCCAGTGGTCCCTGGGTTTAGTGCTACGGGGACTTGAAGGCACGCCGCCGTCAATTTTTTGCTAAAATTCCTGTGAACAACATGACCTGACTACGAGTGTGCAGCAGGACTTACACATGCATGAGCAATTAGGTGAGGTTGCTGTGCGCCTAACCAGGCTTAATTTCCGTAACTGCTATTGGTTACTCGTATAGATAGTCCATTTTGCCATCTAAGTGCGTCCTTCCTGACCCTCCACTTCACTGCAGATCGCTGCAGATCGTACAAAACCTCTTATGAAAGGCTCAAGGTTGCCTGGGCATGGGATGCAACTAAATTGGGTATGATTACAATGTGGTGCACTTAAACCTTTCTGTTACATACAAATGTACCCCCCCGGATCAACTTTCCTTGCCTTGTTAGAAGTGATGCGGAGCTTTTGAAGGAATCTGATGTAAATGTTGTCAAAATGCAATTGTATTTCATGTTAAATTGATACTGTTACAGCTATTTGGCAGAACCAAAAAGTTCCATTTATCATTGTGTTGAAATGTTGCTTACAAAGAAATGGCTTAACTGCACACACAAAAAAAGACTCCACCAAACCAAAACCATTATGGGCATTCATAAATCCCACAACTACACCCTCAGCAGAGTCGGACGATGCTGTGTACTCCTTTCAAAGGGAAATGGACATTTTTAAAAGGCCAAAAAATCCTCTCACAGTTCTGTAATTCATATTGACAGGAAAACAATAACAGCCGGGTTGTTTCACAAACAAGTGGAAAACCAGAATGCAGGCTTTCCCCATAGTTCTGTTTGTGGACAGTCTGTTTGTCCTCAATATGTCACATTCTTTACCATCAGTGGCACAGCCCACCACATAGCCTTGACTTAACGTTGTGGGTTTCCGCATCGGAGCAGCAGAGCACGCATTTAACACCGACATGTGTTTCCCTGATAAAGCCTGTGCAATTCTTTGCACTAAACAGTTTACGCAGTTGTCTGCAAATTGTGTCTATCGGCCGTTAGGAATAATTCCTTTCAGACGACATGGCGAGCGCGCGCACACTCGATCACATGCACACTGAATGGCATCCAAAAGACAGCCCCGCCCACGCATAAGGAAGTAAGCACCACATAAGAAAATAATGTGGTAAACAGGAAACATGGGGCGTAAGAATGCCAAAATGCAAGCTGCAGTCTCAGCTCCGGTCCGGTCCTGAGCACGGCAGCATCTATTTCTGGGAAAGATTGCAAAAACAGCCAACGGGCCTTCCACTGCTGGGAGAACCAAAAAAAAAAAAAGAAGAATGACCTCTTGTACCGTAGTGTAATAACATTGTATTCCAAAGTCAAATAAATGACAAGTCTAATCAGTGACGGTACATATGTAAATGTGATGTTTACGAGCTCAGTTAAAAGCAGAAAGCGGAGCAGTTTTCCACTTTATTGTGCGCGGCTGTCTGCTCGAGTCACTCGCGACGCGTACTGGCGAGTGGGAAATGTTTTTCAGCAGACGTGGCGCGCCGCCAGCCTTTTGGCTCCCGTCATTATCTGTGCTTTGTGTCTCAGTGATGGCCACATGCGCGTAATGAATGGGCCGCTCTTTTTCCATTAAAATAATACCCTCATCAAGTGGGGGGGGCTCCTGACAGCAAAGTTGCGTCTGTGCCACGACCGGGCTCCCCGGCTTCGAGACGGGGTGAGGACCAAAGGGTGGAATTTTAATTGTTTCACGGGAATCAACGAGCTCGCCACATTCAAACGAGCTGGCACAGGACAGCTTTCCATGACAGATGATGAGCAGATAGAAGGAGGCGCGGGGGGGGGGGGGGGGGGGGGATCTAGGAAAAGTTGCTGTAATTTAATCCGGGACAAACCTCGGCTTTGGAGTTTTTCTTTTTTTTTTTGGTCGAAATGGACTACAAAAGGGTGGACAACAAAGAGAAGTGGACTTGAAAGAAGAGGTTGGATGTAAAATGAGGAGGGAGGGGGGTGGGGGGCTACTGGTTAAGTTTGCCAAAAGAAAGATGCACCCTTTTGAGTCTCAGGGAGATTAGACATTTCTTCAAGTGACAAAACACCTTATTAACCTCCACCTGACCCTTAAGGGATTGACCTTTGACTTGTGACCTGACACTGCTGCGCCCCCCCCCCCCACCCCTGTTGGGAGTCGTCAGCATGAGCCTTTTCATTAAAAGTAACACTCATGCCTCGATAAGAAAGAGAGAATGCAAGGATTGTCTATGTGCATGTGGGACAGAAAGTGTAGGGATACAAGTAAAAGGGGGGGGGGCGCGACAGAGAGAAGAGTTTAATTAGAGACACAGTACCGCTGGTAATCCACTCTCCCCCTTATTAACCAAAAGAACAAAGCTGGGAGGGATGGGCAGGGGAGGATGAGAAGGTTCTAACAAGAGGTCAGAGAAACGTGGGCCTTTCAAATCCACTGGCAAATCTGCAGATTAGTCCATTCCATTGTTTTCAGGAAGTACACCGACCCCGAATCCGAAGGAGACGGATTTAGGAACTTTGCATGAGCTCCAAGCCACTGAGCTGGAGGGCAGAGATCTGTGTGTGTGTGTGTTTGTGTGTATTCACGTGTAACTGTGTGTGCAATTGTGCATGTGTCTGTCAGTCTGTGCGTGGAGAGGGTGTGGGGGGGGGTGACACTGTGAGGAAGGGGTTGTCAGGAAGACTTGGGCTCAAACGCAGCAAAGCTCTGACCAAAACATTCCATCGATCGCTCAGGACTGTCTGGCCACCAAAAAAGCATGGATGGCGGGTCGGTTTCCCCCCCGCTGTCACCTCTCCATCGACAATATGTACTTTGGAAACGGTCAACCCTCTTGGTTTCATTAAACTGTTTTTTTTTTTTTCTTCATATTTACATGGCCCGCCGAGCTGTTCTCTACACGCAGTTGATTTGGTCAAAATGTGAAATTCTCCACCTTGAGTAAACACTACGCTTTCTTCCCCCGCTGAGCCACTCCACCGCAACCAAAGACACTGCCGTTTGATAAAATGAATCAAATATTTTATAACTACTATTTTGACGAAGGTCTGTTCTTTTTTCGCCCCCCCCCACTCCTCCTCTTCCTCTGTCCTACCTGTCACTTGTCACAATGGCTCGTGCTTCCTGTGCTATTCGGTGTTGGGAAAATGGGGCATCGGGAGGGATGACAAGGCGAGAGAATCACTTGCCAGGCACCTATTTAAGATCCTCTTTAAGGCCTCTTTCAACCCCCGCGACCAGGATGGAGGAGGGAAAACCCATTAGCAGAATAGGCCAGAAAGCTGAGACACAAAAGCCAAATGATTTATTATAGCTTTCAGCAGAAATACCTGCAGAGCGGCGCAGGCCCTCAGGTGCTGTTCCGGCTGAGCGTAGAAGGAGGGCAGGAGGGTCGGTGCTGAGAGATGCGCTGGAATGAGGAGGCAGGGAGGCGTCGGTAGGCAGAGAAGATACTTTTTCTTCGCTGGTGGGGATTTCAGGGAGAGCTGAGGGAAGGATGATGAAGCCAACGATGAGTAGCCGGAAGCCAAGAAGATCTCTATTAACGATTGAGAAAGTGCATACTGTTCTCGTATCAGGATTTAAGGATTTAACATCCCTACCTCATCATTTCCATCAACATTGTGCTGACGGCATTTCTTTTGTGGTTTGAAAAGAGGATTCTAAAACGACCCACCACACTTTATTGAACGCATGAGGCGCTCCTGCATCCTTATGAAGTAGCAACAAACATTTACATCTTTTGCTAAATCAAAAACTCAAAATGGTATGGAAAAAGGTATCACTTGTTGGGGAAAAACGGTATGCTTCCAATTGTGTTTTTGGTCTTTAGCCTAGTCAGTTATCTGTGTTTACATAGCAATTCATGAGATAAAAAATAAGCATCCTTTAGTGTAT
The DNA here is from genome assembly GCF_949316345.1 of Pungitius pungitius. Lineage (NCBI taxonomy): Eukaryota > Metazoa > Chordata > Actinopteri > Perciformes > Gasterosteidae > Pungitius > Pungitius pungitius. The sequence goes on from NC_084905.1 coordinate 18,905,739, forward strand.
GACCTGATCGGGATCGGACCTCCGCTAAGGTTGAATCAAGGACCTGAACCTTGATGGGAATCAATTAGTTCACAGAGCTACAGATCCCTACGATAACGGTGTAATTTCTACCATCCTAACCGGTTAAACACAGCTGACTGGAGGCTCGGTAAGATGTCACTCGTTGAGCGAAGCCACGCCCACAGAGGCCTGAGCAGAGGTTTAATGAGCCAGATGAACTGTGCGGTTGTTCAGAGTTCTTCATTTAACTGTGACTGTGAGAATGAGACTATGAAAGGGTGAACTTAAGTGATGTGTGACTTGTGGAGGAGTTTTATATTTATATTTTTTAAGTACTGACGCTTTATGAAATCCACCTGACTCTTCTAAGAGGATAAGCTCTGCAAAGCTCGAGGAGGATCTTCAGCAACCTTTGCTTTGCAGTTAAACCCATCCAATCAGAGCGTGGGCTTTGCTGTGGTGTCATTGATGCCAAGTAAGTCATTTGTCATGTCTGCAGTTGTGTCTGTGTATTTTCTCAATGTCAATCCGAGACAGCGAAAGGTTAAAAAAAAAAAAAAAAAACGACTTTAATCGCCTACAAAATGCTGTCGTCTCGTGCAGTAAATAAGCTTCAGGATGTCCCCTCGTCGTGTGCAATGCCTTTGCTTTTTCAAAAGCTCCCACATTCGCATCAACTCTCAGTCTTCACGTTCTGCTTCAGTTCTAAAAACGTCATTGGCAACCTGAAGGAAAAGCAAATATGGAACTACTTCTTAAAAATAATTTTCCACCTCACGAAAAGGACCACACACACACACACACACACAGACACGCGCTCACACAAACACAAATCAATGCGTGCACGTTGAGTGAGTGTCTCTCCTCTCTCCCTGGCACTCTTTCCCTAACACACACACACACACAGTTCTGCTTTCCTTCAAAGCCACATCCTGAATCTCCTTCCTCAGGGGAGAAGATTTACACTGTGGTCGTCCTTCAGGTACACCAGAAGAGTTTCTGCCCTTACAAACCCCAAATGGTCTGGCTTTTTACAGCAAAGTGGGTTGAGTGGAACGAAAGGAAAGACGGGAGGTGTAAAAATTATACCGGTAGCAGAAATTTCAATATTGCACTTACTGAGCGGAACAAACCTACTGTAGATACAAGGTTGCACAGGTGTGTCTGCTGTGACGCTTGGTTGAATGAATGAAGATCATAATGGGCTCTTCCCAGATTCACACATCCACACAGATGTCAGCACCGGTTCTGTGACGCCAGGCGCCCCTCCTCCGTTTGCAAACGTTGTGAGGGACTTTTTTAAATCACCATAACTTATGTATTATATACTTATATACAGTTTTTAGAAAATATAACAGCAGAGGACGTCCCAATCTGTGCTTCTCAGATATCCTTTCATGAGTGGGATTATGCCTTAGCAACTAAAATCAAATCCAAAGGAGACTAGTAATGAATATATTATTTTTGGGGTACCTGAGGAATAGGGTTTCCCAAAAACATAAAGATATAATTAAGAAACAGAATAATCCTCCCAAATGTTGGAGGCTTCTTAACTCAATGAAGGACCTAAATGATAAATTACAGTTCTTCCTTTGTGATCATGAAGGAAAGTGTGTCTTTTGAACAGCGCCTGCCACTGAGGGACCTGCTGAAGCTCAGCAAAGGGGGAAAAACGAGAAGACCCCTAAGGGTCGTAAGGTCACTGAAATAAAGAAGAAATGTTTCGTGTGAAAAACCTCAGCTCTTGATTCTTAACCGCTGGAACATTTGTTCTGCTGCCTTGGCCAGGACTCCCTCGTAAAAGAGATTAAAAATGAAATGGGACTATTCTGGATTCATAAAGGTTTAACATTTTTAAAACAGAAACGACTTTTGGCTGTTATTTGCTAGCGTCGTTGCTACAATGCTGAACACAAGGAAATAAAAGGACACAGATCTTTTGTGCGGACAGCAACATGTCAAAGTGTGTGAGCTTTGTAAGGCCTCGCGACAAAGGACTACGCACCAAAAGGACTGTGGAATGAGTCATGGTTTGTAATCTGAACCCATCCTTGGTGAAACTAATCGCACATTGAATCGTGAGTGCATGTGATCGGAGAATGCCTTCATGGAAAAAACAACACCAGATTCCAGGGGGCAGTTATTTAAACACCGAAATGTGCGTATTTTGCAAAATGGCCATTATATTGAGTCCATGCCAACGTTGATATAGTTTTACCCATCACTCTGACAGCCTTTGCAGACGATTGGCTAGCAATAAACACCACCCACCTATCACAAGGGCCCCCAATCTACACTAAATGATGCTTTAGCTTCCTGCGACCATCATAGTGTCAGCTAACACATCATCAGCATTCCTGAAGGTTTGCCCAGTGCAAAGGTCTATTTACACAGCCATAATAACACAATTGTTTAAAGGGGCTGCATGAAAGACCAAATGAAACAGGAGAAGAATGGAATCCAGCCTCTAGCTTCAGAGAGGTAGGAATTGCCCGTCTCGCCTTGTTTACCGTACTCGAGCAAAATAAATCACACCGCTGACAAATGTACATTTATTTCCGATCCGCCAGCATGTAATGTCTTTGTGCGGTTTCTCGTCGCATGGAATTCTGTCAGATGCAATTATGTACGGCCAACCTTTTTAGAAATAAACAATTCACAATGGAGGTAGAAATACACAGGGTTAAATTGCTGCGTTTGTGTGTGTGTGTGTGTGTACAGTATGTAACAATTATATGTCTGACATTAGGTAAATTTCACTGACCTTGGTTGTAAAACATGGCCCGAGCCACCAGATAGCAATGTGTTTCATGTTCAACATCGAAGACCACGAGTGGCTTGTATTAGGCACAGTGTATTTCACTTTTGATTACACAACTCCCCTCGGTGGTATTTTACAGGTCTGTTAGGGACTCTTTGCTGCTTGCACTTTAACACAGGTCTTAATAAGACATGACAAGATCAAACTTGCCAGTGGTTTGAAAAAGCAAACGTTTACTCTGAAACGAGTAGACACAGAGGCTTCCAGATGTTGTGTTCCCAAGGAACTCGGTCCAACAGCACAAGGCTGGACAAACCAGAGAAAGAAAAAAAAAAAAGTGATTCAGTCTTTGGTTTTTCTGTCAAGCATGAGATAAAATCAGCACATTGTCTGATAAAGAGGTATGCAGGGCTTTCTTTGGAACAGAATAAAGGAGAGCTTAAAGAAACGGTTGGGGAAAAAAACAGAATACTTGTTAACTGCAAATAAACGGTATTGTTTACAATTATTAAAGGCTGTATTCAACATTCCGATCACTTTGGATTGATTCAGATTTCAGATGGTTGATTTATGAGTTCCGTGTTTATTCTTCCATTGGATTACCCTGAACAACTGAAATAAATGTCCCTCTTAATCTCAACCCTTTCGCTGCTTGCCATTTCTCAACAACTCCCCGCGAGTTTGAATGATCACAGATAGTCTTACAATCAGTAATTTACAAAAACACAACACGCGCCAAGTAAAAGCCGTGTTATTGTCCATTTGTGGTGAAGGCGCTGGCTTCCGAGGAAACAAGGCTCCCGAGGCCAGATGTTGCTGGCCATCACATCCGTCATAGATCTGCCCCGTCCCTGGCTGGTGGAAAAGTGTCCAGAGCTGGAGAGAAAGGGGAAGCGTCCTGAGGTCAGGGGAGTATAATGCACGAGCTGGCTCTCAAATAAAACCGGTTTGTTTTTCCTAAAAGGAGGTTGAGGTTTTGGGGTTTCAGTCCATCACCCCCACACCACCTCCACTCCTCTCCGTTGGTTACAATAGAAGCCTTATGATGTGTGCATTTTGACCTTTTGGGATTTTTAACACCAGGTGGGGCTTCATTGTGACGAGCTCTGGTTTGGCCCACCGAAATGTCGGCAGTTTATCAATTCGCTGAAGAGCGTCTATGTGTCCGTGGTGCCATTTTTGGAAAGGCTTTTGACATTAAGAATTTTTACCCAGAATGTAAAAAAATATCATACGCTAAGATGGAAAATGTACTAACAGCCCTAAGAAAAGTTGAACTCCAGGGTCATGTGGGGTCACTTCAGGTTTCACAAAAATGGTTCATTTGATTAAAAAAAAAAAAAAAAAAAAAAAAGGTTTCAACATCCACTGGGACTAAATCCGACAGGGAAGTCCCTTTGAGTTTTTATGAACAATAACAACAAAAACAAACAAAATGTCACCTCAATTAAAAAGGTAATTTTTCCAAGCCATATTAAAAAGCCAGTGGCTGGCAAAGAAATGCGCTACGTGGATGATGTCGTGGGTTTGCTTTTCAATTCCCCATCAAGTGTGAATGCCTCGTGTTGGACCTGGAGATAGCACGCATCCAAAATAGTCAAAGCCCGTCGGGTGCAATGGTCAGTAATGGCCGGTGGTTTGGCGCGACCTGCTACTTCCTGTCCACACACATTCTGTACAACAAAGACTTCCTCAACAGATTAGAAACCACCACTCTCACCAGAGTTCTTCTCTCTCTCTCCACTCCCTCCCTCATTCTTGCTTTCTTACAGTGTTTCCCATTCTGTATCTCGCTCCTTCCTTCTACGTGCTGACCGTCCCAGGCCCGGCCCGGGTCTCTATATTTCAGGCTTTGAGGCTGCATCTGAAACAAAAGCTAAATTATGGGTCTGGTTTGGCTTGAAGGGATCTCAGTGTCCCCGGCATGCGGTTTTCCTTCGGGGCCGAGACCAGCGAGAGGTGAGGTGGGGAGAAGTATTTGTGTGAATCTGGCTGTGTATTTGAAGAACACCCTAACCACAGCTAATTTGAATGTGTCATTAACAGGGGGTGGGGATCTAAACTTGGACTGGCCAGTGACGGAGTGAAATTCCCATACTACTGAAGACACCACTTGTTTTTCCTCTTTTGAGGTTGTTTGGGGAGCATAGGGGCCGTAGCCTCAAGAGCAAGCACAGCACTCGTCACCTCATAAATCTTCAACAATTCATCACCGCTTGGTCACTCGGTTCGCTTGAAGCTCCCTGACTTCTATCTCTTTTTTGCTCAAGCTCCTCAAGTCCTCAAGTGTGAAAGAGTGCATTTACAATATTCTGTCCACGTTCAATAAAAGAATACATTTTTTGAAAAGATGATTATTGGAGGTGAAGTGTTGGAGGGGGTCACACTTTTCCGTATTTCGAATTGTGTGGCACGGTGTCCAATTGTTGGAACAGCGGAAACACAGATGTAACAATGAAGCAGGTATAATTGGAGGTATTTTGAGACCTTACGCAGTTGGATGACCCAAAAGTAAAACAATCCGTGAAGAGAGCTTACAATTTCTTCCTGTGTCTCTTAGACTTTCCGACACAGTGAGCCTGCGTCGTACTGTGTGGTCTTGCACCCTATTTAGACCTCATGGGTGACCACTGTGCAATTAGGTACGCCATGTTTCACAGCAGCAGCAGAAAGTGGAATTCCTGTCAATGGAGCGGACCTTCTCATGTTTACAGCTCACACTTTCTTCCTGCCATTCATGGCACTGCACCCAACCTGGCTTATGGTTGATTGTATCACGCGGTATGAATAACACAATTATAAAAACCCATAAGACACTCTGTGTTTATGCAACTGCAGATCCTCCAAGGGAAGGACTTACTACATGAGAGTATGAAAGTCGATGCCCCAGACGGCAAATTTCAGAGCTAACGGAGATATGTTTCTTGGCTTAAAGGTGTAAATTTAAACATGACACAGTTTCCTTGAGAGGGAAAAATGTGTAAGCTCCTTGTTGAAGTGCCTAATATAAAAGTCACTTTGATTTTATATATGTATAATGACTCTTGGGGATTACACCTTAGAAATGAATGTTCCCGAGTACTCAGATTAATCTATCACTGTTACGGCTAACACCACACATTGCTTTACCATCCAAAAATTCCTTTATATAATAATGTTTTTAAGCATCTGCATACCCACATCGCAATAAAACGCTGTCGCATCAAGGAGGAAAAGGAGCAAACAGAACAGGTTTTCAACTGTCGCTTTGAATAAGATTAACGAGGATGTAGCTGGTCATGTGCTGGAGGAACTGAATTAATACCCCGAAGTGTCCATCTTACCCTCAGTGCGATAATAAAATTCTCATGACGCGTAACATGAAGGCAACAATAACAACAAAGAGCTATAAAGAGGATATGGAGACAGTAATTCCTGCCTGGGTTATGGATCCCATGAGCAGCACCGGTATAAAAGTGAGAGTCAGTACTATGGATTTGCTTTGATTAGGGTATTTTATAATTGAATCTATCAAAAATGTCAGATTGCAGGTTATGTGTTGTTGTGGTTGTATAGATGTAACTCCTGGCAGCGTACTAGTCTATGTGCCTTCTGGAACACGCAGGCTAACCAACATGGGCAAGGACTTTTACATTTTATATTCAAAAGTAACTTTTCTCTAAAAAAACACGCCATGCAATCTTTAACACATTATTTACATCAAACTATAAGAACACGACAACACTCAGTGTTATCACACTCCATCGAATGTCTTGACGCCTAGACACAAGTAAATTAATCTCCTTCATACGGCTTTATATCCAGGAAGAATGTTAGCACCATTACAAAGTCTTGAAGTCTTCTGGTTTTCACTCTTGTGGCGAAGTCAATTGCCAAGTATTGGCAAAGTTTATAGATGTCAGTGACAGCTGATAGAAAACAGCTCAGGATATCCCTAAAGACGGACTAGACTATCTTGTTTTAGAGGGATTGCTGTGTTATTTAATGAAAAAAAAATAATAACAACAACAGCAGAATGAGCGGAATCCCATTCTTCTGATCGTCTGAGCCCAAATGATGGCATGCTTCATTCATTATGGTGGAAAGGAGAGTTCAAGCATCGAAGTGTAGAGGGAGGTCGAATGTCTCCAGAACCCCCGGCAAAAAGCCGCAGCTCTGAAGTCACATGTTATAATCATTACTGTGTAAGACCCCTTTTTTACCACTGCAAATGAGAACCGTGTCCATGCTGCTGCTCGCCGAGTGGTGTTGGTGGGAGGTTTTGGTGACAGACCCTCGCGGGAACTACTATTGCTTTATCACCGCGCAGCCCGATTGTGCCTCAGCTTAGCAAAGGCCAACCCAAGAATCCACATTTTTTTGTTCACGATGGGTTCTCGCTCCCCTCTTCAATCACCATATACCACACACGCAGTGCATTTCAAAACCCCGCCGACCTCCATAAACTGCATAAACCATTGACTGATTGGCAATGCGTAGCTTTTCGAAAAAACGCTCCCTCTAAAATCTACCCACTTCTGCTCAACCAGCCATTCAAAAGTGGGAATCTTGACTGATGAAATCACGATATATATTTTACAGCCGATTCTTCCTCTAGTCCTTGACCCAATATCAGCAAGAAGTCTTGAGTGTCGAGTCTAAAAAAAAAAAGAGTATCTGCAGCCTTTCCTCTCCACGAATGGATGGCTTCCTGGCAGGTCTGCCCATTGGAAAGAACTGATCCAAAGGCTGACCAGCAGTCACTTCCTAAGCTCGGTGTCATGGCGACTGAGCACCGGGTTAAGTGCTGCGCGTGGTCCGTGGAGTTCCAACGACCAAGGCCAAATCCACACTGTACGTAAAGTTTTATCACATTTCTCATAATTGGTAAATCATATTCCAATGAATACAAAAAAATGACATCTACTATTTATGAATGTAGTATAGATATTTCCATTGCATTGTGCATGTTTTAGTGTCAAAATACTGTTTTTTATTACGCTATAAAGGACAACTTTGTGCCACCACAAAGGAAAAAATCCCCCAAAATCGTTCATGCTTTTGCTGCTTTAGTCCTGATAGATTCACGTTGTAAAGTAACTCGCAACAATTCCTCTAACATTACAATGATTATTAACTCGGAACAATGGAGCAGACCCATTATGATGACATTTTCCGGGCAGAAATACTTGTCCCCCTAGTCATGTCTCAGAGGAGATGGCCAAAGGCATGCGTCTCTTCTGCGTTGCCTCGACACACACAGCGGGTCTGCTCCTAATTGTGGCCTGGGAGAACATAGGCAAGACTCATTCTATTCTTCATTTCGTCCCACAGGCACACCAGAAAACAGCTAGTAGTTTCTGCGAGCTTCATTTTCCACGGGAGACAGCCGCAAACCCCCCCCCCCCCCCCCCCTCCCCCCCAAAAAAAGCAAAGTGCAATGTCATCACCCAGGAATCCAAGAAATACCAGAAAGTCTGAGTTTTATTACAAAAATCATCCGCGAGCACAAACAAACGTGGAGCACAAACACACGGCTTTCGATTGGGAAGGCGGATGGTCCCGTCGCAACCGTGGAAAACAAAGCGTCCGCGGTGACCACGGCCCTCCGCTTCTGCCGCTCCGACTGGGAGACGGGGGCTGGGGGTTGGAACCCACGAGACTCAACAGAAATCACCACAATTTGCCTCGACGAGACAGACGGACGGACCAATTCACAGGAACCGGTTGTATTGGGTTTCCACTTCCTCGTCAACGTTGTGTTTGTGTCCTGACGTTTCTTTGATAGCTTTGGGAAACGAGCCCCTTTCCGTGCCGACCTAAAGTCCCAAAACACAAAGAAGTGCTGGCAGGCAGTTGGTTAAAACACAACATTTACCCCGACATAAACAAAGCAGAGATTCATGGCGGGATCCGAGGGTTCGTGGAGTAGAAGCTTGTTTCTTGGTAGTCGCCATTAATGGACAAATTCCACTGGTCAAAACGCTGTTGGCGATTGGAATAACATCTATGACAATATTTTCTGTTGGCCGGGATTATAGTGAAGTCTTCTGAGGAACTCAATCTACCATAAAGATGCCTACCCTCCCCAGACTGATCATAGTAACTGGATCCTCTGTTTAATAGTTTGCTCTGTAGCATGGGGACTGACTGACTGAGAGGTTTCCATTCCGCTGGGCTGCAACCGATTGCCCCAGTGACCACAACAAAGGGTAAAAAAAAGGAAGGCCTGTGAGTGGATGGAGAATAACTCGGGGCTCAGTATGGATTGGTGAACCCTGAGATCAATGACTCAAGTCTCCTCTGGCTTAACTTTGTTTTAACCCTAAACTTATCTGTAGCATCTGCCCGAGTCCCCAACGCACAGTCAAGTCAAGGCTGTGCGATGCGCGGTTTGTTTAACATCATCATACACACAGGATATGGTGTCCGGATACCAGACTGGTTTCTCTGAACTCTACCTTAATAGGTCGAGATCAAGAGGGCTTGATCTATTTAATTCACCCTGACATGAGAGGAAATGAGAGAAAGACAGCAGCCCAGTGGTCTACTGACAATATAGGCCATGTGTCCACTTAGCAGGGCATTTCCCTCCGTGTTGTGTACTGTATGCGTGTGTTCCCAAGGCTGACTGCTGTGTCAACAGACGTGTGTCGTAAAGGAATATGGTGAAGTGGCGTTGCGTTCACACAGACCTGCTCTTCAGGCATCCATACCGACGTGGGTAACCATTAACCAAACCCACTTTGTGTGCGTGACCCAGTACCAAGAAAAGGAACATTTTGATGGATCTCTCCAACGCTCTGAAGTTACAAAAGGCAGAAAACACCCAGTTGGCAAAACAAAATGTGACATGTTAATTATCATTGCTGATGTTAAGCTACATTTAGTCACTCAGAAAAAAAAAACTCCATGCCAGCGTGCCACTGAATAATAGCACAGAGGACCTTTGTCTCTTTGTGGTTCTTGGAAAAAGAAACCGGTCCATGGTCATGCGCGGAGTCCAATGGAGTGAACTTAACAGGCAGAGATACATGGATGTTAATGGGGAAGGAAGCCAACGCTGTCACCAAATTAAAAATGTGCCTTTTGACGGCTTTAGCCCGTCTCTGCACAACGATGCTTGCAAACAATTGGTAATTAATTCTCCGAATGTCTTTTCGTGAAATTGGAGTGTACACAGAGACAGTGGTTTAGGAACAATGACATGCAGATGTGCTCTGAAAGGTCGAGCTCTGCCATTAAAAAGCCTTAAATAGTATTTCGTTTGCTCTATTCACATTGAGCTCAGACAAAAACAATTATAGCTTTTACAGTGTCTTACAGCTGCTGATTTATCCTTCACTTCCTTTGTCACATTAGGATTGAGTATTTTAGCAGGCTCCTTTTTGTATTTTTAGTTATGATTGTGGCAATTCAAAAGCCTGTATTTTCTTTTCTTAGATTTTGTATGTATAGTGTTGCCGTCAAAGGTTGGTTTATTACACATTCTGAAGAGTGATAAGGTGATGAATTACTGGGTGTGATTCCTACCACTGTAAGTGATGATTTTAAGTGTCAAACTCAAAGGGCAAGTGCAAAGTAACTTCCCCGCGATTACGTACTCGTCGCCTCAGATCAAAATACGCGGCACATAATGGTTTCGCTTGTGTTGAAAAGGCCAATAATCCACTGACAACTCCCTGTTGCGTTTCCAGAAGAAATCTCTTCTTCTCCCGGTCAATAGTCCCGAGACCCTTAAGACATACGACACGGCCCAAGTCGTCCACCGAGGGGTGACAGTTGGGTGTGTGTAGTTCGCCACAGACAAAACACCGCTTTGGCAGACACAGCCGACTCCCGGCTCATATTCGCGAACAATGAAACACTCCAACATTTGAGGTCTGAGGCTCCGCTGATGTCAGCGGAGCCGCATCCCCGGACCAGCATTTCAAAGGTCAAACTGCTATGACGTCGGCTCAACACGGGACCAGAACCCCCTTAAAAGTATTCCGTTGGTTCTCAAACTCAAACTGGAACTCGAAGTGGAAAGTACCACATGAGCCGAATCGTGGCAATACATTGGATTTACTCAAGTACTTGTAAATTTGAATTGAATCATCAAGCATTCCAGACAAGCGTTTAAAAAATACGATAAAAGTGGAGAGATATTTAAATATCGCGGCTAGTGTCTTGTGGGGTAGAGACAGTTTCCAGAATAAACGATCATAAGTAAGAACACAACAGGCACCGAGTTCACCAAATATGAAACAAATAAAAACCACGTTAAAATCTCCCATTTCCTTCATGAAAAGGTGACTTTAGAGTCTACGGTCAGATGTGTTCATGTGTGGTTGGATTTGTTTCCTTTCCCTCCCAATGATGTGCATCCACTTTGGCACCGAGGACGTCACAGCGTGTTCCGAGCTGCTTGCAACAACACAGAGAGACTGCAGGCTGAATTTTCATGAGCGCAGTCCGGGCCTATATTCCCAAATGTGATTGATCCACTGTGGACTCTGGCAGCAGGGAGAGGTTCAGTAGTGGTTGTAAAGGGTGACGTTTGAAAATCTGTAAGTTATGGAGGGGCACACTTGTGTGCTTTGTATTTTTTCTTTGGGTCAAGGTGGAGCCTCCGGATAATTGGTGGACTGTCCGTCAACCTAAACCTCAAAAGATTTAATTGATTTAAGAGTCACATATCCCAAAGGCTGTCTAGAACTTGTCATGAAATACAGAGTTGTGGAGGCAATCATTTGTGATCCTATTTTGGGTGAGCTTCCCAGTAGACGTTTTTGTAACATTCACCTCAAATTCCCACATAGTTTTAACTAGACATAATCTAACACTTTGTCAGGCTTAAGCCTGAATCATAGGATTTTAATGCTGTAGTATTTAGATTCCAGTGGAAGATATTCAGAAAAATTATGGGCATACATTTCTGGATAGAAGACGAGCTATTAACGGGAGGATTTTTTTTTTTACATGGGTAAGTTTGGCTGTTTCTGCTACTTTAAGGTAAGGAGGTCACAGTTGTCCAGAGGAAGACATGGTAAACGCCGCCTGGCTGTGCAGCGTTGTGTGGTTTGTGTCTGCCATCTATTGGACTTCCACGAAAACACCACTCCACAAATCCCTTTAAAAGCACAGTAAGTGGACACTTTTATTAAAATAAGTGCTCATAATTGGATAAAATGAAAGGCAATTTTTACGGTTTAATGGGATTTCTAGCATTACATATAAATGGGCATCTAGACAAAACCTTCACCTTCTTGCATTTCATTGATGTAAATAAACCTATTATCAACAAATTGAAACAAACTGCAAAGATTAGAATCTCAGTGGGACAGAAGCAAAACCACTGCAAGTTGGTAGTGCCCATCTAGAAGAAACATTTTTGTGTTTATGGTAATGAGTAGCAGTGGTTTGTAGAATAGAGGAAAAAAATAAATACCCCCAAATTTATTAAAAGAACTCGCTTATATCCTATAACATGTGTTGCGGTGGGAGCCGGGGGAAGTACGCCAGGAAAAAGAGGGAGTGGGCGAGCGCAGGAGTCGGCCGAGCACGTGCCTCCCTCCCGAGGACCTCTGGTCTCCGTCTGGGATCCGTCCGCCTCACCAACGCCTGGGCCAGACACCCATCAGCCCCGTACCCTGTCCTCTCTGGGCCAGACACCACCGTGACCACTTTGTATTGAGAGGCCCGACCACTATTGTGCCACAGCAAAGTACACAAACAAACAGTGCAGACACACACACACACACACACACACAGGTCCGCTCCCCTGCCATTACGTAGACCCGTCAGAGCCCACTGGGCTTAGTCATACCGGGCGGCTTCCAGCGCGAGCGGCTCCCTCCTGGCTTTGGATGGAGGTTCTGGCTGAGGATGTTCTAGTGGTCCGTCCCCACACATGTGCGTGGTTTGGTAACGCTGGCCGAGCCTCCCTCACTGTCCCGAATTCAAAAGCCCGCCTGGCTGTTCCTGGGTGATGTCCTCCCACGCAGACCCTTTATTAGGTTACGTGTGCGCGAGGCTCTCCCCAAAAAATTGCACACGCGATTTCTCAACTTTCTGAATAAACATTATTTTCCACACGTTCTCCAAACCGTTAGGAATATAATCTTTAATATCACATATGGTCACAGTCTTATATTTGAATAAATAAGAAAACATGTTTTTGATGTAAGAGTGATTTAACATACGCACGCGCACACACACACACACACACACACAGCATTTGTTCCTTCTTTTCATGTCGACCACGAGGCTGACCTGCTGGCCTCTATTTCCTCAGAAGAGGATATCCCTGTTCAGCAGAGCCTTAAAATCCATCACGGCAGACTACTTAGGGCCCTGATGTATGCCGTCTCCTCCACCATTGTCTTTGAAGCGTTGAGAGGCTCGGGCCACAGTGATGATTACAGGCCGTCGCTGACATGTGCTCGGCCCGCTCGCTGTCTGATGTCCCCTCGTGTTTGATGGGGAGAGGATGTTCTGGTTCAATGATCAATGTAATTAGGAATGTGGTCGCATGGTATCCATGCCCATGGTCTAAAACTACTGCTGCCACCTTGTTCCCTTCCCACAGTTGCTTTAGCAAAGAGGATTTTCAAAAAAATACCCTGAAACCGCATGGCTGCCAGAAAGGACGTGAGTGAAACCATCGGTCGCCCGTGTTTCAAACAGAGTCTTATGTAGCCTACAAGTAACTTTACTGAGGGCATCCTGAGGACAAGCTGTCAATATATTATCTTAACTGCAACTCAGATATCATTGGGTGCAAAGTAAACGTTGTTCTAAATGTCACTATGGAAACTGACCTTCCACAAACCGCCATGAATGAACGGAAACTGCCTACGATAGTTGTATTTGCACGTTTGTGTTGGTCGGCTAATATTGACATGTCGGAATTGTCATAATCCAGGTTCCTGTCATTGTGTTATGGTTTACTCAAGGTTATTGCACAAGTTTACGTTTGGGTTCAGCAAGTCAAAAAGTACTGAATTATGAAAACACATTTCACTTGTTATTTTTTTGGCTAGCATGTAGGCTAAATGAAGTGTTAACATCCACTCTGTCAATCATTATGCACTGAGAAATTCATTGAAATTGATCATCGTAGAATTTGGGAATTCGGTTATAGGAACCACGTTCATGCAAGTACAAGTAACTGTATGATTAACTCTGGTACTACTTTGTCTATGTGGAACCTCTGAGTGTTCTGATGTGTAAAAAACTGTCTATATGTTACTGGTGAAGAAATAAACCAACATAACTTTTGAAAATATCCTGAAAAAAAATCACTAACAGCCCTATATGTCCCATAAAACAAAACGGGTAAAGGGTAGAATTAGGCTCAAGAGTTACGATTCCAAAGGAAGACGGGAAGAAATCGTGCACAGTGACGACCTGAAGCGGAAAACTTAAATACACTAAACAAAGACTTTAACTAAAATAGTGTTTATTTCATAGTAAAAATACATCATCCTATGCATACAAGAATTGAGAAAAAGTGAATGCTTAAAAAAGGCGTATAATGTCACAAAGAGAATATTGTGGAATCGAATCATTGTATCCTTCAATGTCCTTTCTAAATGCATGCACTTTCAAGTTTGAAACAAACGTTGACTGGATGTCTTTGTTCACAACACATTTTCAATAACATAAATTCTCCATATTTAGCTCTATTTTGCCATTTGCGATGCAGAAGTGTACAGACTGAGCTTGGCAACAAAACAAAGTGTAGTGCTCTCATAAGAAGCAGCGAGTAGCCTTACCTCTCAGAACCTGTCACAGGTACTCAAACAGACCATCAAAACCGTAACACAGACCCATGCAGTGATACAACCAAACCGACGTGTACAGCGTCACCAATGGATGTGATTATGCAATGTGGTGTGATGGTTGACGTCCACCTCTCAGAACCAGAACTCGGAGACGAAGACATGTACGTTGATGATGTTCTGGCCGGAGTCGCCTTGACTTGTCAGGTTGCGCATGGACAATTTCAGTACTGTAGCAAGTGGACCGATCACAGACTTCACCTGGCGAACAACACCTGAAGGAAACAGAAGACGAGGAAGAAGAAGTGCATCAGTGACAGTGAAGACCACAGATATGTACACAACGCTATAAGGGTTGGCCTCACGGACTTGAGGTATCAGCTGGAACCGTTGGGATGAGCATTCAAAAGTCGTTGGGTGTTATCGAGCCAAACCATCCGGATTGCTTTCCTCCCTCCCACCTTCCACCCTCTCCATGGACGAGAGACACCCTCTATCGTGGTCAAACAGACGGGAGAATCAACCCACTGCAGCAGAGCATTGGCTGAAGGCCCATGGAAGCCATCGGGGGGTGCGCTTTCTAAGTGAACATTACACGGGGCTACAGAAAATGCCAGTGTTTACGCAGGCTGTCTGCAGGCCTCTTCTCCACCGAGGGATTCCAGCTCCGGGCCATTTGAACGACAGCCATCGCCAGAGTGCAGTCTGGCAGCACAATCGCCACGCACCGTCCTCCTATTGCGCCTTCAGCCATCCTTCATCCCCTGTCTTTGTCCCGTTTCCTCTCTCATTCATAAGTGAGTCAGTTACGCTTTAAGTGTGATGACTCATTGGATTTAACTCGACGTGGATCCAAATGACGGACCACCGCCCCAATCGGTCTGAATTATGAGGCTCTTTTCCGTGGTACTTGAAATAAAGCAGTAAAACCCGTTGGTTTGGTGTTCGCCACGGGACAGACGATGATCCATTTTGCACCGTCCGCTGCATCCTTTGGGACCCTGGCATTGCATGATGGCAGATCACCACCAGCCCCCCCCTCCTCCTCCTCCTCCTCCTCCTCCTCCCCCCCACCCACTCATTCTCCTCCTTCTCTTCCTCCCCTCTCTTCCCTTCCTGAGGGGGGGCTGGTGTTTGTGGCACCATCACTGTGGCCCACCAGGGTAAATGAGTCCCATGTGTTTAATGGAGGGGAGCAGTCGCAGTCACGCGATACAGCCATGGAGGCATTCTTCCAAGAATCCATCTTTAAATCTGGAAGAGGCAAGCTATGGAAGCCTGAACTCTCTCTCTCTCTCTCTCTCTCTCTCTCTCTCTCTCTCTCTCTCTCTCTTTGTCCGTCACTTCATTTTGCTCTCTCGTCCCTCTCCAACTCAGATTCCAGGGGATTCCGGCGATAAGCGCGCTGAGGAGTGCGGAATGGGGCCCACGTCAATGTCAGGGTTGCCCCCTTGTTTTGGTGTTTTTGGACTTCTTTGCTTTCACCTAACAGCAGTCAAAAACATTTATAGGTTCAACTGACATGGAAAAAGACATGAAATGATTGTGAGCGTTGCCTTTTTTAACCCTTTTTCAGACATAAGCCAACCGAGATGGCAGGCAACTCAAAGTGAATTGAGAAATTCATGATTTGTCCTAATTTGTTTCAGAAGCTTCAGTGATGGTTTGAGCGAGCACACAATGATGATGAGTAAGATCTTATGGGCCTAAGATGGACCACCGCAAAGACATATGGGATTCAGTCCACATGAAAGAGCTTTCTTTTAATTGTAGGAAGTGTAGCCGAAATCGAACCAGGGCTTAACACTTTATATTCAGTGTCAACTGCAGCTTGCCTTGGAAAATCCTAAAAAGTTAAACAATCTTACCCCTTCCATAAATAACAAAAACACTGAAACCTATCGAGTCTAAACTGAAAACGAATTAGTGCAATGTGCGCAGTGTGTTTGTTTGTGGTCTAATTAGCGAATGCATAGGCCTCATTTGTGATATTCTGGTAGAAAGTCCAATAGCTCCTCCAAATCCGCAAATTCCCTCCAAACGGAAAACTCCCGTATTAAAACGATGCTATGTGGCGGGGTAACAAGCAAAGGAATGTATGGTAACATCAGAAGCATCACGGTCACTGTAAGGATTTGTGGGAACACTTGAATTGTCGAAAGATGTTAGATTCAACTTCCTGCCTTTGTTTAACTCGGTTTTTGCGCAGCCTTGAGTGCGAGGAAAAGAGCTTGAAACTGAAGCCAGTGCGCGTGACCATGATGACTCTTTGTTTCCGTAAGCTTCCCTCCAAGAGCACAGTGGCATCATAGACGAGGGGAAAAGCATCAGCTAACAGCTGGGCCTCAACACACTCACAGTGAACCTGAAGCGAAACTGCACACTCATCTTCAACATTTACCCCGGCCTGTGAGGCAAAACAGGTTGACTTTGATTGGCTCTAAAGCCCTACAGCCGACAATCTGCCCTGTGACTGGACGGCAAGGTCCCGTAATCTGCGGCCTGTAGTCCCCGAGCAGCAGATCCAGTCGTGGTGCCAGAGAGGTTTGTGGTATCTCTCCATCTTAGTGAGGTATCTGCCACAGGGTGCAGAGGTGATTTCCACTGCGACCATCAAACAAACAGCTGTCCCTTCTCCAAAAACAGTCTGCCATACCATAAAGTAGCTTCCAAAGTAAAATAAATAGCCTTAAGTAAATACATAATAGTAGGAGAGAAAGTGCCACAAAACAAAGTCGAGCAAATGCCCAGAGGCATTTATCATCCTTCACGGCCGTGAGCGCCGCGATATTGAAGGGTTACAAGTAAACAGTGCAATTTTTTGGTTTTCTGGTTTCTACAACTCAGCGAGGATGTGTATGAAAAAATCCAAAATGAACGGGTTTAACACACAGAGACAAATGAAAAATATGCCTTGGCCTCACCACAATATCGTATAATGACACACTGGTTGCGGCGCTACGCATGCTCACTGCAGTGAAACCATTGGAGAGAATCCAGGTGCTGCACACAGTTCCAGTATGCAAAGAGGGAAGTGGAAGACATTCTTCTGCACCATTACGGCTGAAAATGTGATGTGTTTTTCATCAAACCGTATCGCTAAATAGCTACAGCATAGCGTTGCGGCCATTGACACAAACGTGCCGGTTATCGGGTTTATTGGTTCTTTTTTAAAAGCCCCAAAACTTCCTCCTCCAGAAAACTCCATAAAAGCGAGGAGACGTGCCAAAATAAAAATGCTAACTCGCTCCCTTGTTACCCCATTAGCAGAGCGACCAATTTCATTTTGATAACCCCTCAGAACGGCAGGAATATAGTCCAAGCTTTACAGACTGAGTGCAGGGGCCCCGATGGGGGCCCTGATCTTCTTACAGCCTGGTCACTGGTGCAGGGACAGCCAGCCAGGTCAGGCTGTCCAAACACAACTCTGACCACTCCAAAGAGGGGGTGGGAGCCCTGCCCACCCCAGCTCCGAAAAGGCCAGCACGCGCGGTTTGATATTTTAAGGTCAATTAACAGCAAGTCATACTTACAGTTCTCTCAAATGGCCCGTGGGTCATCGTTGGACTGTGTCACAAACCGGTTAGTGACATCATTGAGAGGTAGCCAGGGGGGGGGGGGGGGAATCGGTTGGTTCTTTTCTTGGACTTTCTGTTTTAAGCAGTTGTGGGCCAGAGCAGCTGAGATGACATAACATGCTCCATTATCTTCACCACAACCTTTGCACTATACAACAAGTGACCTTTCAACGCTAAGACCCATAACTAAAGAGCGGAAAATAGACTTGACAATGTGGACTAAATGGATGAGATGCGAAGCATGCTGCTTTGTTTGCGTTTTATATTATGTTCACCATCCACATTATAAACAGAGGAAAGTATATTACGATCTTGATAAACTGCTGAAGTACTTCGTTATGGATGAGAAGAGTATTCATTTTTTTGAACTGAGCAATTACCCAAACAAAGTCACAGTATCTTAAAATCCCAGTGCCAGACCGCAAGGAGTAATGCAGAGAATATATTTAAAAGATCATCACCCCGAAGGAAGATAAGTGTATCTAGTAAATTATTGAGACAGTTTTATTGCAAGCATTATTTACTCTAGTGTGTACATACCGGTATAGCTCTGAGCGTGACTTATATGCATCGCTATCTCTTGATCGGCACACTGGTGGTGGAGGACCACCCTAAAAACCGCGCCGTGTGTTTGACTGCGGGGTTGGTGAACGGAGAGAGAGAGAGAGAGAGAGAGAGAGAGAGAGAGAGAGAGAGAGAGAGAGAGAGAGAGAGAGAGAGAGAGAGAGAGAGAGAGAGAGAGAGAGAGAGAGAGAGAGAGACCCTGTTTTGATTAGCCGTACTAATGTCTTGCGGGACAGACAAGGATTCCTCATGGGCTTGGCGCGCTCTGGCGGGGCCCCCGCGGCTGCCACGCCATGACTCATCCGAATGAAAGCCTCTCAGACGTAGAGCGAGTCGTCTGCTTATCTCCGCTGCCGTCCTCCTCCTCCTCCTCCTCCTCCTCCTGCTTCGCCAAGCACGGTCGGGAAGCCGGAGCCGCGAGCCCCACCAGGCTCTGAAGGAGTCACGTCTCACACGGCAGGCTCACATTCCACCAGCCACCGAGGACGACCGCGGCTACCTGCCCCCCCCCCCCCCCCCCCCTCCCACCCGCCTCCTCGTCCATTCATCTACCTGGCTGCCTCTCTGGCTGCCATCCCTTGTGCCAACAGGTAAATGCGAAAGGCATTCATTCGCCGCTCGGGGGAAACAAACCGCAGAGGCACATTTCCACCTGTGTTTCAAAAATGAAAGGCTCCTCCAGAGGCGAGAAGGTGCTTTATTATCTGTTGCTGTCCACATATAAATATCACATGAATCAAAACAAGGGGACCACCAGCGCTTCTCACGGAGGTGAGAGATTGAGCGCTTGCTCCCAGATAAAAGAGCCAGTGTTTTCAGAGAGAGGGCCGTACACCTGCCGACTGCCAGAGTCAATCACCCCTTCCTCAGGCCTAGTCAAACAACCTGTCTGCAATCACACGCGGGAGGGGGGGGGGGGACGACACTGATGCATTCCTCCACTGTTTGTGTTTCCAAATATGTGTATGATGTGCTCACAAATGACGGCTCTGTTGCTGAGGATTGAGTGTCTCGCTCCTGCATACCTGCAGGGATTTTGTGCGGTTGGCCGCCGCGGTGCTACCGTGGTTGTCATGGGAATCTGTTTGTGTTTGATTTGTTCTGATCATGTTTTCCGAGCACCAAGGGCCTGTTATGTTTGCACAGATGCGTGAGGCTGTCAGGGTTGTCTTCCAGATGTGACAGTGCTATGAAAGCTAGTGATGGATGACCAGGAGCTAGGAAAGAGTTCTTCCAATATTTGGCGGGCTCACAGCCTCCGTCTATGTGCCTGTGTGTGTTCACATATGCGTGTGCAACACTATCTGCCTGTGTGTGTGTGTGTGTGCGTGCAGTCGTCTAGGTTTGAAAGAGCGGGCGAGAGAGCGTAACGAAAAAGAGCGCCAGTCAATCAAACCTCTCAAGAATCACTTATTTAAGTAAGTAACGGATTCTGAGGGTTCCT
This sequence comes from Pungitius pungitius, assembly GCF_949316345.1. Classification (NCBI taxonomy): domain Eukaryota; kingdom Metazoa; phylum Chordata; class Actinopteri; order Perciformes; family Gasterosteidae; genus Pungitius; species Pungitius pungitius. The sequence continues at coordinate 18,925,833 of NC_084905.1, forward strand.
AATTGCCTCTTTTCTCTCTTTCAATAACACAAGCGGTGGCCAAAAACACTTGCGCCACCGGTTCATTAGTGGAGCCTCAATGTCTGCTACTCCTTCAAATCCCACCATGCTTTAACACTGCTGCTGGAGACACTGGAGATACTGGAAACTAAGCTCCTTTAAAGTGACACGTCAGCGAGCCTCGTACAATGGTTGCGCAACAGCAGCGATCGCGGGCCAAAGCACCAGCGGCAAAGCCCACAAAAAAAAAAAAAAAAAACCAAGAGGGCCTTCGCCGCGGGCCGTGGACTCCTCGCTTCACAGCGGGCGGCCCGTCGGCCAAAGGGTTTCCTCTGCACAGGGGGGGGGGCCTCAGTTTGGAAAGGCGATGGGCGAATGGTGCTAACATGCAACGAGCTGCATGCAACGAGCGTCCAATGGGGGTTTTTTTTTGGGAGAGAACCGGCTCCTCACAAACAGGCCTTTTGATGTGGTTCGTCAGTTTAAGTGCTCTAATGCTCGGCGAGACACCGAGGCCTAAAGCGCGGGGGAAACGGAACAATACGTTTAACCACATGAGACAAAGCGCCCGGGATTACTTGGGCGCATGTTCCCCCCCCCCCCTCTCTCTCTTTCCTCTCTCGTTGAATCACAGTCTCTCACTTTGTCTTTTGCTCTCTGGCAATTGAAGTCTCCCTGCCTCCCTCGCAAACACACATGCATACTTGCCCTTGCAAATGAGGACCACCATAAACAGGGAATTTATCACTAAATCCTTTACACACACACACACACACACACAGAGGATATATTACAAAATAAGGCTTATCCGTCCTGCAGAATCACAACTTTGCGCATTCCAGCAAAAACATACTATTATAAGATATTGCAATTTAATTATAGGCGCTCTGGCAGTGAATTATGTCAATTATCGCTGGTTACAAGCGTTTTCCCCCTTTGTGCGTGAATCGGGACGCGTTTGATGAGCACCCGACAACAAAGAAACACTTGCATGCGCCGCCAATCCCAAAACAAATGACGGTTGTGCTCTCCGCCCTCCTCCCCTCTCTCCCTTACATTCCGTCAAGACTCTCTTTGTCCGTCACGCCGAGCAGAAGATGCTGCACTTTCAGCTCTCATGCATGCGTGCAGCAACCATCGCCCCCCCCCCCTCCACAGACTGAAGCATTGAGCGTGGCTTCTCCCCACTCACACTGACACCGATACTGTCGGCTCCTCCTTTTTGCACGCTGGCAGCGGTGAGACAGGTAGTTATAACGAACTGCTTGTCTACTGCAATCACACGTGCATGCGACTACACAAGTTTGGATTCACGCGACTCCATCGTGATCCGCCGGGGATAAGCACGGCCGTAGATAAGTGAATTAAATGGTACTTTGTTTAACCACGAGTCTGTGCACATGCATGCCAAAGATCTGGGTGAGAGAGCCACTCGGAGGACAGCTCTCCAAAGACGCAGACACCACGACCCCCCCCCCCACGAAGATGATGACAGCAACGCCATGCCACAACATTGCCGTGACCATAGCGGATCGTGTCAGATGTACTTTGTGATTTGTGCGCTCTTTGTCTTCTCAATGTGCACACACGTGACTTTGATTTGGGAAAAGAAAGAAAAAAATGACATAAATTCAATGCATTTCAAAATGGATCTCGGGTAGGAAAAAACAGCCCCTTTGTCAAAATGTCAGGGAATTGGGACTCAAACACGGACTCGTTACTTTTCCCGAAACCAAAACCCTTTATTTGAGTAAAATAACAAAATGGCTGTGGGCAAACTAAGGTCCAGGACTATCAGCCCACAGAGAAGACTCCCCAACATGAACTAAAGGACCAACAGGGAGACGGGAGGGACACACCTGGTTTAAATACACTGGGAAGGTGCAGTTGATTGGACGCAGGAGGAAACAATCAAGGACACGGCAGACAGTCACACTCACGGGGGAAAATACGGGAAAGGCACCCGCAGCGTGACACAAAAAGGAAAATGCAAAGTTGGAAAAAAGCTGCCCGTTTGATGCATTCAAATCCCACGACGTACAGAACCAGGTCGAACTCCTGCACTCACCCACAAACAGTCCGTTCTCCACCCGCTTGATGATGTCGAAGGCGTCGTCCACATTGCCCTCCAGGATGTCAAACTTGACGTCGTAACTGCCTAAGCGATAGGACCCGTAGGCCGGCACCGTGGTCCTCAGGAAGACTATCTCTGTTGGGAGGTAACAATGAGACACAAGAGGCTTCAGTAGCTTAAACCCTGGTAATCACTTGCACCGCCGAGACAATTCAAACTCATTTTCTTTCCTTTTTTTAATTTCAAAGTGAAAAACAATAAAATTGGAGATGGAAATGTCTACGTTTATTTTAGGGTCACAGGGAGGTTGAGGGCTTTCAATGGCCTCAAAGCCTTTTTAGACCTCGAATCCGAGCTCACGAGGAGTGACGTGGGCCCGGCTCCTCGTGGCGTTCAGCATCACCGTGTCTGAAGCATGCGTCGCATGTCAGCCACTAGATACTTGAGCGAGCTGTCACTGCCTGCGAGTGATTACCGGGGTTACTCACATCCAAACAGCGTGCCACTTATTCTCTGGTGTGGGCCAGCCGAGCCCGGAATGCACATTGTGGAATAACTCATTTGGGGGTCAGAGGTAGTCATATGGATTCTGATCGCTGCAAGTAAAACGCATTTGATGGGAGCTTGGAGATTAAAGGGGCGATGAAGTGGAACTAAAGAGAAAAAAAAAAAGGAATGTGGACCACGTTGACCCACAAAAAAAATCCATCCATTACGGGCCTCTCTGTGGTTCGTGAAAATGTAAAATGCATTTTTAAACAACCTTGAAAACTTCAGATCAAACACTTTGGGAAATACATGAATGTGCTTCCTGGTCAATCATCTTATGTGATGATCAATATACTCATATTTATAGCCCATACTTATAGCCCTACAGTCATTGTGACCCTAAAGCCCTCAGCCAAGCTTTTCTTAGCTTAGTATAAAGGCTGGAAACGGTGAGAAATAGCTGCCCTGTCCATAAGGGGAAAAAGGCAAAGATAATACACACAATTCCAACTTTTGGGTTTTGTTTTAAACCAACTCTGGTGCTGCTGGCACCGGAGGCTTTATTACCTTTGGACAGAGCCGGCTACTGTATCAGTTTCCCCTTTCGGAGCTTTACGATATGATAAACTAACCGTCCACTGGCTAAATCTCCATAATTATCCTACAAATATGAGAGTGGTATCCTACCATCCAACTGTTGGGAAAAGTGTTGTAACTGTTGCACTTAAACATAATCCAACATTTCTCCTTTGTGGGTTTCAAACCTCTTTGTTAACCAACACGTGCGTTGACCCGAAAACCTACCCTCTGGCCTCGTGAACTCTCTGAAGGTGGGCAAGGAGATGAAGGTGTGGGACACGGAGTGCATGGGGTCCAGGACGCAGGCGACGTCGTTGGGTTGACAGGACTTTATGCAGCGGATGGTGTCGGAGCGCTGAAGCCTCGCCGCTCTGAGAGGAAGGGAACAGACAGTTGAAATAAAAAAAAATAAAAAAAGAGAAAACACAAACACACCCACGCCCTCCGACCTTTATGCAACGTCTATATAAAGACCAGAGAGTCAACCGCCCTTTGATTTCCCAAAGCGCACAATGACAGGGCATCCTTTGGGGGGGGGGGGGGGCGTCCCACTGCGCAATCGAGAGCTCAGCATGACAACTACGGCGGCCGCTACAGCTGGGATCCTGGATATAGCACTCGGCATCAAAAACAAACGTGTTCTGTGTGGTCTGGAAGAATAATAAACCAACAATGGCCATGGCTCATGCCGTATGGCCCCCAGCGAGGGGGGGGGGGAGAGACCGGCGCTGCCCGTCGGTGCTTCTCTCAAAGCACTATTTCAAGATGTGTGGGAATTTGAATTACTACACCCAGGGAATGATCCACAACCTGCTCGGGAAAATATTTGGATTTTGCTGAGCATCCCCGGCTTCACATCAGATAATCTCTCCAGGAGGATTTATTGGGCGAGGGAGTGTTCTAAAAGACTCCTAAATTGTGAGCAACATGACTAGACAACTCCCCGGCCTCTCCCCAGGGCTGCTCTCATCCTATTATTTAGGGCTTTGTTTATTCCACAGGCTAATCGGTGACAGGTCGTAGGGAATGGAGGGCCTCCGCCGGCCCCTGAGGCTAACGCCACCCCAAGCATTCCCATTCACTACCTGTCTGCCACGTGAAGGGCTTTGAGGAAAGGCCCCTAACCTCACGAATCAAAGAGTTTGTCTTTGAAACAATGAGATACTTGTGACTTGACTTCGACGTCAAAGATGTTTGAATCCAAGCTCGGTTTTTCAAACAAAGGAGACGAGTCCGTACACGGTTATATTGGGTTATGAAAACAGCCGGGTTGCCATGTGTATAAGGCCGGTTAATGTGCGTGGCAGCTATAGAGCCGCATTGTGAGTCATGGGCCGTGGATCTCTGTGCGCTCCTCGGGGGACCTATAGGGCGGCGGCCCAAAGCCCGGGCCCCCGGCTTGGGTTGCACGGCTCCTTCCGTGGAGAGTGAGGGGAGAAGCCCCTGACGAAAAAGTCAAGCCACCGCTGGGTAGGGGCTTGTAATTTGCAATTAGCGGGTGGGTCCAAGTTGGCCTTGGCCTATGCCAAACCCACAAAATGTTCTCTTAGTTTATAATACCACGGCCTGAGCTGCAGAAAGACCCGAGCGGGGCTCTAGAGGACGAGGTGAAAGCTCTGATGGGATAGAGAGCACATTTATGACACTATAGCGATCCGGGGGTCAACTGCCCTCTTTAGAGCCGGCGCAGCGACTGGAGCTAATTTCAGCTTCGGTGCTAATGAATATTTCTGCATGCTGATTGGCCTTCATTGTTGTGCATGTTTACTTGTGCATGTGTGCCTTTGTACATTCCAACATGCTTGTGTGTGTGTGTTCGTGTGCATGCGCATGCACAAGTGAACAGTCTTTTTCATCTGCTTCATGCGTCACGTGTCCCAGTTCAGGAGAAAACCCCAATACTTTCAAACCAGAAAGAAAAACACACTGTTTGGATGAAAGTCCTCTGGTCAAGCTTAGGGCATTTTTTTTTTTTTTTGGTAATTATTATTTATAGTCGGCACATTGATAACGACCCAACACAAACACGGCAGGGCATCATTCATTCTGTGCGCGGTGATGTTGCTGCGCCACAAATTGTTCAGACCACCGGCCAGAGCCCAGAGCCCCATAACTCAATGTCAAAGGGGAGGAAAAAAAACCCTTCTGCACACCACTATGTTCTTATTTTAAGGATATCCCCAATAGGGACCAAGTGCATCCTTACTGGGCCCAACAGCTCAGGAGGAACCTAGGACATCTGAATTTACAGTTATTATGAGCCGCAGCCCTCGGGGCAGCAGCTTCACAGCATGTCAAACTATTTATACTTGCTCCTGCTGGTGCACATTTCCCTTCTCCTTTGCCACTGCATCCCATCGCGTGTCACTTACTCAGCCTTCATTTGGATTATCTGTCTGCTTTGGGGTTTACACCCGCGGTATGCAGTGGAAATCTGTGCATTTCACATTAAGCCTGCAGTGTAATGGGAGCTAAAGACATGTGCATGAAAATAACTGCCACAGAAAGACATATTTGCGGTGCAAGGTAACTGATGTTTGGGAAATGTAACAATGCATTAAGAGGAAAGGTCTGGCTCTTTGGAGGTGAAGAATTACTTTATGGACTTAATAAATGGTAAAGTTGGACAAAAAGGCTTATATAACTGAAGGGTATGATTTATCGATGGGATATTTGACTTGTATTGTTTCTTGGCTGATGTAAAATACAGGAGTTCTTGGTTTAACAAAGGTTACTGATGCAGGAAGGTTTTATAACCACCCGGGGAGAAAAATAAGCTGTTGTTTCATTACTTTTCAAATATCTTGTTTATGGACACATGAAGTTGGGGATGTTTGACTAAATATATACAAAAATAATAGTAACTATGAAGCTATGTGAGGAAGTCGCACAGCCTCCATCTGTGATTTGGCCTCACATTCCAGCTGCTCCCTTTGCTGCATTTGATTAAACCGCACAATGCACCATTATCAAGAACTGTATTTGACTTGAACATGTGTTATTCCTATTTCAATTTTAATAGAAAACTGTTCATCCAAGACATAAACCATAAAATACTGCAAAATGTCAGACTTTATCATGCAACCATCCTCAAATTACACTTAGTTAAAGGCAGACTTGGGTCGTTACCATTTTATGATTTACCCTGACCTAGAACGCCACCTAGCGGCTAACACATTACCTCTAAGAAGGAAAAATGTACTGAGACCTAATTCATAATGGTCCTTAAAAAGTTGATTGTGTAAAATACCACATAATATACTATCAAACTGTGCTTTTTTTCTTCTCACAGTGTCTGCTATATTCTTCTTTCATGTGCACTCTTAAAAAATGATGCGCCATTTTAATCCCGTTGCTGTGAAATGCTGGATGACGGCGCAGAAGTGACACGAAGGGGTAGAGGTGCGACTACATTTTAAAAATGAACTTCCATGAACTGAAAACACAATGGGAGAGGTTAAAAGTTAAAAGATTGAAAAACGACCACCAGGCCAGATAACGCCGTGGTAGCAAGAGGTATCCACGCCCTACAAGCATTTCCCGCTTTATCATCTATTTTACTGTAAATGGGACCAGAATTTACTAAATCAACATCATGCCGTATTGAAGAAGACTTGCGATTGAGGCCATAAACTCATGCTTACAATGTTGAAAGGGGGCAATATCCTGGCTGGCTTTTAGAAAGAAAATAACATAATGCACAGATACTGTAGGAAGGACCACATGGGGTCATTGGGGGCCTTCAGTTTATTTTACCCGCAAGACCTTAAAGCTGCTTCATCAGGCCATGAGTCAATGCAGCGTACCAATATTTGAAGACGTGCAGTAACCTTTTAAATTAAAGAACAATCTTCGGCAGTAAAGATGAATTTAAGTCTAATAGCAATACTTATTTGGAAACCATAATATATATTCGTATACTTCTCAGGATACATCGATGCGGTATATGCCACATAAAGATGCGCTGCAGCGGGTGATGAACCTTCTTTCTGTTTAAAATGGCACGTCCTTTTTAAGAGTGCAGTTACTTGCGCAACCCCCCCCCGATGGAACTTCTGTGTTTGTTGTTTATTCTAGTAAGGGGTTGTAAGGCAGTCTGGGCTCCTCCTGGGTAACAAACACCAGCACTTTAGCCAGGTATATGCTGAGCGTGCCGTAGCGACGCAGCCTCAGCTCCAGAGACAGCTCAAAGTCCTGCGCCTTGTTGATGAGCTTCGCCACCGACATCACGCCGCCGCCGGCCACCTGCTCCGTCAGGAAGAAACCGCCCTCGTTGCCGGCGGTGATGACAATCTGGATGTCATCGCCGGCCACGGTGTGAGTGGGGCCCATGCGGAAGATGTTGGTGAAGACGGGAATGTTGGTGGGGAAGGTGAGGTGGTAGTAGGTTATTCTCAGGGGCATGGCCAGGCACTCGACAGAATCATTGCAAAGCAAGCGTTCACATCGACTGCAAAGAGAGAAGGGTGGGGGGGGGGGGGGGGGGGGCGGGTTGGGACACGACACAACAAACAAGGCACAGAGAGAAGGAGAGAGAGAGAGAGAGAGAGTTGTAAGTTCACTTTGACGTGCATGGCATGCAAGTGGAAGGAACATCCGTCTCTGCAGCACAACACTTCACAGGCCGGTCATGGTGGGATCGTGCAAGAAGTTCTTCACCTGTGCCTGCAGAGGTTATGCACAGCCTCTGATCACCATGGAGCTAATGAGAATGTGCCCATTCTACAACACGAGAGAGAACATGCTCACGGACGTTTCTCCTCCGAGGTCAACCCCGGCATTGAGAGCACTGGACATGCAGAGCCTTGAATTAAATACAGGAAAAAAAAGCTTGGGGTGGGATGGCCAATCAAACCTGACCGCTCGGAACGTGGAACTCGCTCACTCGCGGGTGTTTGTCCGTGGGTTTTTTTTCGCGTTTATTCATTTTCACATTTCCATGAGCGCGCTCTCTGTAAAGAAGAGTGTCGTCTTCGGCGACGACGCGCGCAGAACCCGGTACACTTACGTCTCTCCAACGTGCCGGTAGTTGTTTGGACAATCGAAGGACAAGCATCTGAATCCTCCCTGCACATTAAAGCAGCTCTGATTCACCGTGCACGTGTGTGTTCCTGTGACGCATTCATCAACATCTGGGAACAAAAAGAACAATTTTTCAAAAAACATCCCCCAAAAAGTAACCCGGGACGGGAACACGCCCCCACGCGTGTAGGATAGTTTACCCTGGCAGCTGCGCCCATTGGGTGCCACGGTGTAGCCGCTGAGCGGACAGGAGCAGTGGAAGCTGCCCGGGGTGTTGAGACAGCGGTAAGAGCAAATATGACCTCCGGTCGGCAAGGCACACTCATCTATATCTAAAAGGGGCACAGAATCAATTACATTTATTAAGTAAAATATTATTGATATTTTGTCACTCAAACTGACCCTTCATGTTAACCCCCATTGTTGAAACCAGCTCGAAAATTTCATATCAAACATACATTTAAGAAATCTGTTAAATTGGTTCCACTTTACCTTCGCACGTCGTTCCATCCATGTCACTGAGCTGGTAGCCACGGCGACAGTAGCACTGGTAGGAGCCGTACACGTTGGCGCACTCCTGACTGCACGGGTTGCTCTCGCACTCATTCAAGTCTGCGCAGAGGGGAGATGGTGACGGAGCATTGTGGACACCTCGCCCCTTTGAGGACTCCCGAAAAGCATGAATCCCTTTTCTATACTACATAGACGACAACGTAAACAGTTACTTAGTTGAAATTTTTGCCTCACCGTCACAATTCCTTTTGTCAGCGGCTAGCCTGAAGCCGGTGGTGCAGCTGCACTTGTAGGATCCCAGAACGTTGTCGCACTTATGAGCACACAGGCGGCCGGGGTAGTGCCTGCATTCGTTGATATCTAAAAACCGAAGCACAAACACGCCTGACTATGCGAGACTGGCAACTCGTCGCCGTCTTCTCCGCTCGGACGCCCGAGCGGGATGGAGCCGGCGCCTCACCCTCGCACAGACGGGCGATGCTGTTGAAGACGTAGCCGGCCTCGCACTCGCAGCGGTACGAGCCCACCAGGTTGATGCAGCCGTGGCCTGCGCAGACCCTTTCGGGGCCTTTGCACTCGTCGATGTCTGTGGGAGGGGAAGCGAAAAGGCAACGCCGTGGTTACGCACGTGGGGGGACGGGTCCTTTGCGATGCCTCGCTACCTTCGTGAATGGGTGGGTGCGTGGGGCGGGGGGGGGGGGGGGTTTCTCTCGGGCCCGTACCTACGCAGCGCGTGCCTTCCTCGTTCAGGTGGTACCCTCGGCCGCAGTTGACGGAGTTCCTCTGGCAGCTGTAGGAGCCGACGGTGTTGATGCAGATCTGCCCGCGGTGGCAGGGGCCCGTCTGGCTTATGCATTCATTGATGTCTGTTAACACACATGACAGTTCCAGATCGTGACACTGCCATCTTAGTCCACCTCATAGTATGACCGGATATACTCATATTGCAGCTGGGGTCACGGGCTGTTGTAGGCGCGTGGCGCATACCGATGCAGTTGCCGAGGGCGTCCTGGATGAAGCCGGGCCCACACTTGACCTTGGGGAGACAACGGAACGACCCCTGGGTGTTTTGGCACTCGAGCCCCTGGCCACAGTTGTGGATGTCAGCCTCGCACTCATCGATGTCTGGATGGAGAAAGCACATTGCAGAATTGCGATTAAACAAACACAGGACAGGCATGCGGGAACCGAGGCGAGTGGCCTGACCTTTGCAGTTGTTGTCGTCGGTGAGTTCATAGCCGGTACCACAGCTGACCTCTCTCTGGCAACGGAAAGAACCCTGTGTGTTGATACAGCGCTCTCCTCCGCGACAGTTGCTAGTTCCCAACAAGCACTCGTTGATATCTGAGAGCAGAGGTTTGGGCTGGACATGTTATTTATTGCGGTTTTTCTGGTACGCGAACACAAGTATTGTGTGAGCTCTGATTCCTCCGCCGCGCAAATTGGAACATTTAAAGTCAGAGAGGGGCAGGAGTGCCACCTACCCTCGCAGCTCCTTGCATCTGGCTTGAGTTTGTAGCCTTTGAAGCAGGTACACGTGCCATTGCCCACACATTCATGAGCACATTTCCCTATAAAAGCAACACAAACATGTTAGCTGTGCAAGCGCAGCGTTTGCATGATGGCATCAGTTAGGTGTTGTTTAGTGACATATTGAACCCTACCTTTGCACTGGTCACTTAATTCTGAATCTCCATTATTGGTGTTTTCATCGTTTGCTACTGCATGAAAGAAAAAAAGAAACAATTGTACACATCTTAACATATATCTTAAGGAACAAAGACATTTGTTTTACGCAGAATGACTGCAAACTACCAAAACCCCAAAGCACTGCTGGAAAATCTAGGTTATTATAAGTTATACACACTTCTTTTGGGTGTTTACTTGTACCTCCAACAGGGGGCAGTGTGGGCTTATGTTTGACAATCCCACCCTGAAATTTTCATCATTTCTAAGATCATCCTTGTATATTTTTAGATATTTTATATGTTTGAGTGCACGTTTTCCCTCAAGGCATCTGATTTCATAACCTAATACGAGTGACCCGCTTTGATGCAAACAAACTTTTTCACCACCCACATTCAGTTTTTGGTGCGTCTGTGGTCGGTTCTTCTGGGGCTCCATTGGAGCAGCAGGCCCGGGACACCAGGCTACACTGGTAGCCCACAGACAGGTCCTGGTCACAGGGTAGATTCTTGGCTTGTGTCGCCATCCCCAGAAGGCAACAGTCGCAGCACATCTGCAGAACACAGAGAAGAACGGCCATGAGCTGTGCTGCTGCGCAATGCCGACTTAAGGAGAGGAAAACACTATTTCACACAGCCGGCAAATAATCTCTCTTTTGCACCACGGGGAAGTGAAAAAAACAAAATGTGGTATGAGGTGGAAAGAAGAAAAAAATAAAGGAGGCTGATTGAGCGACTGGCTTTAGACAGACCTATGAAAAGCCGTGAAGACGGACAGGGAGACAGTGATGAAATGACATCATCCCCTCTGCCTCAAGCAGGCTCCCATCAATCACCACGGCAGCCCGCGCTAATGTCAGTCGGGGGGTGGGGGGGTGGGGGGATGGAAAGGTGCAGCGCGTGGGGGAAGGGTGTGTTTGTGCTTCATTTTGGGCATTAAGAGTGGGCTATATGTGGGCTGGAGGTGGTGATAGCACGACCGGGAACACGCCGGTTTGTTTTCCCGCAGCTCCCAGGTGGCCCAAATAAGAGCTAATAGAACTCGCATCATAAAACATTTTGACCCGGGGCTCGGCGTTTCTAAGAAAATTCTTCGACGCACGTACTTTTTGGCTTTCTTGACGAGAGATATACGAGCAGCTTGAGATCGGGATCAAGCTGCAGACAGATAGCTAGAACAAGGGGGGGGAAATAAGCTAACCTGGGTCTGTCCAAAGGTATCAGCGTTCTAGCATCTGCAACGCTCTCTAACATCTCTTAAAGGGAGAATATGTGCCGCCATATTTCTTCCAGTGATTTTGATCTACATTCATTTATTTAGCTGGGACAGTGCACATTGACGCACCATTTCAGGTTCCAACCTAATGTACCAGAGTTAGCTCGAAAAAAATGCATAAATACATCACAACAGTGGCAGGTTTATGAAGACATTGAGGGCATAGAGAGGAGGTGGTGTCGCACTGGGACACACCGGGTCGACCAAATCCAAACATAAGAAAAGGCTGAAAGGTGTTTGGACGTGAGCCTGCAGAAGATTCTGGAGTCGGAGTTGAATTTATATTCTATCTGACAGCAACAAGCTCCATTCCTCCCTGGAGCGACATGCCTCATCCTGCTCACAGCGCACTCTCACACACACACACACACACAAATGCACATCATCGCTCATCATCGCTCATCAATCACTTCGGCATCGGGGGGGGTTGTGCGGCGCACTTATTCGTTGCAAAGGGACTCTTTTCAGGGCGCGCTGTGGCGCGCGTGTGCGCACAATGGCGGACGCACCTTTGTCGCCTTGGTCTCGCAGGTGTTGGTGAACAACGCGTCGCAGGCCCCTTGTTCTTTGGCCACGTTGATGCCGGTGTTGCACATGTTATCCTCGAGCACGGTGACGCAGCACTGCTCCTGCACGATCCTGTCGGCGAGGAGACAAAAATAAAACACAGGAAACGCCTGGTGGTGCATGTGCAGTCTCCTCGGCGTGCAATGCAACTCTTCCGTTACGTGTAGCTCATTGAATTCAGCCCAGAGGCCAGCCTGGTGGGGATTTCGAAGTTGACAAACCAAAAATATGTGAATGAGGGGGGGGTTTAAGGAAGTCCCTCGTGGATTCCAAGAAGGGCACCGGACGTTCATGGAGTTTCGCAATGCTGACATGGATGGCCTTAAACTGGGTTGAACCGTGGGGTTAAATCAACATTTCAGTCCCAAAGTGAACATTTGTCCTCCTCTGCTTGTTTGTAGTCAGGGTGGGATCGTGGTCTCTTAAAGAATGGATCTTGTTATAGTATCAGTCAAACAAAACAGCCCTTTGCTGCATGCTGCGTCCCGTAAGAACGGAGAAAAGTTGACCACTAATTCGGTTGGCTGAGTGCTGCCATTGCGACCAGAATCCGACATCTACTTCCTCAACGATTTATTACGTAAAGTGAGAAACCCTTTATAAAATATCCACCTCTGCTGGGATACAATGTTTTAAATTACTCTGAAGGGTGTCGAAAGCAATGTCTGGAGCAGTCGCGACCTCTGATCAAACTATCAGTGACTTAATGTTTCTGTTTTGATCAGATTTCATTGCGTTGTCTGACATTGCTTTATGTGCCCTCCAATCAGGTGGAGGGGGGGGGGGGGTTGTTGCTTTCTGGTCTGGTCTGGATTTTACGAGACAGAAGGCATAAAACGCCACCCCCCCCTCACCTTGCTTCGCTCATTCACTCAGAAACCTCTTTCCAAATGAACTGTTGAAGATCTCAAATTCTCATGAAGACGCACGCTCCTGCAGAACCTTTTAAGGGCACAGTGGTGTCCTGTTTTTCTTTTCTCTTCTCTTCTCCCCCTCCTTTTCTTTCGTACTTTTGCTTTGGTGTCTGAAGCAATCGTTCACATTTCCAGTTATTGCCTCTGTGTCGTGTTTCCCCTCTAAGGTATTTCCTGGGGTTTTGAAACAGCAACTTTTCTGACTCCCATTCACCTTTTTCTCCTCCACACAAATCCCCCAGAAAACCCATATACTATCATTTAGACACATTTGGGATCTCTCGTGGGTGGCCTAAAGTAAACGCGTTTGCCATCAGAAGCCGATTTTCACGGCTTATGGTACCCTGAACCCGTGGCAGCGCACCCTCTAGGGTTACAAAGCAGTACCCGTTATTATCTCATCACTATTAGCGTTTCCTGCTCTCACGTGGAGTGAATAATGTGCACGGAGATTCCCGGGGGAGTAAGGCAGAGCGACCTCCTATTGAGGCACTGCGGCGCATCCCGTGCATGATGCCGGCCAAACACGTCCGTGCCAATACTGCAGGAGCTTCTGAGGCGCCGATAGAAAATGTGGCACAGGGCACGGCAGTCAATGGCTTCTAACTCCTACATTTGAGATTTTTTGACAGCAAAGTAGCAGAAGGCCCCCGCTCACCTGCACGTGATCCACTCGGAGATCAGAGGGAGGGACGCACAGTCTTGGTTGTCCTTGCCACGCTCTCGGCCATCTTTACAGCAGTCTTCTAAGGAGATCTGCCCGGCACCTGTGAAGGTTCAAGCCAAAGGTGTGTTTGTGTGAAGGCGAGGGTTAGTTTGTTCACACCCCCTTTCACCTCGCACTGTCAAGCGGTCGTTTTTTTTTTTCTTCATCTGGCTTTGTCTGCTTTGTGGCAGGGAGGGAAGCCCTGCCGACGTTATCACGGCAGGAGATCGGACCCCAGATGGAACGCTGCCGCATCGGCAACTTATCACACGTGCCTGTAAAACTCACAAGGTGGTTAACTGGAATGCTTTAAAGACGGTTTCATAGCCTTTAAGAAGATCCTGACTGAGCCTTTGAGGTGACATACGTAAGAAATGACCAGGATTTTTTTATTTTCATATTATTGATAGAAGATAAGGAGGGTGGCGAAAAAGGCCACCAGAAGTAAACAAGTCAACATTACTGCAACCACCCAAAATGGGTAAACTATGTTTCTTTTGACAATGGTGTTTAGGAGTTCAGGAAGACGTTCTTAAGGGTTAGGGTTCCCTAAAAAAAAGTTTAGCTTAGTGAGCACTGCTAAGCTAGCGTCAATGTGGGGTGGAACATAAATGCAGTTTCACCATCATTGTCAGATATAAATTTCACTTGAGCAGCATGATGACCACAAAAGGCATCACAAACAGCGCACATCCACTTGTAATATTAAGTTTTTGTTTGGTATTCTCCAGTTTTGGAGGAGGAGACTTGATCCCAGATCACCAAGACATTTAACTGGAATTTAGGCCATACCTAATACTTTTTTACTTTAAGCAGTATTGAACTGCCAAACACCGCTGATTACTGATTACTTTCGATTATAATGATCACATTTGGAGATCTAACCCAAACCGAAAAGGATATTACCATTGACCAATGCGGCCAGTTACATAGCCTTCTCTAAAAAATGTGCCAATTTAAATAGACGGGACTTTTTTGCTTTTGTTTTGTTGGAATAAAACCAACTTTGTGGCGATGCGACTGTTTATTTGCGTGGATTAAAGAGGGTGGAATGCCTCAACTCTGTAAACAACCAAACGCCCCAATCCCATCATGTGCATTCAGTGGCCTGTGGTTTGTTTGATTTGCCAAACGTGTAATAGCTTTGCCGCTTAAGACTTTTTTTTCCTCCTTTGGCCTAAACCAGCAACAGTGTGCCAAACGGTTATTACCAATAAGTCCCGTGAGATCAAACAAAACAACAAAAGAGATAACAAACTCAGTCCGTGAAATTCATTTGTCCAACCTATTACGCTGGAAAAAAGTGTTGCTGGTGAGTAATTGAATGCTCTGTATTATTGGAAATAGGGATTGTGAAATGCTCTGATCAAGTCCATATGTTGGAGACACAGCATCTGGTGTCAACAGTCTGGAAAGAGTCGACCTATTCAGATAATCAGTTAAATTACGTTGGGCGGACAAGTGTCTGAAATAACAACCCTCAGTTTTATACATTTGCTTCTTTATTCCAGAGTGTTAGCAGTAAATTAAAGACAAAACACAAGCCAGAATAGTCCTCATCAAACCACCTTTCTGCATTGATCAACTGAAACAAAACATTGAAGGTATTGCAACCAAACCCTCAGGTTTCTCTTAATAGTTTGCAGGGTTCTATTAACCCATTTCACAAAGATTAGGCTGGCAGAATATGAGTGAATATGGACAGCGGATTTATCACTAGGCAACCAGCTGACTCACTAATGACTTCTGGAAGTCTGGCACATCCCAGGATCTTCTGGCCAGTGACCCTTGCAGCAGCTGGATGAAATGAGATGGCCTTTTAAAAGCTTTTCTCGTGGGCCCTCTCAAAGTCTCCCTATCTGCCTCTGAGTGCTAAGGACCTCTGTCTGCTGCAAAAGAACAAAACAACGTCATGTCCTAGTGACATTAATGCCTCGTGCGAAGGTTCGTCCTTTAATGGAAGTAGGTCTTGTTTTAATGACAGTTGGTCTCACAGCTCTATCCGAGAGGTTTTCTCTCCCACAGCGGCCCTCGGCTGACATCTAACCCCAACCGACGAGGCTCCACAGTCATTCCAACACCACCGCTGTCTGCTACTCTCAAACCCAAATCGAGAGACCAGAAGCCTTAAAAAACGAAACAAACCAGGCGCTCCGCCTCCCCCCCCGAGACGCAGTCTGCCTCGGTCTCTGTGATGCAATGTCTTTTCTGGAGCTGATTTACATCTTGGATGACGGCGCTGGTTGCGAGGGCCGTTCTGGCAGAGCGGCACATGAGGAGTGCGTCTAGACGCCTCGCGTAAACAGGGCTTAATGATCCCACCGGGCCAGAGCAGTCTGCTGGAGCCACGCATCCCAACAGCTGAAAGCACGCCGTTCGCAGGCTGCAACCCGGGCAGTTTTAGCTGAATCTAAAAGGCTCTTTAAACTCTTGGCTACGTTTTATTTATTTTTTCCGGAGTTTTGGTTGAGTCGCTGGTCGAGCTGATGGCTGAGTGGATTTCACTCCAAACTGACCCGTGACACACAACCCCCCCCCCCTGCAGAGCTTTGAGAAAAGTGGCCCTGCTGACTGTGAAAGTGGCCCCATGTGTGAGCAGGGAACCACGAGCTTTCGGATAGGTCTGAATCTGGTGAGACGCTTGGTCGTTCTAACACAGCTCCACAACATACCAGGGCACTTGGCGTCTGACTTGCAAGTACCAGAAACCAGGTCAGGGAGAACTGCTGTGAAACCCCCCCCCCAATGTCACGCCACATAGTCTTTTATAACTGTATGCATATAAATGATCTATAGAGTTTGTAATATGCAAAGAACGAAGGGGTCAAAGACACTGTTTCACTCATAGACATGACATTTTCAACTGTGTGACAATGCAAAGATAAAAACATGGCCTTATAAAACCCTCAATATCAGCAACTTCATTGTAGGTATGGATGTAATATTTTAAATAATGGGAGGATTTGAACCCTCCTTAATTTCAATACCCCCCCCCCCCCCCCCCAGTGCAAACCCTTTGAAGCACCCATGCATTGTGAGCTGTGCTTCCATCACATGCCCCAACTAGTCCTCTGCCTCTTTGTCTTTTACCACTTGAGTTCTTACTGGAAACTAAACACCACGCGCGCACCCCCCCCACACACCCACATCAGCACGCGTTCTTCATGCCGGAGCAGGGGACTTTTCCTCGGGAAGGTGAACTTACCTTGGCCCAGGAGAAGTCCGAACAGAGAGCCCAGCACCAGCAGCAGCAGCGCGCACGGACCCATTGAGAGAATGAGAAGAGACGCCCCGGGGACGCGGAGACACGAGACCAAAGGCAAACGCGTCCGATCGGTTTATCCCGCGGGACGTGGGGGGAGGACAAGCGGCGGTGCTCCTTCCTGTGCGGGGTGAAGCGGTGATGGGAGCGGAGTGAGGCGCGTGAGGAGTGAGCGGCCGGTTATGACACCGCGAGGGGCGGGCGGACAGGGGGCTTATTTCTAATCAAATACGGTAACCGTTTCTTTTTGTTTTTTCGGGGGGTTTTTTGTTTTCTGTACAGCCTCTAGATGAAAGCTGTTAACCCTTCAGCGCATTTTATTACGATTAAAAATATTCTTCGACTGTGTAGAACTCTGAAAAGCAGTTTATTGATGTAAATTATAACCCTTACAGGACTACTTATACAGGAGGCCTGACCTTGTAAAGTGTTTTATATAAGTGACACATTGGAAAGTATAAGACCTGAACTGCTACCTTGGGGACACGTGGGCCGGGGCCAAACGTTTTATTGCCTTCTGGAGGAATTGCAAGTGACTTCAGGCTACTGTGCTGAGAGGCATGCTCACATGGAAAGTGTCTCCCCATCAATGGCAAAGGAGACTTTTTTTTCTGTCTGTGTGACTAATGATTGTACTGATTACTCGACATCTGGAGCCGGTTTTGGGGTATTTCGAAAATGTCTTGTGGTCGTGTCCAGACGGTAAGCCATGAAAACCCTTCGGATATCTCAGTCAGAGGAAATAGGCGAATTTGAAAAATAAATTGTGTTACTGCCGTCGCTGCACCTTAAGGAAGATGATAAGATTTAATTGGAAACTGCATCTGTATTGTTGCACATGTCCCGCGCCGCCAAGTCTTACCCTCCAGTCACGGTTCACAGCTGCACAAAAGAAAATGAGGCATTTTCCCCTCCAATTTAAAGAATTAAAGATTTTGTAACAGGGCCACATGTGGCACACCATCAGCCAAAGTGATCATGAACTGTGAGGAGCTTGGTATGAACAAGCCACACACACACACACACACACACACACACACACACACAGAAGTCTACCACAATTGGCAAGGAGTGGAGAAATAATTGCTAGACTGCATTATAAACATTTTTGTACCAACTAAAGCTCTCTGCGAACTCAATCAGTCCACTGACTCTGGGCATGGAGACAGAGGGAGGTTAAACGATCCTCTAATCACAAACACATGTCGCCGCCACCAGTCTAGCCGGGTTTAGAAACACCACCGAGGACTTGATATCAGCACGCCACAGGCTCACGGCCCCCAATTACATACACGACGGATGTATACGTCCACGCTGCTCTTTAGGTTTTGGGGGCGTGACGAGTCACGTCCAACTTGAGTCTTCGTTGTTTCCCGCTGTTAAATGTACTCTGTTAACAATCCACTTTTCAGTAAACCACACCAATGTTTAGAATTCTTTGGATGCATAATAAACATTCATTTTTTGCAGCTTGTCGCTATTGCAGAGCTGGTTTAAGTTGTTAAAGTGGAGACTTAAGTAAGAAAAATGTCATCCATCCTCTTTATCTCCAAAATCAAACTATCCATTTTCTTTCCCGATGATGATCCACCACAGTGAACAACGGCTTTTAATTTAGTCCTTAAATGTTAAAGTAGCACAAGGAAAACATCCAGCCACATCTAACCTCTCTAAGCCAACCCGTGCTCGCATTGTTGCACCCCGAGACATCGACTGGACCCCCGACCAACAAAGGCACAAAAACGCAGTGCGTATCACGGTGGTTTAAGAGGGTCCAGCAAACAGGTCTAAACTGCAGGTCAAACGTGGCTTTGGGCGGCACAGATAAGCTTCCTCTGTGATCATCAGTCAAGGATGTGGCAACCCCCTCCGGCCCTTTGTCTTATCTTTAGTGTAACCTAGACAATAGATCATCGGCCTTTTTGGGGGGGGGGGGTATAAAACAAAAGAAGAATGCTCCCCCCCCCCCATCCGTGCCGGGGCTAAAGCACAGCCAGCATGTCTAACCAGCAGCCCTCGTCTGCACCTCCGGCCTTTAACAAGGAACAGCAGCGGGAGCTGACCCCCCCCCAGCCCCCCCCCCCCCCTCACCCCCTGCTCATAGGTGGAGGAAATTGGAGTGGCCGAGGCCGCATTCAAACAGTGTTAATCTCGTTGTGGGCGGGCGGAGTGCAGTTCCTTTGAAGCCGAACAAAAGGGGCGTCCTGCCACGTCCGTGTCAATCAGCAGAGGGCCACTGACTCCAGGGGGGGGGGGGGGGTGGGGGGGGGGGGGCAGTGGGGCCCTAGACGATTCGTTTGCTGTTAGTCAACACAACTCTTGTAATAATATTATAATAAATAATAAATGGAGCCCAAGAATCGTGTTTTATTATACTCTATAAACACCTGCGAGTCCGCTTGTACGTAAGTAGCTTCATGGCTAAATGTTGCGGCCTTGTGATATTATTGGACAGCAGTTCACAATGATTGTGTGTTTGAAGAAATATTATATGAAATGACCTCAGTTCAAGTACACTCAGATATCATTTGAACTGGCCTTTACTTCTTTTTAATAAAAGTTTGCAATAGACATAAAAAGACAATAAATAAATTGGAAACAGACAAATACAATAACACATTAACCCGAAAGCCAACCAAGCAGAAAAGTGTTAAATGATGTGGGACAGTGTAACATCTCACGCGGCTTCGATCCCTTTGATGTTTTCCCTTTACTGGCCTCCAGGGGCCCCGTGATGCATCTTACCCTCCACAAGAGCCCTCAAACGTCAGAGCTGAAGATTCACATGCTTCCCGATCGAGAGCGTGAGACGTGGACACGCCGTTGATCAGCCCGATGGATGATCATTTTGGTGAGAGCAGTGACGACTTCACCAAAACCAGACCTGCTTACCATAAAAGCCGGTTCAGCTTCCCCCCCTGTTGTTTCAATTGAATCAAGTAAAACGTACGACACATGTATGACTCATTTCTGTCACAAAGTGTGACGCACCGAACGATCCCAACGATTTAAAGGGACCCGTCGCTTTCGCGCGACTCCCTCCGCTCCACCGGGGAGTCGGGGCGCCGGACGGCGTCGTCGGGGGACGAGAGGCGAGAGTCAGCGGGGCCGGCGGGCGTCCTCTCGGGTTGGACTTGTGGAAAGGTCTGGTCGGGGAACGTGATCCCGAGGTGCTCTTCGAACAGCTCCTTGAGCCCCGCGGTGACCTGCGTGTCAACCTGCAAGCAACGACCGGGGGGGGGGGGGGGAGGGGGGAAAAGCGTTTCATCGTGAACTTTCAGGAACTGCGTAGTACAAAAACAAAAAGGGCTTCTGGCAAAAACGTTCCTTTGTACCTCGCTGAGGAGGAGCCTGATGTCTGATACGAACTGCGCGGGGCTTTGGTAGCAGGGAGTCCGATCGGCCTCCAGTCGTTCTTTCACAGCCGCGAGGCCCACTGGTCCCTCGATGGCCGGCCTGTCATCAGCACATGCCTACAGCATTCAACAAAGGGAGGTGACAAGAAGGTCAAATTCCACGATAAGGCGAAGTGACACCGGGATGAATATCACTGCTTCTAAACTATGACTGTTCATGTTCATCCATGCACATCCACATCCACACACACTGGGTTATTTACAATAGCTGATCAAAGTTGCATAATGTCCACTGATAAATACTGCATATTGCACATGATTAAAGCAACAGTTACAGTAACGCTGTGTGACATTAATCCCGTGAACCTTGCAGACTCACCCGGGGGGACCCGGGCCCCGGGAAGGCGGAGCTCCGCTCGCTGCAAAACAAGCGCAGCAGCAGCTTCTCACACTTCTGCAGCGGTAGAAAAAGAGACGAGGACTTAATAGATGAGGTGAGATGGTAACTGACAAACAAACTGCAAGACAGGTTCTTAGGGCTGAATTTAGAAACTTTTTATTTTAAAATACGTGGGTATCGGCACTGGTGTAAGCACCTTATTCATGCTAGCCAATGAGTGAGCCAGGATTCTGAGTGAGTCTGACCAATGAAGGAACAGGAAGAGGGGGCCACTGTAACATGAGCAAACTGTCGCATGAACCTAGCGACGTGAGGGCTGAGATATTTGAGCATTTTTTCCCATGTTTTGGGAAATATGACTGCAGTTATCCAACGAAAGAAAAAGAGCACTGACCCGTTTGTCCAGGGGCGACAACCCCGCCTCCTTCTTCTTTCCGGTCCTGGCTTCGGGTTCGCCTTCGCAGTCGTACTCCGTCTCGGGCGCCAACGGGTCGCGGCACAGCGAGCAAAGCCATTCGCCGCTGAAAAGGAGCGGTGCAGAGACTCGACACCAAGGCCAGGGAACACACTAGTGTGAAATGCAATTTCGAATGGTGTGGAAACAACTCGTCTCGGCTCACTCTTAACGGCCGAGGGAAATTCATCGTTAACTTCGTTTGTAGACGAAAAAAATACAAATGAAGTTTGAGCATTTTTCATCTGAGAGCATTCCATTTTTAACTTGCCCCGCCCCCGCCCCCCCCCCCCCCCCCCCCCCCCCGCGCTTGCCTGGGATATTTGAGGAGACTTGGAACATGGCACCAAAGGTGAAAAACCCTGGGACACTTATGGCAGCACAGCAGCTCCCCGCCGGTGCGACACGCAGCACAGGAGCCCCCGGCGGGGTCTTCCAGCGGGGCGGCGGGAGGGGGGGGCCGGGCACCTCCCCTCTGGCCCCGTGGGCTGCCGGGAGGCGGGGGGCGGCCGAGGGGCTGGTCGCCGGGGCTCCGGGGAGCCGTCGGGCCTTTGTTCTCGCTTATAGGGGGTCGGTCCCCCGTGCTGTCGGGGAGGCTGGCTCTTGGTTTGGCTTGTACCTGAAATCCCCAAACAGGGGGAGAGAGAGAGAGAAAAAAAAAGGTGACAATGATCATTATAATTAATGTTGTTTATGTGTCATTATTTTTCCAATCTGGCTAAGCTGTTTCCTGTGATGAATACAGTGCTGTGTTCATTTTTAGGGAGAAATGATGGCCTAGTTGTAGTAATAAACCACAATCTTCCCCAGTTAGTACAGTCTTGCAACAATAGATCACTTTGGATAAAAAATACTCCAAATTTCTAAAACACAGTATACTATATGGATGGATTAACTGGACTGCAGTAATAACTTGTGGTCTCCTTACGTAGCTGCTGTCATCATCTGGCTCATCTTTTATCACGATGATGGGCACTGGGGACGACCTCCGTCTTTTCTTGACAGCCGAGCCCACCGCTCCACCAGCCTGTCGCGTTTCCGGAGGTTTCCAGGTAACAGTCCTTGGGGGGAGGGGGGGGGGGGAGGGGGGGGGGGGGGGGGGGTCAGAGCGCGAACCAATCAGAGTGAAGCAAAATCCGCCAGACAGACCGCTGGCACAAAAGGGAATTAGGGCGCACGCAGCTGTCTCCTCACCCCGGTTTCTCCTCCTGGGATCCGGCAGCGTGCCCCGGTGAACTGTACTCTCCTTTCACTTGAGATGAAAGAAGAAAATGCCTGTAAAAATGTGTTTTTTTTTCCTCTGCAAATTTCGTAATGGACTTAATAAACGGCGTACCGCTTCTGTGGAGCAAAGCCGGTGGCGGGTCGCGGGGGTGGCTCGGGTTCAGCACATAGAACGGACCGCGCGGATCAGCCCTGGCGTACGCAGGCTCCGTCTAAAAACACAACACGGCATGTGGTTTACTACACTGTGAACGCCACCGACGCGGCCTCCTCCTGGATGGGGTCACCTGCCGTGTGCCGTGACTGAGGCGAGCCGCCCCCGTGGGTGCACCGAGGTGAAGGGGAGAACACATCCACGGCTTTGGGCTGGTAGACGGAGCCGCCGCACATCGCCCTCAGAGGCTACAAGGCAGGGGGAGAGAGGGGGAAGGAGTCATGCATTTTGAAATGTTAAATCAAGTGTTGGGAGGCTTTAATACTAACCCCCTTCGCTGTATTTGCTAACCCTTCCAGCACGCCATTATTTTCCATTCATTTCGCAACTGTATGAAAATCAACTTGAATGGATCTACACTCACAGTTGCATCGTCACCAGAATGAAAGCAGAATCAACGTGTACTTAAAATGAATTGACTTAATAACCCTGGACTTTTTTTTATGGTTACCCTTAAATCTCTTTAACGGCTTAATCAACTGATGACAGAAAAACAACTGCTGGGGCACGTGGGAAAAACCCACTTTAGACCGACTGCAGCCCTAACCACAGCAAGTCATTAAGTACACACCTAATGTAACACTGCTAGATCTCTATAAAAACAGCAGAGATCACGTGAGAGGTGGCTGTGCAGCTACAACAGCTTGTTGCACTTCACACACACCGACGCTTCACAGCTGGAACCAAGACACCCCGGACTAGACTAAACAGCTTGGATGACGAGATGTTCTCAACCTCTTGTGGAATCCTGTTGGCCCGGATTTAACTGCGTCTTACTTTGTGATTTTGAGTCATAAAACTTCGGTCCCGGGATTCAAATTCATCTCGACAGGGTAAAGACATAAATTGCCCGGTGACGTGAAGGCTGTCAGCTCTATTCGGGAGGACGACGTCCTCCGCTGTCGCTGCTCGTTAACCGGGCCTGTCTGTCAAAGCGCCCCCCCCCCCCCCCCCCCCGCTGACCTGTGGCGTAAACCCGGGGCCCGGCAGGCCGCTCGTGGGAGGAGGCCCCGTGGACCCGCGGCACGGCTGGGGCAGCGCGCTCCGGGAGGGAGAGCCCCCTCCGTGCGGGGGCCCCGGGACGGTCCGCTGCAGCCGGACACTCTGGTACCAGGTCCAGGGCGGGGGAGGCGGCCGGGGCTGCCAGTCGGCCTGCGGGGTGAGCCTGTCCACCTGCTTCTGGAGCTGAGCCAGGGTGTCGTGGGGGGCTCCCGGGGCAAAGCCGCGGGGCGACGCTGAGGGGGGGTGCGATGCGGAGAGCTGATGCGGGATGCCCTGAAACCCACCCGGCTGGTTTCCCGGCACACTCTCTGCCACTAAAGAGCCTGAGGGGGGGGGGGGGGGGGGGGGGACGCGCACACAGAGACGGGGTGAGCATAACAACGAGGGGTGGAGAACAGCACACAATACGGGGCAAAAACCTCTGCAGAGAAATGTGGGAGAGAGAAAGTTTGGAGAACTTTTAGGGGACAAACATTTGTGAAAAGCTAAGTGATGTTATTTGCAGGGAAAAGAGGACGAGACCCAAACCCAAGTGCAAGCAGTAATAAAATAAAAGGCATTTTTGGCGAGCAGGGACATATAAAATGGGCTGATGTGTGATGGAAAAAAAACATTCCCCGGTCCATTTTCATTCGTTGAGCCTTTAAAAGGGAAGCAGGAGACTTTCCAGGTACAAATAATCACTAAGAAGGACGTGTGGGGCTGGCGGGAGGCTGCGGTGCTTCGACAACATTTCTGAGAATTAGCTGGCAATAAAACATTTTGATGAGGCAAAATGCAAAACAAACACAATGAACGACGTCATCTCAGCGTGCCTGATTGGTCGTCTGTCCCGGAGACCGTTTGTCTCACGTCTCTTACCCAGATCAACGTTCGAGGCCCAGTAGGAGGCTCGACTGTGGAAGCGCACGGTGCTCTGTGGTATGAACGAGGTGCTGCATTTCGCCCGCAGGAGGTTTCCAATCTGGAACAGGATCTGCAACAGAAGGGAAGCGATTAATAATTTTCAGAGGAGGCCGCTTGTTGGGCTACGTACGCACGTATGTTCCCACTTCATCAGCTCACAAGAAAGAGGGTGGGGGGGGGGGGGGGGGGGGGGACAAAGGCCAGACGAGCCTCACCAGACGCTTAGAGTACAGGAGGGCCGTTCCCCCGCTCCTGGCTGTGGCCCATTTGGTGAAGTGGATGACGTGGTCCAGGTGCCTGGACAGATAGCCGATGTCCTCCTGTTGCTTTCGGAGGACATTTTCGTGGTCCTTGGTTACGGCCTGGAAGACGGGAACGAGTGAGCGGCGCCTATGCGTGCGTCATCGTGGCGTTATATTCCCTGAAGCCTTTGCCGTACCTCAAGTTGATTGGCTAGCATCTGGCCCTTCTTGTTTATCTCCAGAATCAAACTGCAGACGGATTTCTTTAATTCGTCGTGAACAGACGTGCGGTTCTGATCAACATGAAGGAGTCTGAAAAACATACATATTCAAACTTGTTGTGGGACATTTCATGTCCAAAATCCACTGGCACATTATTCAAAACACATTTTGAATTATTAATGTGTATGTTTTCAGGGTAACTGTGCTATTTTTCATCCAGTTTTTCTCTTTGACCAATTTCTGGATCCAGTATTGAGCTAGAGCCTCGTAGATGAGTGCATACTCATGTATACTTTACATGTACTTTGCATACTTGGCATGTGTAATCTTTCGGTGTTTGCAAGTACATACCCTTTGTTAATGGAGTTTGAGATCTCTTCAATGTGTTTCTTTTTCTCCTGCAGCTGATGGGTCATGATCTCCATGTGCTGCTTGTGGCTTTTATAAGCATCTTCAAGGAACTGGTAACTGCTCCAAAGAAAACACGCAGTCGGCGGACCCGATTAAAAAAAAAAAGGAAACTGTTCTCCATTGAGTGACATTGATGTGCAGGGTTAAGGTGCACAGCACAGATAGTTCATCAATCAATGTAGGCCTGTGAACCGTTTGCATGTATGATATAATGATACAAAGTAATATTAATGTGATGTACTTGTGGTCCTTGTGCTTCACCAGTTGGCAGTCACGGCAGGTCAGCAGGTCACAGGTCTCACAGAACAGCTTGAGCGGCTCTTGTTTGTGGATGTCGCAGAACATCGGCCTCTGAGCCGACGCCCCGTGGACCTCTGGCAAGCAACAGGGGGCTTGTCATTCTAATGTTGTCAAAATGGCAATTCAACTTCAGAAAGATGTCTATGTATAAGTGTATTCCTTAAATTTTTACAATTAATATTGTTTTCCTTAAATCATCTGTACTAAAACAAAGCAAAGTCTGACATTTGCAGCACTGATGCCACTGAAGCTCCTCCCATTGTCATGGAAACAACACATTACTTCACAGAATGAGGACACTGGTTGGAATACCGTGCATGATTTCTGTCTTCTGTCTGATGGTGTGGTCTTTGGTAAATTTGACTCTGTGGTGGGCCTCCACACACGTGGCACAGAGGTACTCGGCACAGTCCACGCAAAACCCGACCGCTTCGGTGTTGTCGTCACAGGTCATGCAGAGCTACAGGTAGGTGAGAGAAACCAGCTCGTTTGATGGATGGAACCAGATTCTATTTGCAACCATGACACGTCAAAGTGGATGAAAGCATGCATCGGAGGACCGAGCTGTCACATTGTCCTCGGTCCAAACCCTAGTGTGTATCATGACCT
The DNA here is from genome assembly GCF_949316345.1 of Pungitius pungitius. Lineage (NCBI taxonomy): Eukaryota > Metazoa > Chordata > Actinopteri > Perciformes > Gasterosteidae > Pungitius > Pungitius pungitius. The sequence goes on from NC_084905.1 coordinate 18,952,260, forward strand.
CCAGCGTAACAAACTGAGGGGGCGAGGCTTTCCGTACCTGGACTGTCCTCTCCACCGTGCTGCTGGGAGCCTCGACGGAGTCCTTCACGAAGACGTTTTCCATCACATCTACCTCCATGCACTCCTGCCTGCACACCGGACAGCGCATCACGTTCACTGCAAACACAACCCAATTAGTCAGAAAAATGTTGAAATCCATGTGTGCTTTTTGTTCAAATAACTCAAAACAATTAAACCCATCAGTCTTTTTTTTTTTGGTATATGGCATGGTAGATGAGGACCCTATCATCGACCCGTGGGTCACACTGTTTGTAAACAAAGTGACTCACGTGGTTTGGGGGAGTTCAGCGGCTCGGCCGGGGACAAATTCCTCGAGGGCGCGGGCAGACATTTCTTGCAAAAAGAATGCAGGCACGGCAGAAGTTTGGGCTCCCGACTGTGGAAGTTCAGCCGGCAGACGGGGCAGGTGTCCAGGTGGAGTTGGCCGCTGGCGCGCGACTTTTCCTCGCGCACCTGCATGCTCTCGGCTTCGTTCTCGGCGTCGTGCCCGCGCGCCGTCTCCCGCTCGTCCACGAAGCCGTCCATCTGCAGCTCGACGAGGCCTACGAGACGACAGTCACTCCTCGCATCTCCTCTCACCTGCATCTCACACACCCTACTCTCCTCCGGCTCGGCCTCCTTTTTGTTGTTGTCGTAAGGCATGGCTTTCATTGGCCTAAACCGGGCGCTTGCGGTGTGACGCAATTTCCGGTATTTTCGATGTCATTATTTGTTTTTCTTCGGCGATCGCCGCCGCCATTAAAGTAATGCTGAATCATACACACGTGCATGTGAAATAATCCACATGGCAATGCAATGGTTACATATAAACGTGTGCATGATCGATAAGGTTAACACGCGGGGACGTTTATTTTATTTTGAAGGCCAGAACTAGGGTCCCGGATGTGGTGACAGCTGAGGTAGTAATTTTGGCGATCCAGAAACAAGTGAATATCCAACCAAAATATTGTTAAAAAAATAACAAATAGCTACGTTGGTTATTTTTCCCCCGTCAAGTTACGATTTACGCAATTCCACCACTAGAACATTATTAATTAAAAAAACCTTTCATTGTTTTGGGGCGGTTATTTAATAGCGTTGAGGAATTAGTTCTAAGTGACCTCATATATTCGCTCACTTTGCACTCATATTGATTTAATCATCCACGAAAGAGATAACAAGGAGCATTGGAGCTGCCAATAAAAAAGTCGACCTGACCTTGATGAAGGTGCTCCTTCATCTAGTCGAATAAACATAATTGAGAGATAAAGCAATACGCCCTTGACCTGCAAGATAATGAAAAGACCAGATGTTTTATCTGTGGGTAAATCAACGGAATCTGATTGGTGGAAAGATGCAGAGACGTATAAAAGTCAGACAGATACATATATATTAAACTAGAATTATGGATTCTGTTAAAATGTAGTTAAGTAAGGGGGTAATAGCTCAATATTACGTGGATTCGTTGTTCTGAATCCTTCAATTTGAACTGCAATAATAACAACAGTAACCACAAGATATTACATAAAATCCAGATACTTTTAAAAGGGGCTGAACACGTGACACGACTTCAGCTGATAATGCTCTCTGAGAGCGAAACACCCGGGTTCAAGGTTCACTGCCACTCATAAACATCTGCCCCAGTAGGCAAGCGAGAGGCCACTTCAGCTCCTTCACTGGTTCACACACATGAATCTGACAGCAGAGAGCCACCGTGTCCCTCTCAATGACGGGAACCATATCCCACTGCTGGGATTGGGCACCTATGGAGACCCCCGAACGGTGAGAAGAACATAATCAGTGTGCATCCAGATGTGCGTGCATGTGCTCGGCTTGCTGGGCGAAGGAGGATTCTCTGTAACGTAGGAGTGTCTGTTTTTCACCGCTCGCTGTGATTGAATCATTTGTAACTGAACGTCCATTGATCACCCGAACGCGACTTCATCTACAGCAGGTTCCAAAATATATATTTTTTTCTGAATTCAATTGACAGACACCCAAAGGCACAGCACTTGATTGTGTCAAGCTGGCCATAGATGAGGGTTACAGGCACTTCGACGGGGCGTTGGTGTATTTCAATGAGCACGAAGTGGGTCAAGCCATCAGAGAGAAGATCGCTGATGGAACCGTCCGAAGGGAGGACATCTTTTACTGCGGAAAGGTGACGCATTCTGTCATATGTGGGGTGTTGCATTTTGATTTTTTTTTAAAAATTAAAAGTTCTGTGTTGTCTTCCTCAGCTCTGGAACACCTTCCATTCGCCACAGATGGTGCGGCCGGCCTTAGAAAGGACACTGAAGGGCCTAAAGCTGGACTACGTGGATCTCTACGTTGTCGAGCTTCCCATGGCCTTCAAGGTTTCCCGAGCAGCGCACACATGCAGTTCACTTATCAGTTTGTCGTTTAGTGTCTGAACATTGCCCTTATGCTACTCTGCTGCTGTTTGTTTAACATACGACTAACCCTGTTCAGCAGGCTAACAAATATGCACCAGCTGTTTTTATGAAAATGTGTATTAATGCAAGGGAGGAAGTTTTAGGTTTCAGAAATGAATAGACAGCCAGTGGTATGTTTGGATGCTTTTGGGTAACTGGAAACATTTAGCAGTGTTTAGCAGTAGTTGAGTCAAACTGAAGCCAACCTGCACCTTCAAGTTTTAGCTCCACTGAAGTGTTAATGAATGCTTGAATTGTCCTTGCATTTTTAGCCTGGAGATGAGTTCTATCCAAAAGACCAGGACGGAAACTACATCTACCACCACACAGACCTCTGTGCAACGTGGGAGGTACATGAATAGAGGGTCCTGCCATTGCACGACTTGTATCTGTACATATTGTTTTCTCACCTTGTGTATTTAGTCATTTTTAAATGCTAAAGAAATGCAGTAAATCAACACATCTTTTGTTGAATTGTATTTGATTTAACTGCAGGGGTTTAGCATATCCAAGTGGAATGTTGTTTAAAATCTGCAACATAGCACAGGAAATGCATTTTGTTTGGAAAGAAAAACACCTCATGAAGCAGAAAAATGCCGAATGAGAAACTGCGTGTGAAAACCTTTTCGATCCTTTTCAAAGTCGAGTGTGTGTCAAGTCAAAGCTGTCAAGGACGGCCTCGTAAAGATGATGAAGATGGGACTCTTTTTCCCTCTCAACAGGCTTTAGAGGCTTGCAAAGACGCCGGGCTGGTTAAGTCTCTGGGAGTCTCCAACTTCAATCGGCGCCAGCTGGAGCTGCTGCTGAACAAGCCGGGCCTGAAACACAAGCCCGTGTCCAACCAGGTGACCCTTGCACGCCTCCTGGCGTTTTATAGGACAAATGCTCAACACTCCACAGACTAAGGAGAATCTCCCCCCCCCCCCCCCCCTCTCACACAAATAAAATCATTCTTTTAAATAGTTCATTCTGTTCTTGCTCATGTTCAGGTCGAGTGCCACCCGTATTTCACGCAACCCAAGCTCCTGGAGTTCTGTCGCCAGCATGACATCGTGATCGTCGGCTACTGCCCAATCGGCTCCTCCAGAGACAAATCTTGGTATGTTGGTGTCTACCAAAAAACGCCCGCTTTGCACGGGCAAGCTGGTGTTTTGGGACGTGTCGCTCCTACTCGTGGAAGGTTTAAAAAATGATTAGGCAACATCGGACTTGAAAATCCTACATTTCTGCAATGAGAAATCAGGGGAAAATCCTAGTGTTCAAGATCAAGAGCTGATGTGACTAAACATGAGACATGGAAACAATTGAATCTAGATCCTTATCCTTTGGCAATAACCCAAATTATATATATGACGTCTTGTTCTTGACAACATGATGATAGTTTCCAAACCCTCAACACAAGAGATGCCAACATGACAAACACCCTTTGTGTTTTCCTCCGTCTCCGGTTCAGGGTGAATGTGAAATCTCCTCCCCTGCTGGAAGACCAGCTGCTCGTGTCCATTGGGGAAAAGTACGGCAAGAGCCCTGCTCAGGTGGCTCTGCGCTTCAACGTTCAGAGAGGAGTCGTCGTGATCCCCAAGAGCTTCAGCCCCGAGAGGATCAGACACAACTTCCAGGTGTGTATATGAGATCTCTATTTTCCATACGCTTATTCGTGAATCGATCGTTTCAATCGTTTCGAGGGACAGAGGATCTCGTGTTGTTTCAGATTTTTGACTTTTCGCTCACCGGGGAAGAAATGAGAGCCATCGAGGCGCTGAACAGAAACACTCGCTTTGTGGAGCTGCTGATGCAAGTATACCTTTATATGCAGGAAGATGTGAAATTGATCTCTGTGTATTTTTCAGGTTGTATTTCCATGCTTCTTTTTTCATGTTGGTTTTATTCCCCAAAGCACAAACAAGACCTCACCATCGTGTTTCTGTTGTTTTTTCGACACAGGTGGAGTGACCACCCAGAGTACCCGTTTCACGATGACTTTTAACGTTCTGACTGATTTCACCAATTTCCTGTTGCCCTGGTACATTTTCACAGTCGACACTAGAGGGCTCTGGGTCACAACGGAAGAAAAGCACAAAGACCGGGTTCATGGACACGGCTCCGATGGATGATGACAAAGGGGGTTGCGAGTGAGGATAATGTGAGACAGGAGGAGGACCACGTGATCTTCAACCACAGTTCATTGTTCATCATAACTGTTCTTAAAAATGAATTGACGCCACTGCCTGCAATAAATGAGGGTCGGCTTGAAAACGGGCCTCTTTGGATTGAATGTGGTCAAATGCATGGTGTATTTTGGTCTTTATGGCCACGTGATCAACGTATGGAGCCTAAAGTCAACCAAAATGGACGAGGGTCCTGTACTTTGCCCGATGTAAGGCTGTAAATGAACGTCTGCATTAGAGCAAAAAGACTGACCAGGTAGTTATGTAAAAAAAAATCTAATTTCAAGGGGAACATAGATTTTAGTTTTTGCAGATCTCATAAAAAGAAGAACAGCTCTACTTGGGCTGTTTGGAGATGAGGTTTGGCATTGTAGTTGTGAATGCTGTATACACAATGAGGGCTCTGTGTCCAGAGTTTATTTCTCAAATAGCATGAACTTCTCACCCTTTAAACATCCATATGATCATTTCTAACCTGTCTTATGGTTTAAGAAGATATTACGGTTAATGAACTTTGCAAGGGGTCTGGCAAGATTTATAATTTCCAAATGGCTTGGCCTTTCCTCACCAAAATTGCAGGTGTGTAAATATTGAACCATTTAGAGGGAACTGTTACTGATTTGAATAACTTAGAAAAAGGAAACCGACACTTGAAAAAGAGAACAGCAACACTACATTTCAGTGGAAGTTACCGCTCATTTGTCAACTCTCTTTCTAATCTGCAGGATGCACCTGCAGGCCTCCTGTCTTTATTTAACCTCATGCAAATGAAGAGGTTAAGTCTCAGTTCTCTGTATTCCTGCCCATGATTGAAAGCACTCTGATGTACATTATTATACATTGCTTTTATTTTACGTGTGAGAAAAGCCATCTTTTGCAAAGCGACCCTTGTTTTACCTAAAAAAAAAGATGAAATGAAGCAAAAATGAACAATTAGATGTTTGCCACGAATTCCCACACATTGGTAATGTATAACTACAAAACCGCAGAAAATCTTTTCAGATCACTTTTTTGCAGAGGTGTTCAGGGAAATAACCTACACTGATAATAATGCTGACGAATAACACAACTGTGAGAAACCATGCAGATAGAAGCTAAGCCCCTCCCCCTGTCAGTCACTCCCAGCTTCAGTGTTGTATTAAAAGTGTCCCCCAGCACCTCCTCTCCTCATCCTCCAAAGCCTCTAATGTGGCAGCAGTGAGGTCTCTTTCCAAGTCACCAAGGCCATTCTCATCACACACTGACACCATGCTGGGGACCCTCTGCACTCTCATCACTGCTCTCACATGTGAGGAGGCTGACTTCCTGCAGCTTGGACTTCATGTTGGACTCATCCGTGTGTGTGTTTCTCTTGACTCCATGTCGTCTTGTTGTTTCCAGGTGTGAGTGGTGTGACGCTGGTGACACAGAAGCCTGTTGTAGCCGTGATGACAGGAGAGACAGTCTCCATAGACTGTAACCTCGGGACTGTTACTAACCTTGCTTACTGGTATAAACAGATTCCAGGAGGAGTTCCTCAGTATGTGTTACACTTTTATCACACCTGGAGCACTCCAGAATATGGCACTGGTTTCTTATCTCCAAAGTTCACATCTACTCATCAGTCAACTACAGATTATCGTTTGATCATAAAGGACATCGAGGAGGGAGACTCAGCCGTCTATTACTGTAACACATGGGACGACAATCAGAACGTATCACAGTGATTTACACTGTGACAAAAACCTCTTCACTGAGTACTTCTGCTTTTTGAGTAAAGTCATCAGTAAATTCTTTCTGTAAATTATACTTCCTCAAAATAGATGTTAAAATCCAGTTATTCAATTGTCACAAAATATCTCAAATCTTGTAGTGGTAGTTATTTAAAGTTTCATTAAATTACATTACATGCCATTTAACTGACGCTTTTTTCCAAAGCGACGTACAATAAGTACATTTCCACCGTAGAGATACAAACTCAGAAGAACAATTAACAAGAAAGTACATTTTTCATCAAATAAGCAGTTTCAAAACATGTTATAGGAAAGTGCCATTATAAGTACAATTTAAGTGCTACCATTTGTTAGTGCTACGGTTTATACATGTGCAAACCAAAAAATGAAAAAGAAGATAAGGTCACATGTAAATGTGAATTACTTGAAGACAAGACATGATTAATCAGACTGTGCTGAAAATAACAGTTAACATTTTATATCAATGTTTCTTATTAAGGTGACGCAAGTACAGTAAACACTGCTTATGATCTCAGCTGATCACCATGAGTCCCTCAGGACCCCAATTATCCAAATGTTCGAGTTGGAGTCATCCTTCATAACAATAACGATGCTTAAAACTTTTCTACAGAATACCCTTTTTTTCTTACAAGAGTACCTACATGGCTTGATGAAATGATCTGTTCAATAAAAGACCAAATAGAAATCGTTGCGTACGTCAACGAGGACAAATAAATGAGAGTAGGCTTCTCTCACGTTAGAAATCTTGTTCTTTCAATAACTGCATATGATACTCAAATGACATTAGCAGACTTGCATAAACAACATAAACGTCTTTTTGATCAACAGAATTCCTGAACAAGTGTTTGATGTGACTCACACTCGATGTCTGTTTGTGTGTAACAAGCGAATCAAGTGTTTAAGCTCCTCCTCACTGTCTTTATAAGCCTCAGTGTTTCTTCTCCTCACACTCCCGCCCTGCTCACCTCTCAGCTGGACTGTAAGGAACGTTTACAGCACACACTGACAACATGCTGGGGATCCTCTGCACTCTGCTCACTGCTCTCACATGTAAGATGTTCTTCTCCTTCATGTCATGCTCCATGTTTTCATGCAGAAACCATTCCCCTGACTTTTCTCTGTGTGTTGACAGATGTCGATGCAGCGATAGTGCTGACTCAGACGCCCGCTGTCCACACAGTTCCTCCAGGACGAGAGGTTGTCCTCAACTGCAACATTCAGAGATGTGATAGAAATTATGTGTCATGGTACAAACAGGTTCCTGGTGAAGCTCCCCAGTATGTTCTAGCATTTCGCCATTGGGACAGTTCTCTCAGCTTTGGATCAGGATTCTCTTCAGACCGGTTCAACTCTAAATCCTCTTCAAGCATAGAATACGAGTTCATCATAAAGCGTTCAGAGACAGGAGACTCTGCTCAGTATTACTGTGAGACATGGGATGACTCTGCTAGTGAAGCTGTACCACAGTGGTTCACTCTGTGACAAAAACCTCCATCAGAGACCTACTGAACATTTATTGATTCTCAGCAAAATCAGACACATCAAATGAGGGAAACTGCTTCAAAACATTAAAGGACAACAAATGAATTCCTCTAAAGATACAATTCACTGTGGAGCAAATCAAAGTGATGAAGTTAGTGAGATGTTGACAATGAAAGTTGGTCTCGACAGGATCTTTCAGTTCCACTCTGTCATTAGAGCGAGTCGAGAGGTTTTTGTACAGCCATGTGTACCAACTGAATCACTGTGGTATTCGGACAAGGAACCAAGCTGATGGTGACAAGTAAGTACTTTAAATCTCTTCTTAAGACTAAAGTGATTCTTTTTGTTCTACTTCATTTTAACAGAGAATTATCTAATATGTTGTTACTTGATTTGTTCATACTTTTTGAATACATTTAACATGTTGGACTTTTGTTCATCTACTTTGATACCAAGCTGTTTTTTAGCAGATATTTTTCCTTTTAAAATGTTCCAACAAAATTCACCATAATAAATTCTGCTGTTTATTGATAACTAACGTATATAAAAACGTATACTTTACCTTACACTTGATGATGATCGACGTTAAAGTCTGAATATTAAATTGCAGAGCTGAGCTGTTGATAAACTACTACTATCTTTTAAAATGAAAGGCACATCTTTAATTAACCTTCATTATTTAATTTTAACAGGATTGCTTAATTTCTTGATTTTTAAAATGTAGTTTTGCTTTGATAGTAAGAAAAATGAATCCAGTCAGTTCTGTTTGACTGTATTCTAACAGCAACAAAAGAGATTATATTATAAATTATTTAGTGTTTTGTAAGACTAAGTACAAATGTAACTGTATTAAACATGAACAATATAAAACAGCTCCTTGTATCATCTAGTTTGTGAATGATAGACTTTGTTTTTTGACGTTTTTTCTTTTTTTAAATGCTTCATTAGTTTACTGATGATTATCTTCTCAACTTACTAACAGATGACTTTTGCCGTCATGGTTGGTATTAATAACTCCACTTCCCTTCATCTAAAGAATGCCTTTTGTGTATCTCAGGCTCCAGCCTCCCTGCTCCCGTCCTCACGGTCTTTCCTCCGTCCAGTGCTGAGCTGCAGTCCAACAAAGCCTCTTTGGTCTGTCTGTCCAGTCAGTCTGGGCCTTTTGCAGATGTGACCTGGATGTCTGGAGGGAGTCCAGTGGTCGCTGGGATCTCTACCAGCACCGCTGTTAAGCAACCTGATCACACTTTCCACATCAGCAGCTATCTGGCCATCCAGGCGTCAGACTGGAACCTGGATAAGGTTTACACATGTAAAGTGTCTTTGGGCTCCCAGACTGCAGAGAAAAGCATCAAGAAGTCCGACTGCCTCACTGAACAACAGTAGAGGAGCACAAGGACCATTTAACATCTGCCCTCTTTGTGCAGTTACATGTTATAACATGTGTCTCCACGCTTGTAACACATGTTGTTGACACTTAGGTAGAGGTGTTGTATCCGCTTTGCAAACGCAAAATGTAGTAAAACGTTTTGAATAAAAAGCATTTAGTAAAACAATACATTTCTTGTCTCTTCATCACTGACAGTTCAAGAAAAAGCAGGAGATTTGTAGATCACTTTTAGTCTCACTTCAAGTTGTTGCTTTGTTAAGAAGCTAAATTAAGTAAGTTAAGTAATGAAGTACATTTTGTAATCTACTTTTGATGCTTTAAAGCAACGACATTTATTAATCTGGTTTATCTGCTTGCAGTCTTTTAATCAAATAAAATGGGATGAATGCATGGGATGATGCAAATTAATCCAAGTTGTCATCCTCTGTCCAGCTGTTCATCCCTCTCTGACTTCCCAGAATGCATCTGTCTCCTCTCCTTAATTTTATTATTCCTTGACCTCAAATAAACTTCATGATTTCATCCATTAAACGTTTCTGTTTACATGAGTTATCAAATGAGAAAAATAATCCTTTAATTATTTTGAAAGACACTCTATTGTTTTAAAAAAAGCTGACAGAGGAATCCAGAACCATAAAATCAGCAGACTCCTCCAGCGACAACTTATATAAACTAAATGACAAAATTCTTTATCAACACAAGTCACACACAATACAGTAAAGCTAGTGTTCCTACAAACCATTAACAGACGTTTCTCATTTCTAAAACGTATACTGGTAATAAAGCATTGGCAGGAAGAGAACTAGATGAATCAAATCATCTTGTTTGTGCTGTAGTCAGACATTGTAACATTGAGGATTTCATTAAACATGATTGAATATCACATATTGAGTTTGGAAGATTGGGGCCTGTAGAAAAGCTTTTTTTTTTTTTTAAACGTTTGACTCTAGTTTGGAAGAACGTTTAAAGCTGACATATTTTGAGGCAAATGTTTGTAACTATTTACCATACTTACTGTATTATCGACAAAATTGTGAGGTTTTAAAAGCACAGAAATGTATAATTTGCACTAATCAAGATTGATTTGATGCCATCTTGTATTTGACATTCAAATCTTCTTTTCGCTCATTTGTTGTATTTGTTCTTCAAGTTGTCTTTAGGTCTGGCAGATTATCTGTGAAGAAAATCTTATCATATATGTTTTTTTAGGTGTGTATACATGGCAAATATTATAAATATAATATGAATAAAGATCACTTCAAATATACAGTATTTGATGGTTGGTTTCACTCAAAATGTGTCAGCGTCTCAAAAAGCAGAAGTACTCAGTGAAGAGGTTTTTGTCACAGTGTAAATCACTGTGATACGTACTGAGAGCCGTCCCATGTGTTACAGTAATAGACGGCTGAGTCTCCCTCCTCGATGTCCTTTATGATCAAACGATAATCTGTAGTTGACTGATGAGTAGATGTGAACTTTGGAGGTGAGAAACCAGTGCCATATTTTGGAGAGCTGTCTCCGTGATAAAAATATAAAACAAACTGAGGAACTCCTCCAGGAATCTGTTTATACCAGCGAGCAGCACTGTTAGTAACAGTCCCGAGGTTACAGTCTATGGAGACTGTCTCTCCTGTCATCACGGCTACAACAGGCTTCTGTGTCACCAGCGTCACACCACTCACACCTGGAAACAACAAGACGACATGGAGTCAAGAGAAACACACACACGGATGAGTCCAACATGAAGTCCAAGCTGCAGGAAGTCAGCCTCCTCACATGTGAGAGCAGTGATGAGAGTGCAGAGGGTCCCCAGCATGGTGTCAGTGTGTGATGAGAATGGCCTTGTGACTTGGAAAGAGACCTGACTGCTGCCACATTAGAGGCTTTGGAGGATGAGGAGAGGAGGTGCTGGGGGACACTTTTAATACAACACTGAAGCTGGGAGTGACTGACAGGGGGAGGGGCTTAGCTTCTATCTGCATGATTTCTCACAGTTGTGTTATTCGTCAGCATTATTATCAGTGCAGGTTATTTCCCTGAACACCTCTGCAAAAAAGTGATCTGAAAAGATTTTCTGCGGTTTTGTAGTTATACAGATTGGCCCTGTCCTGTCTCTATTGATTGAAATGAATGGCAAGCATTAAAATGTGTAGATTTTTAGTGTATAAATAGTATAACTACATATAATATTTAGCTCTGCATAGAGTACAGTCTATGAACAACATGAGGTCAATTAGTATTAACAAACCTTGTTAAAAGTAAATTACAGTTACTTCTTATTACACAGAGTGCTGAGACTTGACCTCCTCATTTACATGAAGCTATGAATAAGAAGAGGAGGCCTGCAGGTGCATCCTGGGAAAGAAGGGGGGAGTAAAGAGGTGATGCTTCACTGATAGAGGATGAAACGCAAGTTTCGTTTGCTCATTTTATTCAATATTCAAACATTTCATTGTAACTGAGTCCATCAATTTAAAAAAAATAGAGTTTAGTTCCTAATCTTGTCACCAACATGGTTTTTTAATTTGTCAATTTGTTATGATGGTTGGTTAATTCCTATAATGAAACTATCAGTGCTCGTTGTATTGAGTCAACTTTACCGCAACAAAAAAAATCACTGGATGTTTAAAAAAATAAAGGGTTGAATTGTCTTTGCTTTCCAAATTCCATCATGCACATGATGCACATGAGTGAGTGAGGGAGTGTGCTGCACAGACGGTGGGCCACTGTTAGAAAAACAAAACCAGTGTGAAATCATTGAAAAAAGACATTTATTAAATGCTTGGCAGCATGCAGCTGAGATACAACACATAATAAAAAGGTTCCTCCTTATGCCTAAAGTTATATAGTTGAGTATAAATGAGTTCCTTGTGAAAATACTCAGATCCTGGTTCACTAATGATCCTCAACATCTGTTTATCAGAGGATGACCAAGAGGTCACTGACCTTCTGTCCACTCAATGTAGAAGGGAGACAGAAGCTGCGTAAATTAACTATACAAGTGTGTGGGTCTGTGCACACAGGCCGAGCTCGAGTGACTTCATTGTTTTCTTATAGCTTTTGGACTAGAGGTAATGTATATGTGTAGAACAGCATGAGACAGTGAATTTTCTTTGTTTCTCTTTATACATACATACATACATATATACACACATACTACATCTAAAGAAAACATTTCAGAAATGTAAAGATACATTTATTTTAATGTGGGTTCTCTATTTTCCGCCGACAAACATTTTTTGTTGCTTTTCACTCTTACTATGGCACATGAGTGGCTTCCTCCTGTATTAATCTGTGTTTAATCATAACTGTAGACTATACAGCCATTCTGATGTCCTGCTTTCATTAAAACACAGAGAGCAGCAGGACAAAAGTGCCCATATATTGATTTAAACTGCCACCTTGTGGTTAAAAGTGTCTCTTTTTGAAGAGACACTAATGAAAACATTTTTTTGGAAAGTTTGTCTTTTCTACACCAATCATGAGCATCAAATGACGTCCTCACACATTTAGAAAATGAGGATAATGTGAGACAGGAGGAGGACCACGTGATCTTCAACCACAGTTCATTGTTCATCATAACTGTTCTTAAAAATGAATTGACGCCACTGCCTGCAATAAATGAGGGTCGGCTTGAAAATAGGCCTCTTTGGATTGAATGTGGTCAAATGCATGGTGTATTTTGGTGTTTATGGCCACGTGATCAACGTATGGAGCCTAAAGTCAACCAAAATGGACGAGGGTCCTGTACTTTGCCCGATGTAAGGCTGTAAATGATCGTCTACATTAGAGCAAAAAGACTGACCAGGTAGTTATGTAAAAAAAAAAAAAAAGTAATTTCAGGGGAACATAGGTTTTAGTTTTTGCAGATCTCATAAAAAGAAGAACAGCTCTACTTGTGCTGTTTGGAGATGAGTTTTGGCATTGTATTTGTGAATGCTGTATACACAATGAGGGCTCTGTGTCCAGAGTTTAGGGGCCTCAATTGGTTTATCTCTCTTTGTCTCTATTTGATCAATTATCCAGTTTTTTTTGGAGGGGGGGGGGGGGGGTGGAATTCTTGTTTAGCTTTTTTTCCAAGTCTCATTCATGTTTAGTTTGTTTCCTGTCATACTGTAGTTTCATTTATCATGCGTTTCCTCATTAGTTCCTCGGCTGGCGTGCTGTTGCTGCGGATGGAGATACTCTAGACGGGTGGAGGTCGACTCAAATATATAAAGCGATGCCAGATTTTGTACAATCACAAAAAAACAGACAGGGCTGGTAGACACATTCCCAAAATGTGCCAAAGCGAGAAGGCGTGCACTCAAAAAGGGACATTTAATGACATGGAACAAAAGGGTTTCATGCTTTTGTTAAGCAAATATCTTATTTTGAAAAAAAAACATCCAACTAAAAAGTGAAACTAAAGTGAAAGAAATGCTGACTCGCGTCGGGGTTTTATCGTTAGCACGCGTTGCTAAATACAGCCGACCAGACCGCCACAACGTGGCACTCTTTTAGCACGGTGGTTACAAAGGAAACCACAACAGTGGAATGAGGACGGCAGATAACACGGATTCCCAACTGTGATTTACACTTTAATTATTTACTTGTTGAAGTGGCCTGAGCTCAAAACCATGAGAAACACCTCATGGTATCATACAGGAGAGGATGGGTGTTATTTATTCTAATACATACATATTTTAGTATATATTCATATGAATATATACATACATATTATACATGTGTCTGATGACAAACGGAAACTCCCTTTTGACCAGTTTAGTTATTTCGATAAACTTCTGTAAAAGATGCCACGCTGTGCGTAGGAACAAAGTCTCGATCCAAATGTAAGGACATTTACATCATAACATTGGACATTTTTAATATGTTAAAAGTTTATAACCACAAAGCAAAAGCCGTCAGCAGCATTTTACAATATATATTTTTCAGTGTTGTTATGAGCAGTGATTTAGCAAATCTTTTGAGGATAACTCTTATGGCACAAGCCCCTCCCCTCTGCCCTTTGAAAGGGTTTAAGTCAATATTTGTATGTACACAGTTTGATTTCGCAGAAATCTATAAGTGGGGGAAAGTGTCAGTATTTTCCTGGTCATTGGTCATCTAAATGCTGTTTATATTAAAGGACCAGTGTGTAGCATGTAGGGGGATGCAGGGGCTATAATATTCATAACTACGTTTTACTTAATGTATAACCTCCTGTCTCCGGATGGCTGTATATTTCTTTTCTTTTTAAACTTCGCTCAAGTGGTATTGATTTTTTTTGGTCATTTTTAAACATTTTACTTTTGTGTGGTTTTGATTACAGCCAATCACCGCCAGCGTTCTTCTGTTAATCGTGACAATTGAAACAATTTCATAAATGTGACGTGTTAAACTTTAGCACTTTGAGGTTATGAACGTGTAAACATTTGATCGTTGGGAATGAGGATGTTGCGTCGCTTTGCGATGATCCTGGAAATCTTTTGTTTGGTAACAATGAGGTCATGCGATCTAAAGGAATTAAACATATGGGTGTGCTTGCAACATCAAAAACGTGCTCAAGAGCTTTACTCGTCCCGTTACTGTAGGTAAGAAAATATTGTTACATCTTTGTACTGTTTTTGAACTGATTCACCAGGTAATTCATACATAAAAAGTATATTCCGGCACAAAACTAAAGTCAATCTGACTGCTCCCTTTTTTGCTAATGTGTCTTGAATTATAAGTTGACTTCAGATGGGGAGTTTACAGGAACAGGAAAAGTAGAAGCCACCCCCCCCATCCCCCCCCCCCCCCCCCCCCCAACTCCATTAAGACCCTCTGGATCGTGACCTTCTAACAAACGCCTTGAACCGGGCCGCTCTGGACCCCTGTGGTGGGAAAATGTTCTGAATGGGCAACTTGGTCTGTGGGGGGAATAAAGACTCTTTTCCTGAGGCTGAATTAAGGATGTGTTTGGAGAAGGAGCTTCATGAAGCGAGAGAGATCTTTAAATTATACTCAGTCAGAGTGGACCTTCGAAATATTGTAAATCTTGTTTATTTCAAATGTGCAGGTTTTGAGGTTGATGCATTTTCATTCAAACTGGAGATACCCAGGTGAGTAGAGTGAAGAATTAACACATAGATGTAACCATGAAACCTGTTGAAATGTGCAAATACGGCATCTGCAAATTTGCATTAATCCCATATCACAAGTCGTAACATTGGACCTTACTTTGAGGGCCTTTACGCATTGAACTTTGATCACTCAATATATTAGAAAATACTGTCAACATAGAGTGAAGAAAATCTTTGACGTATTTATGATAAGAATATCATATAATTCATGCTACGATATAAGAACGAACCATCTGTTAAAACCTTTGGAACACATGTGATTTAATTGGACTGTCAAAAACAGAGCAATTAAAGATATATTTAGACGATACAGGTGAAAAAAGTTCAAAAAGTTAACTCATTTTGCCAAGTAAATGAAGTATGGACAATTTTTTATTAGAAATGGAAATGAGGTATTATTGATACTAACTTTTTGGGAACAAATAGATGCATATTTTTGAGATGTTGTCTGAAACACCAATAACCCTAAAGCTGAAAATCGATACGTGCATCATGCAAAAAAGATCTTTCGCACATATGCGCACACGTGTCAATGCCTGTGATGTAATCTGATGGGTCACCTAAACACGACTGTGACAAGCCCCCCCCCCCCCCCCCCCCCCCCCCTTCCCCCGTGCTCCCTAGCTGCTCTCTGGACAGAAAGGCCCTGGGAGAATGTGTGTGTCAAAAGGTTACGCAATCAGCCCACCACACAGACAGCACAGACCTCCAGTGTGCTGTGGGGAGTGAGTGCGTGTGCGCGTGCGTGCGTTTGTGTGTGGGGTGTCTGAATGGGAATCGGATAAAAAGGGAGGCGGGGGGGGGGGGGGTGGGGGTGTCGGGGTGGGGGTGGGGAGGGAGGGGGGGTCTTCAAAGAGGGGCAACTCAGAGGGAAAATTTCACTGCGGGCTGCACCAAAGATTTCAGTCAGTCCGATCTCCGTCCACCCATGAATGTTATATAGTGAAACCTAAAAAAACGGCAGCAGGCCCGTCCTTGGTGGGCCACTCTCTTCTTGTCCAGCATTATGAAAGGTGAGTGCCTTTGGTTGTTGATCATGTGATTACATTGCGTTTCCCCCCATTTGGAGATGAGCAACGTGTAAAAGTATTGCTGTTTTATGAGACGCATTCGTGCACATCTTGCACTGGTCTGTTTACGTTGGTCAGCGAAGGCTGTCGTTTGACATCGGTCTCATTTAGTCTTTTTGATTAAATCAACCAGGCCTGGTTTTATCCAGCTAATGAAAGGCCTGCAGCATCGGATCGCTACCGACACGCTGGAGCAAAGGACGGTGTTACCTGGAAGCAAAGCCTGGCTTTTGCCACCTAGTTGTATCAGCCATTTCTAAAATGCAGCACAGGTGATTTCAAGCTGAGATTGTGCAGTATTCAGAAAAGCACATCAAATTGGACGATGTTTTTGTGATGATGCCGATTCGCACTTGCGTGGAAAAGCCGTGATCACCACAACGGAGTTGTTAACGCTGGTTTGGAAGGTCTTCATCATGTTTCATCTTTTCGAATCCTCCTCGGCTCAGTCTCAGTCCTCACTTAGTCCTTGAGGTAGTGGCCCAGGTGGCGTGGCCCTCGTAGGGGAGCGCAAAGGTGGGTGTCGTGAGGTCGCTTGTGGCGTCCCGGTGGAGCCGGTTGAGCGACGCATCGATTTGAGATGTTAAAAGTTAAAACCTTCACGGAAGTCAAGAGGCTCAGAGTCAAACTGACTAACAAATATTTGCCATTTTCATTCACAGCTTATCTATTGCTTTTGTCATGTGATCTTTTGCACCCAGTCTGAAGTATCTCTCGTAACTTCCAGTAATCTGGTTCTGCGTTATTGGTCCTATTTCGGTTCATGGTTTGGTTTTTTTTCAAGGCATTCAGTTGTACTGATATTACTTTCAACACTCGTCTACCTCCTTTGTAGGCTCAGCAGAAAGTATTCAACCATCTTATCGGGGTCAGTTAAGAACAACCAGATGTCTTATCAGGGTTTTCTTTGGCATCTTAATCCCTGGTGCCACAAGATTTAAGACACTTGACGGGATCTCATTAATAACAATTGGCAGTTAGGAGGCAGTGGGCGTTGCATTATGGGAAATGTGGGACGCGTTGCGCTTGACCCACGCTGGATATTTTGGATCTCGGGCCTTTGATTTTTACCTTTTTTTCCTTTTTTCTTCTACATTTCGTGTTTTAAGACTTTCTGGAATATAAAAATAAAAGCAAAAGCCAAGTCAAAAGCGCCGCATCTTGATCTTCAATGTCATGCTGATGCCTAGAGACAAACCTGCTACAGATCTTCCAGGGTAGTGACAAACAAATGAAAGCCTCTGAAGCTTTGTTTGGCCTTGAACTTCCTTCTAAAAGGAAGAGACTCCATTGATTGCAAAAAGAGGTTTGAATATTTAGATGATATATAAACATTGTAAATGTGGGTTTATATTCTCAATCGAACATACACATTTCCGTCAATACAGCGTGATGTAGATTTAGTAAATTTAGTAAAGTTACTGCTGAATTAAACGTATGTATCTCATTTAGCGTGTGTGTGTAAGCTTCCGTCTTGAGGCTTCGAAAAGGCAGTTTGTGAATGAACAGGTGACGTCACGGTCACTGCGTCCACTACCTGTCTCCAGATTTCCATCGCACACACGATTTAAACCATTTAAATGCAAGGCCGCTGGCGGGAAAACACATCTGATTTCATACGAAACTTCTTGAAGCCGACCCTCATCGCTGGGCAACATGCACACATGTACTTATTTTTACGCATACATTCATTCTAAAACCGTCCGCCGTGTGTCCGACAAGTCAAATGCGAAATCGGCGAGGCAGCTCACTCTGGCAGAGACAAAACAGAGGACTCAATCGCCAGTAAGTGAGCCCCACATTCATCTTTTCATTCAATAGGACAGTCTGTCAGTCACTCGCTCAGTCGGCCCACAGCTTTTCAGCAAAAAAGCGCTGAAGTTGGCGCCGTTTCCTGGGATAAAGCTCCACTGTGGCTCGGTTAGGTCATTTTCGCGCAGCGTGCCTCTTTTCTCATAAGCACGTACGTATGAAACCTATTTCAGCCTGACGTAGGCTGCTATAAATAAGGCTCATATTTACTCAACTTCTGAAAGGACCCGGGTTCAAAGTGAGATATTTGTCCTGTGTGTTTCGCTTCCCAGCGTCTACAAAGAAACTGTGAAAAAGTGAGGTAAACTGTGATTTGGCTGCAAAGCCTGCGCGAGGATTCTCATTTGCCAGTGCAGAGCGGTTAGTAGGGGGGGGGGGGGGGGGGGGGTTTAGTGGAGGCCACTAGGCTTTTGTTGCCCCAAGCCTTCATTCCCACCAAGTACCTTCGGAAAACAAGGAGCTCTATTTTTACCTCAGGCCGCAATTTGGCACCAAAACCTGGAGGTTTTGGCTCCTAAATAAGGGGGTCCAGCCTGCACACAGCACACATAGAGTCACAATTGTGCTCCACCTCTGCCCTATTCTGCCAAAGGGAGCACATTCCTGAATGTGGCTTCGCACAAGGCTTTCGGCTAAATGTGATTTCCAGACCCCGGGTTGTTTTTCCCGGGGTGGGGGGGTCGAGCGACGCGTCGCACCTGTTTGTTTGTGTGGCTGTGTGGAGGACAAATGAAGGGAAGGAGGTTTGATGACACGCATTCTTGCAAGTGAATTACTTTGAGCATGTCCCCCCTCCCCCCCCCCCCCCTGCAGACGGATGACCAGTCCTCCTGAATTTGGACTGCAACGAGGACCGTGATGTGCTTGAGAGAGAGAGAGAGAGAGAGAGAGAGAGAGAGAGAGAGAGAGAGAGAGAGAGAGAGGGAGGAGGGCAACAGAGGGGCCGACGGGGAGGCCCGTTAATGCGACCTGACAGGAGTGAGCACAGTCAGTGAGTTGTCTGTTTCCTCCACAGAGAGTAATTCTTTCATTTCCCCCCCTCCACCCCCCCCGAAAACCGGGGACCGGCCCACTGGCTTGACTAACTAACACGTGTTGTCACGTAACATCAAGCCATTAAGCGGGACCCCATCCAACACAGGAAGAGCGGCGACATACGTCATGTGTCAGGTTGGAACGGTAGAGACGACGGATGGAAGGAGGCGGGTGAATTGTTGACCTGAGGGAGAGCTGGTGTGAGGTGGGCGACCTGGAGAAGCTGCGCGCATACGAGGGAAAGACCACGTACCACATGTGCGTGTTCACAGTATATGTCACGCTTTGGGTTTACGTCGCTTCTTCCCCATTGCCCCCCCCTGTCCCTGATTGTTTCCGCCTGTGTCCAATCACGTGCAGCTTCCCCAGTGTATTTAAACCAAGTGTGTCCCTCATTGGTTTGTTGGTCATTTTCGGTGAGATTTTGGCCTGTCTCGTATTCCTGGTCCTCTTGTTTTGGCCCGATGCATTTTTTTGTCTTTCCAACGGCAATAAAGTATCTTTATTGTTAAAATCTGCTGGTTTGAGTCTGGAGCTGCTCGTACAAACAAGAATCTTAATGCATGATGTGAGATGATTGTGGATCAGAACAGTCCAGAAAAGCATGCTGGAAAGAACTTACATACAGCGTAACTTTTTTTCTTATTTGCCATGTTATGCGATATGATTCTCCACGTGACATTCAAAGTTATTTTTCATTGCTTTTCAGAAGAGAATTGTTGAAGTCAACTAACGAGCTGTGGAAAATGTATTATTATATTATATAAATTCTTTGTCAAAGCGCTGGAAAACCATTCGCTCGATCCATCAGATCACTGGAAATGTTGGATTTGTGCTATTCCATCATTGTGATTGTGTTTTTGTTTTTTTTCTTCTTCTTTTTCTACCTCTTTGGTAAAACAGGGGATACGGAGAGCATGTCCAAACGGGAGCCCTCCAACGGGCACAGCAGGCCCTTGGACATTGTGCCCAGTACAGAGGAGAAGATGACGGAGAGGGGTCAGTGGGGCAACAAGATCGAGTTCATCCTGTCAGTGGCTGGAGAAATTATTGGCCTGGGAAATGTCTGGCGTTTCCCTTACCTTTGTTATAAGAATGGAGGAGGTGAGTGCTGGAATTTCTTCTCTCCGGCCGCAAAATGTGTTGCATCAGGGACATTCGACCACGGAAACAAAAGGAATTGGTAAATTCAATCTCTGCAGTGGCAAAGTGTTGTACGTGGGAGTTTTTTTTTTTTAATTTTAGGGTCGGCAGTTAATATGTAATCCATTCCAAGGAGGTCATTGATCAATGTGGGTTCAAAGGAATAGAGTCAGGGTGACTTTGGTTGCCATTAAGTGAAAAAGGATAACAACTGGTAAATGATTAATCCTTCTTTTGTCTTTTTATATCTCTTTGGAAGTGAAATCGGTTGATTATCTTGGCAACTATGCACACTTTGGGTCATGACCGTAGAGTGCGTTGTATTCCAAACTAACCGTGCTTTTTTTAATCCGTGTGCTTCAACAGGTGCATTTTTCATCCCATACCTCATCTTCCTGTTTGCTTGTGGGATCCCGGTCTTCTTCCTGGAGACATCTCTGGGTCAGTTCACCAGTGAGGGAGGCATTACCTGCTGGAGGAAGATCTGCCCCTTGTTTGAAGGTAATCTGATTGGGCGCAAAACTCTTCGGCCCGCAGCTTAGGTGTCCTTTTACTCCCAATGTCACAGTCTGCATTTTATTCTGAATTGACGAGTTGCTTGTGCTACACACACAGATATAAGTTGGCGCATCCATGTTGGATGACAGGGTCATTTTTGTTGCGTGCGTTCACGTGGGTCAGGGTGAGTCCGTGTCGCCGCTCGCGCGTCAGACAACCGGCGTGAATGCCGTACACATCTGGCATGGTGATGAATGCGGCTGTGAGGGCTGGCAGGCAACCCACGTAGGCTACTTTACTTCCAATATGTCTGTCATGGGCCCTGATCTTAACCCTCAGAAGGATGCAGTCTGTTGAGAGGCGAGTCAGGCCTGCAATCATGTGTTGAAATGAGGAGTTCTCCCAGAAGATAGTAGCTGGTACAATAAAAGCTGCTTCTAAGTCTGATGCGGTGCTTGGAAAAAGGCAGCAGTGATGCCATAAAGGTGGGATATGCCATATCCGTCAGGCTGCTTTTGTCATTCAAAGACATTGATTTGATTTTGTGGTTGTCTCGGACTGCTGTCGAAGTAGACATTAGCGCTTAAAGCGAGTCCCGGTCAAAACGCGTCACGAACTGGCTGTTTTTCTGTTTTTAGGAGTGGGTTATGCTACCCAGGTGATCGCTGCCCTGCTTAACATCTACTACATTGTTGTGTTGGCCTGGGCCATCTTCTATCTGGCCAACTCCTTCACCTGGGACCTGCCCTGGGCCTCCTGCAATAACACGTGGAACACAGGTGAGCCACTGGACCGTAGGCCCGGACAACAAAAATGTTGAAAGATGTGCGTACTCCACAGAAAATAAATCTTTGATATTTGACATGTCGTTTCCTTGTTTTTTCCCATTGCACCATTATGAAGTTTTAAGTGAAATGACCCGAAAACCATTAAATTAAATTAAATGCTATGACGTTTAATTCCAGGGTGAATTTTAACAACTTTGATGATTACCTCCTTTATCCTTTTTTCAATAAATGACGGGTTTATGGTGAAATACTGTTACTACTCAACTCATCTTACGCACACATTAAATGAATGCCAGCGGAACTTGGCCCAGTTCTAAATAACAAATGCTAGCATGCCAACACCCCTCACTTTTGAAGAGTGATTTCATTAATTTCGAGTTACATTTCTTAGGGGATTCCATTGTGAAACGGTTCCTGCACCATTTCACTTGTCTATCTCAGTGGAAGCATTGTTTCACTCGCTATGTGTGTAACTTGGATACCTCAGAGAGAGCTTGGATTTTCTTCACAGGATTGAATGTCTTTCTGTCTTTTCTTTCATTCAAGATTCTTGTATGGCATTTCAGAGGGGGAATAGCTCCATCAATCACCATGAGAACACCACCTCTCCTGTCATTGAGTTCTGGGAGTAAGTGGCTTTTTGTCTGGCCGTGTCCTCGAATGGCCTCATAGGTGCCAACAACCTTCACCAAAAATTCAAGTTTAATCTTGTTTTCAATCCTGTGACAATATCCGATGGGTAGACACGCTACAACTTTTATTTCTAGTCCTGGAACTTTTTGGCAATAAGCCCTTTTGATTTTCTTATCGGCGCAAAGCTTCTTAATTCTAATTTCAGATAGTGTCGATGTTTTGAGAGTTTGCCTCATTTTTTTTTTGCGTTCCCCAGGCGAAGAGTGCTGAGAATTTCCTCAGGTATTCATCACATCGGCTCTCTGAATTGGGACCTGGTTATCTGCCTGGCCGTGGCCTGGGTCATTTGCTACTTCTGCATCTGGAAGGGAGTCAAGTCTACAGGCAAGGTGAAAGCTCTCCCCAACTCAAGAGGATTTTCTGCAGCATTCCTCATCCCGGATTTCTTTCAAAATGCGCTAGATTGGGTCTTTGCAGGAAGTTTTGCGTTGTTTAGAGTTGCAGAAGGAAGACAAATTGCGTGAACCAGTGTTAGTGAACACGGATTGCAACTAACTGAACCTCAACTAATACAAATCTAGAACATCAAACATGCACACCTTGGGTGCAGGACCCTTTAAGGCATTGCCACTGATTTTAAAACTTTTAGCCAAAGTGCTATTGGAGAAGGAAGCGTCGTTGGTCTGCATTTGAGAATGGCACTTCTCCCCGCAGGTAGTTTACTTCACGGCCACCTTCCCTTACGCCATGCTGGTGGTCCTGCTGATCCGAGGGGTCACCCTGCCGGGAGCCTCCACTGGAATCCACTTCTACCTCTACCCGGACCTGCAGCGGCTGTCTGACCCACAGGTACGTGAGACGGGAACCGCAAACCGGCGGCAGGAATTATGACAGAGAGAGTTGCTGGTCATACCTGGACCAGGTGGAGGAGGCTGCTTCAAACGGTCGTGATTGGTTACGCATCTGTTTGGCGGCTAAAGTGTTGAAATGAGTGTTGGCCAACGGCTCGTTTAGAGGCCCACTTTCTGGACCACACCTCGTAGTTCCCCGTGGAGTTGAGCGTGTGGATCACACCGTTTGTAATAGCAGCTCCGTAGAAAAGACATGGAAAATCTCCCCTCTTACATTATGGTGCCTTGATGCCGTTTTTGAAAGAAGAAAAATGCTGTTTCTGATTTGTCTCAAGCGGACGGTGTCATCAAATAAGTTCTTCACTGCTGGAGAAGTTGACCCGGATTTCTTCTATCCATCCCGTTGGATTGCACCCAGTGTGAAATTAAAAAAGGGGGTTCTCTTAGATCCCTCTAAGCGCTGTGGGGATGAATACCATCATAGTGTGTGTGTGTGTGTGTGTGTGCTCAGTGTAAGATTTCGGTGCCTCGGGACTACCTGCCCTGGCGTGATGTTGTGTCCAGAGCTTGTGTTGTTGCTTTGATCCCCCAGTCAATCAGAACGTCAGCGCCGGCTGCCAGCGATCCCAAACATTGCCCCGGCGCCCTGGAAACACTTTTCTAGGATCGCAAGCATAAAGAAAAAAAAAAAACCTCATTTGAATTCTCGAGTGCGAGTGAGTGCACAAAGAGAGGGAGGAAAAAGTGCTGGACTTTATGCCTCGGACAGCCAGGGGGCACAGAAAGACTTTGCTGAGTGGGTGAGGTCAGGGTGGAGGAGCTCCATCGGTGAGATTTAAGAGGTGCGGCGGGCGTTGGATTGTTTTCTCAGATCAGTGTGAATGGAGATGCGACTTTCGTTACGATGGCTACATGTGAGGGTTTGCTGATGTATTTCTTCGGGGGCTTAATACTTTTTTTGGATTGCTAAAGAAATGCTCCCCGGGCTATTAGGATGCATCTTATAATGGACCATCAGTGCCAATCTTAACCAACGGCTGACAGGGTCATTTCTCGTGTGTGTGGATTTAAGATATTTTTCAATAAGGCAAAAGAGGCTTCTGGTAGTTTACATCAATCCGTACTGGTCATCAGGTGAAGGCAGAATGATATGGAAAACATACAATGTGGTCCCTGGTTATTCTGTGTTTGTTGTGATTATTCTGCATGGGAGCCTGTCTCTTACATAGAAAAGCTAATAATGGTATAATTGGTCCTGTCTGGACTAAAGGTATGGATGGATGCTGGGACTCAGATCTTCTTCTCCTATGCCATCTGCCTGGGTTGCCTCACCGCCCTGGGAAGCTATAACAAATACAACAACAACTGCTACAGGTGAGGGCTGACCTCATCATGCATTGGGATCAACCCGAACAACACCACCTTTCTGATTTGACCTAAATTACAGTTGTTGGCTTTGTATCTTCATACGTATGGCAGGAATCGAATCACGGCTCCTGATCACTGCCCTCTGCTCTCTGTGCCGTTTCCAGGGATTGCCTCTCCCTTTGTTTCCTGAACAGTGGTACCAGTTTTATTGCAGGATTTGCCATCTTCTCCATCCTGGGATTTATGTCCTACGAGCAGAACGTGCCCATCTCGGAAGTGGCTGAATCCGGTTGGTTTGTCTAAATGTCGTTAATTCCTTTCTGTTCTGCAATTTAAATGTTCTGACACTGACTCTTGTCGACCAACGAGGGGGACTTTTATCAGAACAAAGACTTTTCAATTCTGTCCCACTCAGGTCCAGGTTTGGCTTTTATTGCCTATCCTCGTGCTGTGTCCATGATGCCTTTCTCTCCTCTTTGGGCCTGCTGCTTCTTCATCATGATTGTCTTTCTGGGACTGGACAGTCAAGTGAGACCAACACATGCGTCCCACACACCCAAATACACAACAGAGAAATAGCAGCATCACACATGTGGTTTTTGAATTTTTTTTATAAAGACCTGGTGCAATCTCCTGATTGCTTGTTGTTGTTGTTTTTTTGATTATTTGCAGGAAACATGCATACACTTGCCTATACAAATATCTCTCGTTTCTTTCTTTGATCAGTTTGTGTGTGTGGAGAGCCTGGTGACAGCCATGGTGGACATGTATCCCTCCACCTTCCGCCGCAAAAACCGCAGGGAGCTGTTCATCCTGGGAGTGGCCGTGGTGTCCTTCCTCCTGGGGCTCATCATGCTGACAGAGGTCGGCCTCGGTGACCTCACTTGTGCAACATAAACTCGCGCTTGGCAATACCTTAAAAATCGCCCACAGCGATATGATGAGAATGATACAGTGACTTTCCAGTTTTCTATATTTTAACGGTACATAGAGAAATGTTAGAATGTTAGATTTCCTTCTAAATCTGACACATTGGAGGGTTTTTTTCCTGCTAGTTACCGGCTCCTAAGCCCATGTCTGTCTCCACAGGGCGGCATGTACGTCTTCCAGCTCTTTGACTACTACGCAGCCAGCGGGATGTGCCTGCTCTTCGTGGCTGTTTTTGAGACTGTTTGCATCGCTTGGGTTTATGGTGAGTTGTGTTAGGCAGGCTATCTGGGAACCCATAAAGGGGGTATTTAAGAGACAAAGGCCTCATTCTCACAAGGCACTATTCATCCCAGGGCACACTGCCCTCCACATTCAGCCAATCACTAAGAATTAACACATTGCAGCCATGGAGTGTTTCGAGCGTAATTTAACTCTGTTGTTTTATTTAGATAATAAAGTAAATGATGAGGACATTTATTAAGACGTAACTCTAACCTAATGCATTAAAGCAAATCTCATCTATTTTCTATGTTTATTTTCATCGACGGATGATTGTTCGATACGCATATGTTTTCACCGAACTTGACCTCGTCCTCTCCCTGATTACAGGTGCCGACCGTTTCTATGACAACATAGAAGACATGATTGGCTATCGCCCCAGCTCAGTCATGAAATACTGCTGGCTCTACTTCACCCCAGCAACATGCATGGTGAGTCTCTCATTCACTTCCAATCCTCAAACAGCAGCAGCAGCAGCATCTGCTGGCCAACCGGTACAAATACAACCCTGTTGATGGAGAGAGTTATGAGAGTTCTTTTTCAGCTTTTCACCTCAAGTATTTACTAGTTTTTAAATTAGCAGGTATGTTGTATGAGCAACATCCATCCATCCATAAAGAATTTTGCTATTTGTCTTTTAGGGAACGTTTGCCTTTGCCTTGATCAAGTACTCGCCTCTGAAGTACAACAATGAATACGTATACCCATGGTGGGGCAATGGGATCGGCTGGATCCTGGCCCTGTCCTCTATGCTGTGCATTCCTGTCTGGATAGCATTCAAGCTGTACTACACCCCGGGAACCTTGAACGAGGTAGGTTTCACCAGAAAACCCCCCCCCCCCCAAAAAAAACAGAAGAAACCCTCCTTTTTGGCGGTGCGCATGATTACAGAAACGCGGTGAATGCCTGGTGTTACTGTTTGTGTCGGCCCTGGATCACATGATGACGTGCGTGTGAAAGAGCTCGCTCTGAGTAACAAACTCACAGCGGAATGAACGCAAGTAAAGCGTTAAGTCTTCTTTCAGCGCTGGGATTTTGTTTCGCAGCTTTACTATTTGATTCAGTCCCGTTGGCCTTTCTTCCACCGACAACTGGCAACGCAGACTTAGCAACTAGCCGGAACACAGTGGACTGTTTGGAAGCTAAAGAGACTGATGGGTCCCCTCGGGAGCTGGTGGAGACCAAAATAGTTGGACAGGAACTCAAAGAGCTTACGAACACGCTCTCCATAACAACTTGTGTTGCGTTAAGAGCACAATTGGTGTGATTATAAACTAAAGAAGCCTGCTCCGTGTGGCATTACTGATCTTTGAAAAAATCCCTTTTCTTTTTTTTTTGTCGGTCTTTTCCCAAAACCAGAGGCGTTGATTCCGAGCCGCGCGTATCCGTGACCCGCTTCAGCTTGAGGTTCTCCCGCCATTGAACGCATTCTCTTTTGTCCACAGCGCCTCGTCCTCTTGACCACTCCGTCCACCGACTTGCCGAAAACCAAGCAGGAGCAGGAGCGGCTGCTGGCCGTCTTCGCGGCCGACGGCGACAGCCTCCATCAGAAGTCGCCCCCCACCAAGGAAGGCTACTTCCCCGTCGACGAAAAGGAGTCTCACTGCTAGAGACTCGAGGGTTTTGGAGTCAGAGCGTCGGGGGGGGGGTCAAAGGTCACACGCCTCAGCTTTCACACTCTGCCCGGGCCCCCCTTCCCCCTCCCCCCATCCCGGCGGCTGTTCTCCTCAATACCTCATCGGACAAGGTGCGCGAAACGGGGCTCGGTGCGTGCTTTCCAGAGCCACCCTGGCCTGCAGCCGCTGACCTGCTGCTCTCTGGGGGGGGGGGTGGTGAGGGTGGGGGGGGGTCCTCTTCAGTGCACTGCCTTCAGCGTGACGTGCGTCAGGTTACCTAATAGAGTCACATCAGTTTGTTACAGAGTCACTCATACACTTGAAAAATGCGTGGCCATGGTTACAACGCCGTGGCTAAGAATTTGACTTTTGATGGCGTCTGCCCCCTGAGAGACGTCTGTGCTTTCCACGCGGACATCTCTAGTGTTCATGTTAGTTTTTGACACGACATTCCGGTTTACTTCACTGATTTTTAACAGCCGTCTGCTGCATCCGGAGCACAATGGGGGGGGGGGGGGGGGGAGGCGGGGGGTCTAAATGCACTTGAGTACACAGAATACAAGCGTAAATCCATCAATCAATCAATCAATCGATCACAGTTATCATCTCAGGATGTACAAATCTCTAATGAAATTAATTCTACAAAACCAATAATTAACCAAGGTTTTAAATGTAAGCTTAGCTGCACTGATCACAACTCAATGAGGCTTTTCCTTTTTTTCTTGTCATAATGCTTATTTGTTCACTGTTTCTTTTGTCGAACATGGCAGAGTTGGATGATTATGTTGTGCTTTTTTTCCTTTTCTTTCTTCTGATTATTGACATGATTTTAACTTAGTTTGTTGTGCCTCATTCCTAATGCTTTGAATTTGTATAGGTGTTAAGTGCCTGAAGGAGGAAGTAGTGCCATGTAGATAATAAGAGCAGGGCAGGCTCGTTGATCACTCTTCTTGCTGTATAATGTTGGAATGTGTATATGGTCCTTTTATTGTCGATAGGAAATACTTTTACAACTTTAACTTTTTAATGCTAAAATTATTTTTTATGCCTGAACAAAAACAATGCATTCATTTGAAATGTTTATGGGTGTTTGTATAAGTTTATGATTCTAGAAAAATAAAGTCATTTCAATTGGTAAAATACAACTCTTTTAAAATATTTTGTGCAGTAGCAGTTTAATTAACTCTATTTCTCCACCTCAATTTCCTTAGAAATAGTATTCAAAATATGGTAGATGTGTTGTAATGAATGTTGCATTATTACATTTTAACATTAATAATCTTTAGTTTTGTCTACACCACCAATCCAATAGCATTCTTTATATTGCTTGTTTTTTTTATTGCCTTTATTAGAAAATATTTAAACTTTTTAGTTATATTCTTTATTAATCTCTACAGTTCATTAAAAAGAAATGACATGACAGTAATTAGGGTCCTCGCTAGTCGAAGAGGAACCTATTGTATTTCAAGGAATTATTATTATTATTATTCTCACAAACCGCGGGCCTTTATCATATTCAAAAAGTTGTTAAATTTTGCATAGATATCTGGACTGGTAAAACATTTGAGTCTCACATTTGTGTATAAAGAAATGTCTCTATAGCGCCTTTTAAAAAAGACCACACAAGGCCAGTTTCCGACCCGATGTCCGGTCAACTTGAAAGTTGGCACACTGGTGCTCTTCGACATGCTCTACAAAAAAGTAATTTTGTGAAAAACACATTTTTGGCAATTTCTCCTAAACGCTGAGATTGATTGTCACGAAACCGTCGGTGGATCATTATTGGGTCAATGTGCCCTTGATATATCAGAATGGTGCTGATAACTCATTGTTTTCATGATATATGGGCTAATTAACTTCACAAGGGGGGTGGCTTGATCTGGCAGATTTTTCACCCTAATTTCTTCATAATTTTTAAAGAATAGGCAGCGCTGTAAATAATGGTTGAAAATCTGCCTTTGGCCTATTTTCATGATGTCTTACAGTTGCAAAAGACCGAACTCCTCCCAGGGATTAAACTCAATTATTTTCAAAATAACACAGTGTGCTCTTGAGACCTTGGGCTCTAAAAAATACATTTGGCCGGAAGAAATATTAAACTATGTGTGCAGTGCCTCTCTTCAGAGACAGTGTCACTGTGCAGCTTCAGCAAAGGATATTTCTCTATTTGCAAATATATTTTTTTTTCCCTTGCTTCAAACATTTCAAAACGAATAAGCTTGAGATAAATACATGTTTATAAATGGGATTATTTCTGTTTTGGGTTGAAATACATACGTTAACTATGGGTTTTTTTTCAGGTCCAAGTAGGCCAAGCTAATGGCTTTGGTTATATAATTAATAGGTATTGATTTACTTAAATGAACGCAACAATTTCACGGTGTAAGAATACTCCAGCATTAAATATGTTATTTCTTAATAGGTCAGAGGTTCCTTATGTTAAAAAAAACATACTTTTACATTTGATTAATGCGGAACATGGGAGTTGTATCAATATGGGTGAGCTGTAACACATTTTAGATTCTGTTGTCTGTTGGAAAGGATGAAAAATCGTAATATGCAACAAAAAATAGTAACTGTAAAGATTGACGTTGTGGAGAAAAAAACCGTTTCCTCTGAAATCGAAGAGTGAAGTTCTTGAAATGCTGAAGTTGCAGGTCCGTCTGCACGAACATCAAACGTGCGCGTTTGTACTGAAGATTTGTCGGATGCACGTCGATGCGCAGTCTGTCCTGCCCACGCTTCTCCAGCAGGGGTCGCTGTGTGCCCCACTCCGAACCAGTCGAT
This sequence comes from Pungitius pungitius, assembly GCF_949316345.1. Classification (NCBI taxonomy): domain Eukaryota; kingdom Metazoa; phylum Chordata; class Actinopteri; order Perciformes; family Gasterosteidae; genus Pungitius; species Pungitius pungitius. The sequence goes on from NC_084905.1 coordinate 18,982,421, forward strand.
GTTTACGGAAGTCCGAGTGACGTGTCACCTATGCACTGAAGCATTGTGGGAAGAAAAAGCAGGGCTGAGCGGCCGCTAACGGCGGACTGCTCAATTTGACGAATACATTCGATAAACGAGCAGCCTTTAAGAAACGGAAACGAGCCTTGGGGACGAGGTGGAGTGACGCTACTCCACGGAGCTAATGCCGACCGGGAGTGACGAAGAAGAGGAAGAGGAACGTGTGCCGGTGTCATCGCGGCTCTCCTGCGCACCCGGCGCTCAAAGCAGAGAAGTGGGATTCGCTGTCAATGGACCGCGGCGTTTTTATTTTCTTCTCCGGGACGGCCGAATTAAAAAAAAAGTAGCTAACAACCGTGGTCACGCGTCCACGACCGTGGATGGGTAAAGGGGGGCTGCGGGCTGGGCGACTGCGCGTACGCATTCCTTTATCGTCTGAAGTTTCGTGGGAGATTTTCTGTCGAAGACGCCGTCAAAGATGTCGACCAGCAGTCCCGAGGCGGTGAAGAAACTGCTGGAGAACATGCAGACGGACCTGCGGTCTCTGTCCATGGAGTGCAAGAAGAAATTCCCCCCAGTCAAAGAGGTTAGCCCGGGCTAGCTAGCTAGCTAGCTGAATGGCTGAACTGGGCCGTTACCATGGTGTCCAGCAGCCTTTTTCTTTTTGTGTTAGTCGTTATTTTGTTTATCTGATTGACCCCCCCCCCCCCCCCCCCCATCTTAAACCGGGCCTTAGTTGTCCTCTTACTCTACGGGGTAATTAATAGTTGTGTCACCTGCTGGGCCTTCCTGCCAACCAGGCGTTAATTTTAATCGTTAAACCAGTAAAGAGGTGTTTTCTTTTTTTTATTGACACGTTACACCTTCAGTGTGGTTAAAATAAAATATTCCACAGGGGAGGGGCCGTCAAACAAATACAATATACCTATCCTATGTGATCTAGAAATGGGTTTCTCAGTATGTCCACAACTTAAAAAACTGGCGAGGACTTACTCTTGTATGATTTTAGAACCAGGCTTTTATTTTGATAGCCAGTAGTGCATCGAGTAGTGCAGTCACCTGGTGAGCTATTTTTAGAGTAATGTTTTTGTTTTTGTATTTTGTCATAGAATAGATTCACCTCGCAAGTTTATTTCACAATAAGCTTTCCAGAATTTGCATATATATTTCCTGGAATGAATTTCTGGTTGCAGCTGCTGACAAGGCTTCATTGTGCAGCCTGCCTGGTTTCAGAACAGAATAGTACAAGCAGGGGCAATGTCAGGGCCTTGTACAGTGAACATGCACATTGAGGAGGCTCCAGTCCACCCGGCTTCATGACTTCATTTTGCCACAAACAACACACACCTCTTTTAATGCGATCTGCGTCCAGCATTCCACAGGGCCCGGGAGTGGATTTACATCAGGAATGTGTTTTATTTTCTTTTGAACCATAGCCCTGTGGCTTTAAAGATAAACACGCAATTGTGACGCTGGTGGCACCGAGAGGGGAGTAAACACAAGGTCCTTTCACTCTGTTATGAGTAGGCCGAGCTGTTTTTATCCCCAACCGCATGGACACGTAGAGGCCTTTACTTGCACTGAAATGCACAGTGAGAAAACCTAGTGTTTATGGGCTCTTGAGGCCATAGAAATATTTGCCATCCAGCTCCGCTAGACCATACATATCGGGCTACGCTGGCTCAGTTGGTTTTCCCCTCAGTTCTCCACCTTGGTTATCAGCAACGTAACAGAGAAGAAGATAAATGGATCAGCGTGTCCTTTGCAGTCCACGTGGTTCTCGCCGACCCTTTTCTCACAACCTCATTAAACTCTGTATTGATTTGCCCCCTTCGATGAGTCCTGGTACCCATCAACATCTTCCCCTTCAGGGATCACAGCAGTGTAGGGAGCCAGTTTGATGTTTCCCGCAACCTGAGCTCACAGTCGTGATTGAAACCGCTGTATGTTTATTTTATTTCTTCAATTTCAGCGTTCACTGTTGTATTTGATGGGGTGTAACTGTGCGACAAGCAAACCGAGCACTGGTGGCTTTTGCTGCGAAATCAAATGGTTTGTTTGGCTCTAATCTTGTGTTCTTAGGATGGGACTTCTTTTGAAGCTTCTTGAGGAAGGCTTGTCCTCATTCCCCCAGCCCATCTACATTCCAGTTCCTCCCCCATTTCCCGATTCATCTCCCACGGCGTCATTGCGCCACAGCCGGGGTTTCTCTGGGTCAAGAGGAGCCGAGACGAGTCCCATTTGTTTTTTTGTTTTTTTTTCCTCCATCCTAGCATCACACTCAAAGCTTTCAATTTCATTGAGCAGCAGTCGGTGGGCGCAAAGCACGGAGGCTTTGCCGTTTGTTGTGTTCTGATTGCTTTCACCCGTAAGGGAAAACAATAATGAAAGCATCAAGCTGCACATACCCCCCTCCCCCTTCCATGTGGATGAGTCAGGTGGTGTCAACTGCATGTGGCTCACAGTGAAATGCGCCCGCTGGTCTTGTGTGGAAACCCGCAGTATTAATGAATGAGCATCATCATGCTGTTTTGTTTCTCACTCGTTGGACGCGTCCCGTAGGACACACCGAGACAAAGCAATGGGGAATGAAGGCTTTGGTGAGCAGACACTGACTGAATGCTTCCATTTTTTTTTTTTCTTCCCCATAGTGTGCAAAGTCGGTTCCCCAAAAAGAAACTGCTGAGTTGATAAAGTCACGACGTGTTTCTGAAGAAGTCGATCTGTGTCGAGCTTCCCCTAGCGCTTGCTTTTCAAAGGTTCTGCTTTCAGGATCTCTACACACATAAAAGAGAGGGCCCAGGAGAAGATGCGAACGCCAAGAGCACTTTTCCAGTAAAGCTGGTCAACATTTGTTTACTTCTATTTTAATAATAGCATGGAGGAGACCTAAAGCGTGTATGCACTTTGCACAGTGAGAAACAACACTGTACTGACGTTGTGCCAGTGGCTATTAAAAGCTAATAGTCATTCTGTCTTGGTACTGTAGCAACTCTTGCTAATGAAGCTCTGGACATCGCCCTCTTCTTAAGACATTGTTACGGAAACCGGCTACAAAACAAACCGCTTTCAAAAACGAGCTACCGCAACGCTCCCGCGTTCCGTTACTCAACCCTCCCCCAAACGTCACCACAACACATCCCCATAGGGGGCACTAGGATGAGTGACCTAAAACATTGTGAGCACTTCACTGAACTTCTAAACTCCGTAAAGTGTAACGTCGCTCACAGAACATGTGAACAGGACCGTTACAGTACATTTTGCTGCCACCACAGTAGCACGGTTGATACATAAACTAAGCATAGAAACAAAATCGCCATGAACAGGTTTCAGCTTTACTGAAAGACCCGAAGAAAGAAATCCTTCATAAAGTTCTGTTCAGGCCGGTTGTGGTGACTCCGTAATGCTCACGTTCTCCAGAGAGATGTGAGGTGTACACTTGACAACCAAATGCTTAAATGGAAGTTTAGAGAAGCGGCGGAAAATGTGTTTACGTGCAAAAAGAGTCTTGAGCGTGATTCAAAGCCGACATTCCGGTAATATGATGGAGAATGTGAGGTCACTAGAGGCTGAACAAAAGAAACACTCCCACAGATGAGATCATTCAGTATTATTTTAAAGATGCGCGTTTGTGTCTCATCCGGAGCAGCAGCCTCCTTGATAACGTCCTCCGGCCCAACATCCAGATTTACACCTGCAAAACTCCCTCCGGTTCATTAATCCCATCATCAACATCCCGTTATCGTGGTCTCGCTTTTTTAAAAACCAACTCTGCCACTTCGCCAAAGTGTGCAACCCTTCTGCTCGGGGACTTGACGTGCCATTTCTAACTTGGCGGTCAGAGGAGCCGTTGTCTCTCACTGCCCTTTGGCCGCAGGCTGCACAATTCCCTGTGACTCATTTCAGTCGACTACGCTGATATCTGCGGTGTTTGTGCACCAGTGAACTGATTTTTTGGGTTTCGTTGTGACCCATCTCGCCGTCGCTCCATTTATAAAATGGCCACAGCAAGGATGTGATTGATTCGAGGATCAAAGAGGGAGACTAGCATTTTTTTTTTTTAAGGCGCTGTACGGTAGAGGCCTCTTCAGTTTTGTATTAGCGGCCCCACCCAATTCCCCGAGGTTGCCTTGGTAACCGATTGTTGGGCAGCGGGACGAATTGACCACTTTGTCGCTGCTTAAATGCCGTGTTAAATTAATACAACGACGTTGTTACTACAACTGAATACTGAATCAGTCCCATCCTCTCGTGTGGAGCTGTGTCAGTGTGATCATTTCATTTGTACAGTAGGTTGACAAGCTGGAGCTGCCCGTGTCCTTACTTTATGTTCATGTAAAATTGTATATGTATATAACTGTCAATTACATTTGCATGAGAGATAAGGAAAAAAAGGCCTAGTGTTCCGTTTCAAGAGCCTTTATCACTGATGAGACGTTGCCAATGTCCATCTTCTTTTCTTTATTTGCAAAGTCCTACCAAGAGTGGTAAATATAGCTAAATGGATGGCAGGACAGGCTGCCTTTGTTCACCATGGGAGCTCGTTCTTGTGAGCATCAGGTTGCCAAATGAAAAAAAAATAATGCCCCCATTAGAAACCGATAAAGAGCATTAATAATGAAGTTATGGTCCAATAAGCTGCTGACTCCCAGTGCCGTTTGCATTGTGTTTCTTTTGGGTTATTTGCTGTATGAAAAGTTTTCTGTTAATGACATAAATGCCACAGTGCGAGATGTAGAAGGAGAGAGAGACAGGAGGTTGAACGCCCGAGGGTCTTTTATGTGGAATGATTCTGGAGAGGGACGAAGCCCTGATTCGATCAATAGAAGATCTTTGAAAGGCCTGTGTGTTGTATTAACAGCGACCTGTGCATTAGCCCATAAATGTTTAGCACGATGGCGCTGCTCGTCGACCTCTGACCCCCAATGTCTCTGTTTTTGTCCCCTAGGCCGCTGAGTCGGGCATTGTCAAGATTAAGACCATTGCTGTGAGGAACACCGGGATCCTGGCAGGTGAGTCAGGAAAGGATGTCCTTCCCTGTACTTTGATCTCATTCAGTTTCTTAAAGCAGTCCTTACCTTTCATTCCTCTAAAAATGCATACATTTGCATGCTCATCCCTGGGCTGATTTAGTTTTTTTTTAATAAGCTACAAAGTAGAAGTGGACGGCTCACAGGACATCGATGGCTGCACATCGGCGCTCTTCATCGAGGCTCCGTGCGCATAACGAGGGCCACCTGTGCATGCGATTAACTCCCGATAATGATCAGAAGTGTGGTTAATGAGCCCATGAAATGGCACTTTGACCACGGGAGGTTGGCAGAGCGCTGAAACTTCAGGGTCATAACTCCCCGACAGACTTTATATTACCTTTTTCAGATATTTATTATTTAGATTGTTAGAGACCCTTTTTTTTAAGTTGAATGTCCCATTTTAAGCATTATTCTGGTGATATTTGTTCCTAAAAATATGCGCTAAAACTTTGCTTTTTGGGATCGGCTGATTTCACGGAAAGACCCGTCCCATCCGACCCGTTTTTAAATTGTCATTTGGATTCGGATGCAGTTTATCAGCATCTAATGGTAATTTCAAGCCATCGCAAATCATTTGTCCCGATTCAATGTTTCGCTGCTTTTCCTTTCCTTCCCAAAATTGTAAGTGCCTCTACGGCTATAAGAAAACCCAACACACAGTGACGTTTCTCTGCAGCTCTGAAGGAGAACAGCCTGGAGGTGGTGCAGCCTTTCCTGATGGGCTGCGGCACTAAAGAGCCGAAGATCACCCAGCTGTGTCTGGCAGCTATCCAGAGACTGATGTCCCACGAGGTGGTCTCTGAGGTGAGCACCTTCAACTGTGAATACGCACGCAGGGGAGTTTGTACTGGCAACAAAATGTGGTATTATGAGCCTCAAATGGTTGTTTATGCTGGCTAATAAGATGCACACACTTTAAGCCTTGTTGAGAGCCTCTTTTTTTCACAGGAAAATTAACTCATTTAACTCAATTATGTAATATTTGACACCCAGCCTGAAAAGCCTTTCTAAAAATCTGACATGGTTTCCTCCATCTTCCCCCTTTTAAGGTGGTTTTAACAAGTGACCTCAATAAAAGCCCCCCTGCTGTTATCTGGATTCATTATGTCACTCTAGAATGTTACATGAAGATTATCAGCCACAAGAATTTCATATATATATATATATATATATATATATATATATATATATATATATATATATATATAAATAAATCACGCTTGCAGATTTAAGTTCCCCCGCCACCTCAGGCACATTCTTTCTGATACCCTCGACCGACACAGGATCTATGCCTCATCAATACCCAATGAGACCATGTAAATATTAGAACAGTTCATCTGTGAATGCATTAATTCTGTCCTGCTAGAATCCTTTTTTCCTTTGTACTAGAGGGAAGCATCGGGCTGAGGTGCTTTGAAATGATCTATTATGTCTGAAACGGCGCTGAGTGATTAAATAGAATAAGGTTTCTAATTCAGGAAATGGGAGGTTGGAACCATATCTCAATCACAAATGTATTTTAGCATAAGCTTATGTGATGATTAGCTTTTTTTTTCTTTTTTCTTTTTTTTAAATAACCCAGCTGGAGTCAGACTTAAGATAAGAGCGGTTTCAGGGCCGGCGCTGTGGAGCTAACGCTCGACTGTCTTCTTAATACACCGCAAAAGACTGTTAATAAAAGCTCATGGAGCCCCCGCTTCCTACAGTTAGATATCAAGCGTTTATTTAATCGGTGGGTTTCAAAGCTTCTGCATGTGGAAGGATGGTCGAAGTGCTCCACACCCCCAGAATAGGATAAATGTCACCTTACTCCTTTTATTCCATATTATTTACATTGGTGCTCCACTTAATTGTCACTATTTTATCTTGGTTTTCAATAAACAGAACAGGGCTGAATGTCACATCTTTATACTGCTCGCTTATATAATAATATATGATATATTGCTTTCTAAAAGGACTAAAGCATAACCATGATTGTCAAATTAGTATTCTTTTCTATGTTCAACCTCAATCTGTCGGTCCACAATGTTGCATGTTGTCTGACATCGAATAGAGGAATGTGTCGTCCAAACAGGTTTGTTGTTGTTTTTTCGATGGTTCTGACTCTAATTAACAGCGTCTACGTTGATGCTATAAATATTGCGGGAGTTGCAATGTTGCATAAAGTCTGTCAGAGAATTATCGGCCTGTTAATTGGCGTTATGTGGACTTCGAGCAGAAACAAATCTTATGAGACCACAAAATGGTAATTGATCACTTTGAGTTAAAAAATACACAACAGTTTTGATCCGCTGGACCCAACAAAGGACATGAGCTGCTACTACCTGTGAGCATCAAGTGGCATGATACCAACTGCCCCGCCCCCCCGCCAAGCCGGGGTAGTAGACAATCGCTACTACGATTTGATGGATAGCCACGTAAACCCTTTGTCTTGTTGTGCAGGCGGCGGCGGGGAACATCATCAACATGTTGTGGCAGCTGATGGAGAACGGTCTGGAGGAGCTGAAGCTTTTGCAGACGGTCCTCGTCCTGCTGACCACCAACACGGTCGTACACGACGAAGTTCTTTCCAAGGTACCCGAACCACCCGCTCCACCATCGCGTGGATTGTTTGCGTGTCTTTGTTCACCCCACCTGAGGATGGAACACGAATGCAAAAGAAGTTCACGTTATATTTCATATTACACATGCTGCATAATGCGTTTGAATGTTTTTTTCCTCCAGGCCATTGTGCTGTGCTTCCGACTTCACTTCACCAAGGACAACATCACCAACAACACAGCGGCCGCCACCGTCAGGCAGGTCGTCACCGTGGTCTTTGAGAGGATGGTGGCTGAGGACGAGCGGTTCAAAGGTCAGAGGGCACCGGTTCCCGTTTGTGAATTTGTAGCTGGGGGTCACTCTGAAGTGCTAAAGGAGTGGCTTTAATCCCAACAGGCATTGTGGAGCAGCCGCCTCCCGTCCAGGGGAACACCAACAGGCGGTCCGTCAGTACGCTGAGGCCCAGTGCTAAAGATGCATACATGCTGTTCCAGGTATGTCCACCAGGGGGCGAAAGCCTTCTACAAAGCGTCATGGCCTTTGTAGAAGGCCAAGTTGCTTTCTTTCAACAGACCAGAGACAAGAAATCTGAAAGGTGGAAACTGGAAAATACTGACATAACCAAACTCACAAGCTGATTTTTAATTGCTGACATGGAATTTGCAGGGAGGAGTGACGACCTTTTTAGTCTCAAAAGGGTTCCTCACCAGCGCTTCACTTTTTTTGCGTGATTAGTTGGCCATGAAGCTCTGTGGTTTTGAAATGCTGTTCCCCTCTTGCAGGACTTGTGCCAGCTGGTGAATGCTGACGCCCCCTACTGGCTGGTGGGGATGACGGAGATGACCCGGACGTTTGGGCTGGAGCTGCTGGAGTCGGTTCTTAATGATTTTCCCGGGGTATTCCTGGAGGTACATGAAGCCTCACCCTATATTGACAGTAGTTGTACAACCATGTTCTCACCAAACTAGTCTTCCTCTTAATTGTATAATTCATTTGCTTAACTCAGGGGTTATACAGCTCACTGCAGTGAACAGCAGTGTGCCTTCTTGTTACCATGCTTGATCTGATCCCAACCCCTCTCCCGCTCTCTCCGATTCACACCCAGCACCAAGAGTTCAGCTTCCTGCTGAAGGAACGGGTCTGTCCCCTCGTCATAAAGCTCTTCTCCCCAAACATCAAGTTCCGGCAGGGCAGCGGCACTTCACCGGCGCCCGTGGAGAAGCCCTACTTCCCCATCTGCATGCGGCTGCTGCGTGTGGTCTCAGTCCTCATCAAGCACTTCTACAGCTTACTGGTAAGGGGCCTATCCCCGGCCGCCAGAGGGTGTCCTGATGGATGCTTTACAACAGGGGTCTCAAGCTCGCGGGCCAATTGCGGCACTCGGCCCCCACCTTGATATGAAAGTTTAATGTTAGTGCGGCCCGCAAGTTTTATATTGTAGCAACCCCGCTGTTAGCTGCTGTGTAGGACAATGTTATGATGTTCTGGTTTCCTACTGTGTGCCTGTCCAGTGAATGCGGAGTGTCATGGGGGGGGCGGGGTCGCGTGTTAGAGTGAGTGATTGAGCGAGAGAGAGAGAAAGCCGGGAGAGAAAAGAATGGCTTTGGATGTACGGCGAGCATGAGGGTGAAATTCATAGTTTTCCGCCCTCTGTCGCGCAGGTCATGATGTATCCAGTGCTTCACTTGTAAATCACAAGGTGCCGGATTGCTAGCATTTGAACCCCCGTGGTCACACAATGACGCTGCCTCATATAGTCCTCTCCTCTCCCTCTGTCGGCTCTCCCTCGTGCACCGCAGCGCGTCAAAGCGCAGATCCTCACCTCAGATCCCCGGGCCTTGAACACAGAAGCGTGTCTAGTAGCAGCCACTACAGCTGTGTCTGCCTGTGACTGGGGTGTGGGGACAAAATCTGATGGGAACACACTACCCCCCCATGTTCTTCAATATTCTATTCATGTTCAGAAGAACCCATTGAAGTTAAATAACTGTTAGTAATGAAATTTGAGAAGTTTGGATTTTGTAGCGGCCCAGCCTCACCCAGATACTGCCTCCAGCGGCCCCCAGGTCATTCGAGTTTGAGACCCCTGCTTTACGAGTTTGGGATTTTCTCCAGCACACAGCTGATGCTCTTAATTGATCTGGTCTGATTAGCATTGGATTAGCGTCGTCGGAGTTCTGTCTTAGTTCTGCTCCAGGCGCTTTAATGAGCTTAGCTGCATCCAAGCAATTAACCGTTGCAGCTGGCGGGTTTTTTTTTTATGGCGATATTCCATCAATCTGCAAAATGGAAATTTGTCTTTTTGCTCATCCGTCGCGAAGCGTGTTAAGCCTCAGAATAACTTCATCAAAGCCCAAAGGCATTTTGCCAGGGGCCAGCTTCCAGGTACAGGACGGAGCTGGTTTGTTCCAGTCTGATTGGTGTGCGTTTGTTTTGTTTTTCAGGTGACTGAGTGCGAGATCTTCTTGTCCTTGCTGGTGAAGTTTCTGGACGGGGAGAAGCCTCAGTGGCTGAGGGCGGTGGCCGTGGAGTCGGTCCACAGGCTATGTGTGCAGCCACATTTATTACGGTAAACAGCGACCGCACATTTCCTGTTGTTCACCAATTTGAACGTGCCACACCCTTGACTGTGGGTAATCATTCCTTAACTCCTGAGTTGGCAGCCAAACCGTCACGTGTATCTGGTCATTATAGCTAAATGCTTCTCTAATTGCTGTTTTGTTATTAAAAATTTTTTTTTTTCAGTCATCTCGAAATTCAATACTTGGAATACAGCATATGTGCTGTTAAGGGGATACTAAATAGTTCAAATGTATGAATTGTATCTAGCCATGACTGTCACATCACTGATTCATATACTTAACATGGCAATATTGTTGTTGGCTGCTATGAACAGCCGATCTTGTCAAAGCGCGGCTGAAGCTTGGTTTGAAAGTTGAGCAGCGAAGGAAAACATCGAGCTGAGGCTCACAAGTGCTGAAATGTGTGCTTTCTCACAGAATCACATAATTCTGTCCTTTTTCCCTTTTCAGTTCGTTCTGTCAGTCATACGACATGAAGCCGCACTCCACCAAGGTATTCCGAGACATTGTGAACGCCCTGGGCTCCTTCATCCAGTCCCTCTTCATCGTACCGAACACTGGGAACAGCACTGCTGTGGGTGCACCAGCCGGTCAGTTCACTGATGAGACTAAATTCTCTATCTAATTTTGTTTTTCCCTTAGTTATTTATGCCACTCCATCTCTCTGGTCATTTGATCCATCTTCCATCATAACACTCTTTTGTTTCAGGTGGCTCAGGCTCGGGGTCCCAGGGCGCCGCGCTGGGCGGCCCCGGGGCCGGAGGGGTCGGCGGCAACCTGAGCACCCAGGCTGCGTTTGAATACCGCGGCACCTGGATCCCGCTCATGACTGTCAGTGTCCAGGGCAGCGCCAAGGCCACCTAGTGAGTACTCTCACCATTTCTGGTCATCTGCACAGCGCTGTATCCCTGGCACACACATAGACTACCATCACTGTGCTGGTAATGGCAGAGCCATTACATTACGTTAGGTACATCATACAAGCAGTGATTAACAATTCAGCATTAAACAGGGGATCATAATAATAATAAAGTGATAAAGATAATAAAGTGCCTTTCCTCTTTGGAGCCACAGAGGAAGGGTAGTTTGAAATACACAGATTATGTGGTTTTGGTGGGTGATTTTCTTCAGAATGAGACAGGCACACACCTTTGTTGTTTTAAGTGTCTTAAGCTCCAAGCAAGACTTCTTCTGAAGAATCAATGTCTGCGCTTCCATAGCGATCTGAAGACCTGAGGAGGGCTTCTGAGGGCTCATATAATTAACCAGGTTTTAGATGGACCAGATACAGCCATGAAAACAAACACATTTAAATTGATGTATTGTCCCAATTCTATTCACACCAGAACACACGTACACCAACTTTACCCTGCCTCCGTCCCTTTCTTTCATCCTTTAGTCTGGAGATGCTGGACAAGGTGGAGCCCCCGTCCATCCCAGAGGGCTATGCCATGTCCGTGGCCTTCAGTGCCCTGCTGGACCTGGTGCGGGGCATCACCTCTATGATCGAGAGAGAGCTGGCTGTGGAGGAGGAGGCGGCTGCTGAGTTCAGGGCCACTCATCCTGATGATGAGTGGCAGGCACAACCCGGTGAGGAGGAACAGTGAGGGGCCCGAGTGGAGGATGTTTGTGCGCTTCAGCAACATGTAGAGTGCGCACACGTTTAGCTATGTCGGCGTAAACACTTCCATGACCCCTGGTGGCCAATATTGTGCCTGTAGATAATCATCTTTTCCAACAAGATGAAGATAAATGAAGTGTTTTGTGACTTTTGCCGATTGATAATTAAGGAAATCCCTAAATAAACTCCTGAATGCTTTGTGTTGTCACAGGAGCTCACCTGGTGTGGGAGGAGATGGTCAGTGCCTGCTGGTGTGGTCTGCTGGCTGCTTTGTCTCTGCTGCTGGACGCCAGGTAAACAGACACTTTGCCAGCAGCAGTCAACTGGCATGCACAAGCAGAAGAGACTGAGATCCCTCAAATAATGCTGTATACTGATCCAATTAACTGCACAGTTGAAAACAAACTGTTCTCAGTAGCTGACACGAGGTGAACCACAACTAATTACCTGCAAAGAACACTTCAGATCTTCAACTTAATGGCCAGGCCGACCAAAAGTCATTGAAATCAGCTGGGATGGAATCGTTTCGTAGTATCAACGCACATACCACAACATCAAGTGCCCAAGACAGACTTTTTTTCTTGTCCTTTCCCTTCAGCACCGATGAGACGGCCACAGAGAACATCCTGAAGGCGGAGCTTACCATGGCCTCGCTGTGTGGTCGTCTGGGCCTGGTGACGCCCCGTGACGCCTTCATCACGGCCATCTGCAAGGCCTCGCTGCCGCCGCACTACGCCCTGACTGTGCTGAGCAGCAACGCCGCCAGCCTCTCCGGCAAAGGTGCAGCTCCTCATGCGAGAACGCCACTAAAGAAACTGCTTAGAAAACATAGCACCGGCAGGGGTTCAGGAGTGCTTCTCCGTCTTTTTATTGCACAAGATGTCGCTTAATACACAAACGCACACTAAAATTCCTAATGCAAACCATTTTGTTGTTCAACGTCTGTCCCTCTAATTGCAATAATGCTCAACATTTTACTGTGGCTTCTAATTGGAAACACCACAGAGAATGTGTCAGGGGAATTTAGAGACACACACACAGGCAGAGCTGCCCTCAAATCAACCATTTACACATTTGTTATTTGCATATTAGCTTGCAGAGATAAAGCCGGCAAATTGGGTCTCAACTCGCGATGGATGTTTGCCTTTGGAGTTAATTAAGAAAGCTTCTCTTGCATGTCGTAATCATGTTACAAAACCTGTTTGTGTGCTCACCGAAAGACCTGACTCCTGTGTGTGTGTTTGTGTTTGCTTGCACACGTCTGCGTGTGTTATCCACAGCCTACTCCATCCAGGGCCAGAGTGTGCAGATTATCAGCCCCTCCAGTGAGTCCCATCAGCAGGTGGTGGCTGTGGGGCAGCCGCTGAGCTCGCAGCCTCAGGGCACTGTGGTGGTGAGGACACACACTGTCACAAAGAGGTTATCGGTGCACTTGACATTCAGATCATTTATTCACGCAGCAGTAACCAAGCCTGCGAAAATGTATCAATCAAGCAAATTTTACACTTTACCATGAATTGAACCGCTGCAGAGAGGAAGCAAAGCGGTTGCTGTTGCGGATGATAAATGCCCTGAATGCTCAAAAAGAGAGCTGTAGTAATGGCTAACAAAGTCTAAGGCAAGAAGGAGCACCGTGAAGTGTGACAACACAAAAAAAAGGGTCAGGTGCAGAGTGAATCATACAAAAAGACCCCCACAATAGCTCTCAGGTAAAAGCAATGTGTTTACCAGGTTCTCCATGGCATCAATATGCACACAATCCACATTCAAAGGAACAACGTCTCTAGAAACCATTCCGGGGTTACAAACATAGGCCTGGTGCAGCTAAATTTCCCAGCAGGGTAATAACATTTGAAAATATGTAAGCATGTAACCTTAACTCTTACCTGGAATCATTATCCTGTAATTAGAAATCTCCCCAAAGAAATATTAGTGGGTTTTTTCCCCCATAGTCTCAGCTCTTCAACTGCACATTTATATCTCCTCATCTTCTTGTTGTCGTATCGTATCACGGTGTCCGTTTTGCTTCTTTGTACTAAAAGTTAACCATTTTTAGCAAGACTGTCACATTTCAGCTTCTTTTCACTCCTTGTGATTTTTTTCCCCGGAGAAGTGACTCCTGGGTGACGCAAACTAAAATGTACCCTGACTTTGTGTCCCTCTATCAGCTGACCGCCAAGAACATCCAGTGCATGCGGACCCTGTTGAACCTAGCCCACTGCCACGGGGCCGTGCTGGGCACCTCCTGGCAGCTGGTACTGGCCACTCTGCAGGTACTGCCCACTGGTACCCGCGTAAACACGTGCATGCACACTTCAGAGCTTCCCGCTCCAATGAGGCAAAATGTATTTTATGCAGACGGACGCGTTTGAACAACCACCACAATGTGTTGATATGTCTTTGTGAAACGCCAACAAACTTGGAGTAATTTCCTTTAGGTGACGTAAATGTAGTGTCTTCTCTCCTCACCTTTCGTTCAGTTTGTCCCTTTCTGTCTCCCAGCATTTAGTGTGGATCCTGGGGCTCAAGCCGGGGATGGGCGGAGCCCTGAAGCCGGGCCGAGCCGTGGAGGGACCAAGCACAGTGAGTTGTGCCTCGCATGGCGCCGTGTGTTTTTTTTTTTTTTTCTCCTTCATGGAAAAGCACGAGCTAACTGGCCGTGTGCTTACCCTGAACAGGTGCTGACCACAGCCGTGATGACGGACCTACCCGTCATCTCCAACATCCTGTCCAGACTTTTTGAGAGTTCCCAGTAAGGACCCACCCTTTTCTGTCTCGTCTTAAACCTCTAGTTACTCTTCCCAATGCGCTAAAATATCCATCTTCAAAACAAAGTTGTTGTTTTTTTTTGCTCTGCGCCAATATAAATCAAGTCATTTTTATCAGATCTACAAATTCAGTATAGAGTTATTTGCGGGTTTTAGACGCAAGGAATGATGCAGGTTTGGAGAATAATTGTTCACCCTCATAAACGCTGAAGAATAACATACCGAATATGCTCTTAAATACTTGAGTGAGTTGTGGGTCCAACAATTGTAAAATATGCACGTATGTAATAAGTGTTTTTATCTGTGATCCAGGTACCTGGATGACGTGTCCCTGCATCACCTGATCAACGCTCTCTGTTCCCTCTCCCTGGAAGCCATGGAAATGGCTTATGGAAACAACAAGGTGAACACTTCCTGTGTTTCAGTACACAGTGAAACTTCCAAATGTTCTTATTTAGCTTAGAATAATCAAACAAAGGATGATACACTGCATTTGATTTGTGTACGTGTGTGCCGTGTCTTTGTCAAAGATTAGCCCTGCTTTGCTCAGGAAGCTCACGCCACACAGTAAGGCTTTTAATAATGGTTTTTATTTTCGTCTTTTAGGAGCCTTCCCTGTTTGCCGTGGCCAAGCTGCTGGAGACCGGCCTGGTCAACATGGATCGCATAGAGATCCTGTGGAGGCCCCTAACCGGTCACTTGTTGGAGGTAACGTCTACTCGCCGCTACGCCCCTCACGGTGCAGCAGTTCATTCATACTCTGGGCAAGATGAGAGGAGCAGTTTTATAGAAGTGGTGTTTTTCCTTTGTCAGTCAAGATCTTACTGTAATATCTTTTTACTGGTTACAATTTGATCTGGTTTTAATTCAATAAGATTGATTGGTCTAAACTTAGTAATAGTGAATGGCAAGTTTGGATAATGACCACGTTGAAGATGTCCTTGATTTTGAAATATAACTGTATAATAATTATAAAAATATTAATAATAAGGAAACCATAAATGTTAGAAGGACCCCTTCTACTCTTCTGGTTACTCTACCCAGTACCGCAGCTTTAATAATGACCAAACACTGTTCCAATCCGATGTAAGTCTTGTTTTTTTAAAGCACTTGGACCAACTGTGCTGTGTGTAAATGCGACGTACTACAGATACACTGTATATGTGTGTGTGTACTCGGCTCTGTAGTCATTATATATACATACATATATACACCACGTTGTCATGTGCACGAAGATTGTGTTTTGAGGCGTGTTTGAGGTTTTTCTTCACATTTTCTCTATGTTCCCTCTCTTTTTGCACTCGTGTCTGTTCTGCAGAAGGTAAGCTCAGATTCCCTCCTCTACAATCCTTTGCTCTCTTTTTCCTGATCCGTTCTCTCCTTCTCGGTCTGCTTCCAACACGTTGGACTTGGAGAGGTCGCTGTGTCAGACCGTCTCCTCGGTGCATTTGCTCTTCCACCCGTGTTTGACCATGCATCCTTGTGCTCAATTCGCAATCCGAAGCTCTGATGTGTCTCAGAAGCTCAATCCTGAGCTGCACCCGCAAAGTTTACCGTCTGCTTTGATGCAATGCTGCTTGTCCTTCTTCGCAGACTTCAAATTGAATGCTGTTGTAATTTGAAGGAGATGGGACGATGTTGTCACCTTTTTATATCTTCCCTTGCTGATGTACAATATGATGAAGATTAAAATCTGACGCATTAAGATTATGCAAAGCTACGAAAGCCAAATAGTTTTATAGATGCACATGGACCATCTGGGCTCTGCAGTCTCTTTATGCCTTAAAGCAGCACAACGGTGAAAACGTCTATATGACATGACATATTTCCCTATTGAGCAAAGATGATTGAATTTGACTCCGGATCTTTCATCACACCGGTGTACCCTTCTCTCGCTGAGCCTGGCCTCTTCATGTGAATCTATTCCAGCTCTCCTGATTAGACCGTCTGTCGCGGCACATCTTGTGATCACAGGGGATCCCGGTCTTTATATTGTCACACAGGCACGAGGTGTATTCGTTTCGCGCCCATGCGCCGAGCACCGCTGGGGGGGGGGGGGAACACTGCGCCCGCCAGCCTCCGCTTCAGACCTGTCACCGTGCGCACGTGTCTGCGTTTGTGCGTCTGTGTCCCGCAGGTCTGCCAGCACCCAAACTCCAGGATGAGAGAGTGGGGGGCCGAGGCGTTGACGGCGCTCATAAAGGCGAGCCTGGCCTACAAACACGACCCTCCGCTGGCACAGAATCAGGTGGGTGACCCATCTGCAGCATGAAAGCAACGTGCACCACAATGTTGGCTCTTAGACGTTCTCTGCCATGCAAACACTGGGGGGAGGAGTATTTAATTAGACGGCTGTATCGTTCGCCCTCCCTTGGGTTCCACGCCTTGGTAGTGTTTGTGCTGCTAACATTTCAGAAAGCGGCAGTCTATGCCTCAGGAGATAAAATGTGGAAAACAGAAATGTCACACTCGCTCTCTCTTGCCACTCGCAAGCAGCGTGTCTGTGACCTTTTGACTTAGTGAGACGATAGTTATCCTGATGAAATGCACAATACATACCTTGAGGCAAGTATTTACCATATCTTAAGGTATTTAAAAAATTTTACCAAAAGAAGAAGAAATTGGCACATTTAAATCTCTTCAATCGATTGGCCTTAATGCAAAACAAAGGTATTTAATTCCTGAGTATGAAGACTTGAAGTTTAAAGTTTCAGGATCAACGGGATTTTTTGTGGATTTTTTTTTTTTTTTGTCGGTTTTAATATCTATAACTGCCGGGTAGGTTTTCTGTCTTTGACTCATTAGTAACTAATTCATTTTCCGCCATATATCTTAATAAGTAAAGACATTCACTTTTTTTCTCATTTACTTCTTGCCTTGGGTGATTTAACTCATTTTAATTATTTTTTAATTTTTATTTTTTTTAAGATAAAATTACATAAGCCTCTCAGGACTACTACATATTAAAGTACATTTAGTGTGCTACACACATTTCATCAACATAACAGTAATCCAATAAGCAATTTATTCAAGCTTCTTTTTTTTTTCTTTGTCGTCATCCTAATCAGAACTCTTTAGGAATAATCCATTGTGTTGGAACAGTTAGTCACATTTAAATACTGTCAAACATATGTGACCTGACTTGGGAATAAGATAACTTACAAAGACATCCAGGTCTCCCCTAAACTGGAAGAAATAAAGGAGTTTCAGGAAAATGTGACTTTGCATAGTACACATACAATTAATATATGCAGTGTTGTGATGGCATAGTTTATGAAGTGAATTGAATTCAAACAGTTCTCTACCAGTCAGTGACTCCCCCACTCTGTTTGTCCCCAAGCGTCTGCAGCTCCTGTTGCTGAACCCCCTGAAGGAATTGTCCAACGTGCTGCATGCAGACATCCGGCAGAAACAGCTGGAGAGTGTCCTGCAGATCCTGCAGAGCCAGGGAGACGGCCTGGGGCCCGGTTGGCCGCTCGTCTTGGGGGTCATAGGTGCCATCCGCAATGATCAAGGGTAAGAGTTGAGTAAGCGTTGACTGAAATATATATATATATATTTTGCCGTTGCTACGGTTACACAACGGCTAACCCCCAAGAAACCAACCACAACTCGTTTTCCCCTCCAGCGAGTCCTTGATCCGGACAGCTTTCCAGTGCCTGCAGTTGGTGGTGACGGACTTCCTGCCCACAATGCCTTGCGGGTGCCTCCAGGTCGTAGTGGACGTGGCCGGCAGCTTCGGCCTGCAGAACCAGGAGCTCAACATCAGCCTCACCTCCATCGGCCTGCTGGTCAGAAGACTTGTTTTGGGTTCTTTGTTTTGTGTTCTGGTCAGAAACGCACTCCTGCAAGTGTTTTATTCTATCTCTATACCTTTTGTGTACTTTACTGCAAAGAGGCTCAGAAAAGCACTTGATCAACCCGTGGGCTTTTAGAAACTATCATGAGAACGATGCTCTAACCGGGAACAAAAGAAACATCTGGCTATATTATTACTGTGTGTTATTTAAACGTAACTTGTGACTTGGTATCTTCTCATTCATTCATCTTGAAATCTTAAATACATTGTTTAGTGTGATACTCATTTGTTATCGCATTTATTTTTTTTAACAGCCCTATGGCACTCTGCTGACATTTTATAGATAATTTGGACACCATTTTTTTTCCCACCCCCCCCAGTGGAACATTTCCGACTACTTCTTCCAAAGGGGCGAAGCCATCATACAGGAGCTGGAGCGGGAGGAGGAGGTTCTGGAGAAGCAAGCCCAGGAGAAAGGAGAGACCCTGAACCGCCCCTTCCACCCTGCCCCCCCCTTCGACTGCCTGTGGCTTTGCCTGTACGCCAAGCTGGGCGAGCTGTGTGTGGACCCGCGGCCCGCCGTGCGTAAAAGCGCCGGGCAGACGTTGTTCTCCACCATAGCAGCCCACGGGACCCTGCTGCAGCAGCCCACGTGGCACATCGTCGTCTGGAAGGTATCTTCTCATCCGCTGTAATGCGTCAAATGGGCGTAGTTGTTTCTGCTGGTTGAACTACATCCCCCCGGGTGTCACCTCCCAGGTGCTGTTCCAACTGCTGGCCTGCGTGAGGACGTCCTCCACCACGGCGGACAAGGAGAAGATCGAGTCCGGCGGCGGGAACATCCTCATCCACCACTCGCGCGACACGGCCGAAAAGCAGTGGGCGGAGACGTGGGTGCTGACGCTAGCCGGAGTGGCGCGAATTTTCAACACTCGGCGGTATCTCCTCCAGCAGCTGGGTAAGACACGGCTGATCTACTCCGTGCAACAACAACAACAACAACAACAACAGCAGCTGATTATACTCATTAGCTTGGTTGGAAGGAGAAATCTGTTTCTAAAATGTTAAGCATTGGCGCCATAGCACTGCTATGCTGCATATTATCCACAGTCATTTTGTAAAATAATTGAGATAAGTAAAACCTTTTGTTTCTGTGATTCTGCAGGTGACTTCTTCGAGGCCTGGGAGGTGCTGCTGAACCACATTCAGTCCGCCGCTCTCAGCAAAAACAACGAGGTCTCCCTGGCCGCCCTCAAGAGCTTTCAGGAGATCCTCCAGATCGTCACGCCCGTCAGAGACTCGGGTGACGCTTTCGCCGTTATTGGCGTCCCCCCGGTCCTCATCGACCCTCTCTCGGCGTCTGGCCCCGGAAGGCCCCTGGTGCGGTCGGATTCCCTGGTGGAGCGGCTGACGCGATACAACGGCGCCGAGCTTCAGGCCCCTCCCCCGGGGGAGGAGTCGGCCTTGGAGGACTCTGCCTTGTGGTGGTCGGCGTGGAACACGTGGTACCGAACGGGGACCGACAGCACGAGACCCCCGAGCGGCCCGGGGGAGAAGTTCTCCTTCATCCCCAGCCAGCCCTTCCTCACGGCACTGATCCAGATATTCCCCGCCCTCTACCAGCACATAAAGGCCAACTTCAGCATGGAGGATCTGAGGAAGCTGGGGGTCATCCTGCACGGGGCCGTGTCCGTGCCCATCAGCAGCGACGCCTCGCCCTTTATCCTCCCCTCCTACACGGAGGCGGTGCTCACCAGCCTGCAGGAAGCCGTGCTCACCGCTCTGGATGTTTTGCAGAAGGTGGGCGAAGCGAGATGAGCCGTCAGAAAAAACCCAAATACGGGTAGCAAAGAGAACGTTATGTACCGTTCAAATGTAGATCCGAGGCAAGTAGGGTGTCATGTTGACCTAGAAGTCCGAGATAATGTCCCAGTTTTTATTCCTGACAGTAGATGTTTGCTGCATGTCGTTTTCTTCTCTCCCCAGAAATAATCTTAAGGGAGCAGATACATAAAAATAGTAACATGGTTATTGTTTGGTATGTGTAGTGTTCAAATTGCTTGTTTTGTTTAACCAAAATATTGAATTAAGACCCGACCACCACATTCTCCCAGTGGAGACAGCAAATGTAATCATTCAACAATGTCTGCATTGGACCAATCTACTTTAATATATGGATAATAGAATCTTTCTTATAATTTGATGGCTTCACTTGAGACAGCAGCTCCAGACCCCTCTGTCGTGTAGAACCTTATTCTCCTCTGTTAACCAAAAATTCATTTCTTTCCCATTTTGTGTCAACTCAGTCCAGGAAACAATGCGTCAGTGGGCTAGATTATGCAATGCGCAGTCCCGTGGTGGATGTCAGCAGTGTTTGTTCCTCCCTTTCCTCCCCGCTGCAGGCCATCTGTGTGGGCCCGGAGAACCTGCAGGTCATGTACCCAGCCATCTTTGAACAGCTGCTACTCTTCGTGGAGTTCTCCTGCAAGCCTCCTCAGTACGGCAGGATGGAAACCAAACACGTGGCCAATGCCAAATACAACCAGGTAGGGGCGGGCAGAGCTGTCCGGAAAGTGCTTGGCTTTCACTTTTCAATTTGTGTCATTAACCCGTTAAACGTTGTTATTCATGCCCTCTTATTTGTTTCTCTCTTCGGCCATTTCCAACTAGTTCATGAAGCGCCTCTCCCTCCTTCCTTCTTCAGTCTAGGCTCTTATGAAGCCCCCCATTATGAGATTGATAGTTTCTTCCGGACCCCCATTAGTAGCCCTAAGCCATTTAAAAAATATTCCCTCCCTCACGCTTCAGTCCATTGGGCAGCTGGCCAGTGAAGCGTTTCAGTTCAGACGCGGTTCACGTTCCCAGTGAGCTTTTTATAAAGAAGTCTTCATTTATAAACCCCTAAAGAGAGCAGTCTTTTCACAACACGTTTCTGACTTCTGTGCCATGATGTTGTTTTGCGGAAAGTTACCAAACGCAGGACCTGTGTTGAGAGTAGTTCTGATCTGGCAGACCGGTACATTCATGCGAGGCACGTTTAAAGTCTGGGATCCTTGGCCGCATGTGGGGTCCAGACTATCGCGATCGGAAACTTTAGGTTGTTTAAGTGAGAATGTCAAACAAAATTCCCCTCAGCCAAACAGAGGATATGGGTGGTCTTTATTGCCTTGTTAGCTTTTGGTGTTATTCCCCTAAATCTGTCCCAGTCATTGAAATCCCATTTGGCCAACGAGCCACTGCAAATCGGAATCAATCCAAACACCAGTTTAATTGCGATCTTCTCTCATTCTGTTTCTTGGGACTACTTCCCCCCCCGGATTACCGTTTTAGATCCAGCTCTTTGCACCGGTGAGTCCCGTCCTCCACTTCAGCCCCCCTCCGTAGTACTAAGATGTTCTGAATGGTGACCACCTGCCCTCATCTGCGCCTCCTCACTCCATGCTCCCCTTTCTCTGCCTGCCACTAACTGGTGGTTATGCCTCTGTGTGCACAGTCCCTGTGCGGTTCCATTATCAGTTGATTTTTTAAATGTATTTTTGTTTTTTGGTGACGTTCATATGCGCGCGCGCACACACACACACACACGTGGTGCCGTTTATATTCCTTAAAGGCACACTTTGTAGCGTCAGCTCGTCGGTTTCCCCCCCCCCCCCCCCCCCCCCCCCCCCCACTGTGGGACCCAAACGAGCCCTAACAAAGCCTGGAGCAGACTAATAGTCTCTTTTAAAATATATGTTATACTGATACAAAGTGTGTCTTTAAAAACTGCTTTCAATGTGGCTCTGCAGAGAAGCACAAATGTTTTTCTAAGATTAGTTTGACTAATATCCACTCCCGTTTTTCCTGTCGCAGGCGGAATGGGTTGCCTTAAACTATGTGCCCTTTGCTGAGCGCTCCCTGGAGGTGGTGGTGGACCTGTACCACAAAACGGCGTGCCACAAAGCCGTCATCAATGAGAAGGTTCTGCAGAACGTGATAAAGGTATTTCCAAGACTGTACTTGAATAACTTTATTAACAGAATAATAAAGTAACTAAGTGGCTACAGCATCTTTCTTTTTTTTTGACTTCAATATCAAACCAAGGTGTCCATATGCAATAAGACCACCGAGAACCTTACGTTTTCTTTCTACTGGCTGAACCATATGCATACGGTGTGGTGTCGCTACATGTGTGACGAAACCTTTAAGCAAGTCAAACTTCTGTCCTACGTAGAGGCGCCAAAACCAGCCGACGGAGGCTCAGCTCCACCTTTGGCGTCGCATGAGGAGCGCGCAAACACAATTAACATTCGAGGGGAGGAGGAGCCTCCGAGCGACTTTCCCTTCCCTCGTCTCCCTGATGGGATCGTAATGATATCCGGGCTTACCTCATACATGAAGCATCTCGGCAGCCTTTTCTTAATGCCCTCTGTCAACAGCCACAAGATGTAGTTTAGCGCGGGTCCCGGGAGGCCTTAACTTCTAAAAGCTGCCTGCGCTGCTGCTGATTTGATCTACTTCGTGACACCCGCCTTTCACTGCTGCGTTCCTGTTTCATTAGAAAACCACACACTGGAGGGAGTTAATTTACCCGGAAGCTGTGATGAAGGTTCCCCCCCCCCCCCGCCCCTTTTTTCTAGTCTCCAAAAACCACAAGGCAGTCATACGACCTCGGGGAACCCAGCTGTTCTCTCTAAAGAGCACTTTGTCAAAGAGGTGGTCTGTTACTTTCACTGGTTGTGACGAATGAATCGGAGCGCCGCGTGGTGCAAACTCTTAAGAGGAGACAGATCTCACCTCAAAGTATTAAACCCCTACTTAGGTATCTCCTCCTCTTATCCCCCACCCCCCCCCCCCCCCCCCTCCCCCTCAGACCCTCAGAATGCCGCTGGGTTTGAAGTACGCCTGTCCGTCTGAGAGCACCTGGAAGCTCGCCGTGTCGTCGCTGCTCAAGGTGCTGTCTACCGGTCTGCCGGTGGCGCGCCAGCACGTCTCCTCGGGAAAGTTCGACACCATGTGGCCGGAGCTGGCCAACGCCTTTCAGGACTTTCTCTTTACCAAAAGGTACCGACTTGGGCCGTCTAAAAAAAAAAAAAAAAAAAGGACTATGCACCATTTGGAGGTTCTGAGTACCAAAGCTCATTGATTCCGTGTTTTTTATTTTTTCCTAGCACACCTCCAGACAACCTGTCCATCCAGGAGTTTCAGAAGAACGAAGCCGTCGATGTTGAGGTAGAAACGTGATTTTTTTTTTTTTGGTCCATCGGTGCGTTTTCTTTGCGGGAGCCGACTTCAGCACCGCGTCCGTCCTTTTTTTGTTGCAGGTGGTGCAGCTGATCAGCACCGAGATTTTACCCTTTGCCAATTTCATCCCCAAAGACTTTGTTGGCCAGATCATGGCGATGCTCAACAGAGGCTCCATTCACTCGCAGTCCCCCTCGTTCACAGGTGCGATGTCCCTCTGTGCGGTTTACCTGTCCCGCTGACGCGTGTCAGACGTGCGTCCTAACGCGTGAAGGGCTCTCCTTCCTCTCCACAGAGGCGGAGATCGATGTGCGGATGAGGGAGGAGTTTTCCAAGGTGTGCTTCGAGACGCTGCTGCAGTTTTCCTTCAGCAACAAGGTGTCCACCCCGCAGGAGGGCTACATCTCTCGCATGGCGCTCTCCGTGCTCCTCAAGCGGTCCCAGGATGTCCTCCGGCGCTACGTGGAAGACGAGCGGCTGAGCGGACGCTGCCCCCTGCCCAGGTACTGCCTTGGAAATGGTGTTTGTTTGTTTGCCATCGTTTTACCGCTGAGATATTTAGCGCCTTCCAGCTGGGCAGACTTCCTTTGTTCTGTACATTTTGGGGGTTGGCTGTAACACTTCTTTCTGAAGAGTTTGTTCTTTTCCTCCCCATAAGACACGATGGCAGTTAAATAATACCCACGGGATGTTGGGCCATTAGCCCAGAAAATTGCAAAGGGATGGTGTGGAGGGGAATACTGATAATTGGGAAATACACATGAAAGATGAATGCCAGGCTGCTTATTTTCAAAAACTATTCAAACTAGCTCATTTTATTTAAAACGGCCAACTATGGAATGAGAATATCGTGGATTAAATTCTTAAAACAGAAATTAAGGACTAAAATTAGCAGAGTGCTCATGTTTTCTGTATTTTATACGTCATTGTAGCCTCATACGGTCTTTTCTGTTTCAGGCAACAAGTGACTGAGATCATCTTTGTCCTGAAAGCGATCAGCACTTTGATGGACTCGCTTAAAAAGACACAGCCAGAAAATGGTGAGTACCGAACGGTCTCCAAAATGAAATGGAGCTTAGAAAAAAATAGCTACATGGAGGCAGTGTTGTATTTTTTCCATCTATTTATTTCAGATAAATGTGTCACAGTACAGTTGGGACCACTTTCCAAATTAGTTTAGTCTCCAGTCTTGGTGGATCTGTTTACGTCGCCGTCAAGGTCATTTACAATAAATATGTAGATTGAAGTGAGACTTTGTTAAATTACGTTTTCAAAATGCCCTTCAAGATGTTTGTATTACGTCGTCGGAGCAAAACTCATTTTCGCCTGCCTGTGGGGATTTTATGTCACTGATAGCTTTCCATCCCGAGTCACGCTGCCCTCTTCTTCTTCTTCTTCTTCTTCTTCTTCTTCTTCTTTCCTCCACCGTCTGCAGTGGATGGCAACACATGGGCCCAAGTGATCGCCCTGTACCCCACGCTGGTGGAGTGCATCACGTGCTCCTCGCCGGAGGTGAGCTCGGCCCTGAAGGAGGCCCTGGGGCCCTTTAAAGACTTTATGCAGCCGCCCGTCTCCAGGGTCCAGAACGGGGAGTCCTGACCAGGGTCCCTCAAATCTGATTGTTTCTTTTTTACGACGAGGAAATCGTGAATGTGTCTTCTCCGACCCCCCCCCTCCGCGTGCTCCACAAGTACACGGACATGAACTCCACGTGCGGTGAGGGGGGAGCAGCGCGCCCCCCCCCCACCACCAACCTCCATACGCACCATCGTATGCTTCTCATGTGAGCTGATTACTCATCTGCCCCCCCACCCCCACCCTCATACTGACTGGCTGCCCTCTTGTGTTAGCTGCAGAGATTTAAAAAATTGCAGTGTTGCCTCTGGGTTTAGTTTTTTTTTTTTTTTCTCTCTCGATGAGGCCGAGTCGATGTACAGTGTGTGGTGACAGTGTTGATGATGTAATTGACAAAAAAAAACAAAAAACTTGGGCTTTATTAATCTTAAAAATGAACACTTAGACTTTTGCAACATTTTCAACGGTGAGCATTTTATGCAAGAAAACAAATCTCGCTGTAACATTCCATGTCATCTTTAGCCAGCCATCTGAGAAGGGGTGTACTTGTCTGAATAAAATAAATGGGACAATTCTATGGTCGGCTCTGAGTGTGCTCGGTTACAAACACACGGCAAGGGGGGGGGGGGGGGGGGGCACGGGGCTTCCGGTGTAGTCCACAGAAGAAATCAGTTCTCCGGTTGGTACTTTATGGACTGCAGAGCCGCGCTGGACGGGCCATCATGTACCAGGATGCAACGTCAGACAAGGAAACCAAATTACGTGGCATATTATCAGTGAAGGAAATATTCTTAGACCCTCTTAGACCTAAAAAAAAATACAACCGTAGACCTTTTTAGAATCCTAAGACTGTTGATTGCCTTGCCAACTCGTTATTAAACACACAGCTCTGACAACAAAAAGAAACCACTGTTGAAATAAATCCCTAATTCAGAGTGAGATGACGCGGCTCATTGGAGGCTAAATTTGACAAATAAAATGACAGAAATTGTCCGGGCCTCAGCTGTCTCTTCTACCCCCGGTGTGAGAGCAGCAGAACGGTTCCCCCTTGTGGAGGGTGCAGCCTGCCAAGTTCCAATTGGCATGTTTGCCACTCAGTGTGACGAATGAAATGCAAAAAAAAAAAAAAAACCTCATGTGAATATTTTTGCCTCAAAGGGCTTTTATCATGAATTATCTGTTTCTATTAATATTAGTAGCCTGTTCAAATCTTTATTTGCTATGTGAACGCCCTGAAAAGGTATGGTGCATTTTTGCCACATATGTTCTGTGCAAAAAGAATCAAAACAAAATAAAAAAATAAAAAATAAAATATTGCCCCTCAAAAATCAAAAACCCTCCCTGTTGTGTCAACCAACGCCTTTTAATAAACCTAACCGAGTACTTCCATTGAAGGAAGTTAAAACTTCACAGGAGAGGCTTCACATTCATTCTAAAGATTTTAATATTTTACAATTTCCAAAATACCACCAAACAAAACTGTTTATTGAAATGTGGTATTACGGTAGCATAACATGGTTGGGTGAGACTGTTTTGGACATTGAAGGTCAGGCGTTGGTGTCTTTCTTTTTTTTTTCTTTCTGGTTGTCCAGTCAGTCTTCATGAGGGGGTTGGACCGTGAGGAGGAGGAGGAGGAGGAGGAGAGCAGCGCAGGGACCAGGTCTGCTTGGGCGGGGTTTCCCCTTCTTATTCGCAGGCTGCACAGAACGAGGCGCGGCGCGCAGGAGGACGGACCGTCTCCGGCTGCAGAGCCGCACCGGCACATCACCGCGGGGCTTCTCCCCAAGTCGCACCCTGCTTTTTTGTTTTGTTTTCTTCCCCCTCCTCTTCCTCCTCCCTCCCGCTGTGCCCACGCACTGGCTGAGGTAGTAGTTTGTGCTGTCGGGTCGTGACACTGCCCGCTATGGAGATGACTGCGCAAGCTACTGCCTTGCCAGTGCTGGTGCCTCCGCTCCGGGGGACCCGAAGCGAGGACACGCGGCCGCGCTCCCGACGCTGTTGTCCGGTTCGAGCAGGTAAACGCGCGCCGCTGTTGCTCCGGCGAAGCCACCGTCCCCGTGCTGCCTTCAAACGGGGGGGGGAAATTGGGATGCAATTTTGATTTTACACTGACATGCGTTTGATTTTAATTAGTAACATATTTCTCCCCCTTTTTTATTTTACAGGATGCAGTTGAAAAGCTTGCATGCATTTGCGGGATATCCGACACTCGAGTTAATGTAATCTGCACGCACATCTTTCTCAACTGCACGAGGAAGTCGACATCTTGTCCGGATTTGCATAGTTTTCCCACCAGCTTTCCCGGCCGAGTGGGCCGTGCAGGAAAGCATGTAGGTCAACGAGGGAGTGGAGTGGAGTGACGTGGCTCCCGCTGCCCACGGAGGTGTCCGTGACACACCAGCTGTGTCTCCGCGGCTCTCCACCGACGTCCTTTTTCGTTTGAGAATGCTGCAATCCAGCGGAGCAGATCGAGCGCTTTCTCCCCACTGCACCTGAACGCCGCATCGATTTAAATAAGAATTTCATCACGATGCTAAATCTGGATGCTGCGTATTTGAAATCTCTCCCTCTCTCTTCTTCCCCCCCCCCCCCACCGCGCTTTTTAGCAGTGGCGTCCTCACAGGTCTGGGTCATGTGTAGAGGGTTAACCTTTTGGCATCCTCCTCCCAGCAGCATCTGGTTGCTCTGTATCAAATGGTATCGGAGGCCAGGGGTCTCATGATGGGTGAACACGCCCATGAGTTATTCACGCGTTGGCACTCGATGGTGTATGTTAGGAATCTGCCCACCGGCATCTGCGCTGACGAGTTTGACTTCTGTGATAACCTGGAGGTCGAGGAGTACTACACACTATTGTAGCCCTTCAGGACTGTGTGCTTTCGGTATCCAAATAAGAATAAAGAAATCCAAGTAACCCCCCCCGCCCCCAAAATGATTTCTCATACCGAGTGTATGGGCCAGGCCCCCCTCGTCCTCATCCATCTTGTGCCGGCGCTCTCGTTGGAGCCGAGCTGCACATAAATCACGCTTTAGGGCCCAAACCCTGAAGCGGTTCCTTTGAGCCCCCCCCCCCCCCCCCCCCTGTGGAACGTGGCCCCTCAGATGGTTATCACAGCTGCACGCTCGCCCCGACTGGACTGTCGACCCTCAAATACTCCAACATGTTGGGTGATTGTATGGTGTTTGGTACTTTTTTTTAAAACTATGCATAAACAAACATTTCATGGTTCCACAATCTGAATTTTTTATTTTTTCTGACGATCAGTTGAATACTTATTGGAAAAACAGTGATTGGCAGAAAAACAATTCTTTTCAATGAAAGGCTGCAGCTTACAGCAGCGCCTCACCTCTCCAACACCAGAGATGAGTATCTGACTGCAAGCCCACTCAGCAGATCCGGGGGGGGGGTGCTGTAACCTTGGAAGAACTAGCCGCCCACAGGAATGACTGTCATCATTGCAGTCATGCAATCTGGACCACACACACACACACACACACGTGTAGGAGTGAGACGCCTGAGCAGATCCGGCCTGTGGGGGGGGGGGGGGGCAGATGGCCCCTTCGGCTCCTGCTGAGGACCCCGGAGTGTGACACTTTATGACCGTCCTTAGCGCACAGACGTAACCAGAGAGGAGTAGGAGATCAAGCAAGTCGTACAAGGGGTTGTTTACAATTGTTGTAGACGTGGGGGGTGGGGGGGCGTCCTTTATCCTTTCCTGCCTGCCTGCTGTTATCTGTTCAGCATCAACTTTCCATCCTCTTTTGCGTACAGATTTCAACAAAAAGGCAAAATGTGAATACAAGTCACAAAGATGACCCCCCCCCCCCTCCCCCCAGCGCACGGATGCTCCCTCCCTCGTTAGCACCGTTAGCTGCTAGCCAGCGGTTCACCAGAGATGCTCTGTCTTTCATCACCGTGTGAGTGTGTGTGTGCGCGCCTTGGTGTCCAATTACACCCCTCGCAGCAGCAGCAGCCCCCCCCCAGCGGTACCCCCCCCCCTCCCTCCTCCTCCCAGTCAGGCTGCTCAGAGAGCCGATAGCCTTCATCGCCTTGCGGTGGGGGCTCACTCCACGCAGGGGATTGTCTGACAGTAATTTGAGACTAAGGCAGTTTGCCCCCCCCCCCTCCCCCCTTTTTAGAATCTGATAATTCAGGATTTTAATAAATCCAAGCAGTTTAACCAGCATGAGTGCCCTTACTTTTTTTTATTTTTATCAATTACACGGCAGAGAAACGTTGAAAAAAAGATGAATCTCATTTTAATCGAGCGCAGAAGTGAACATTTAAACAATTCTTTACACTGTTCCTTGGTGCGAATTCCGTACTTAGTTTCAGTCAAATGTACATCTCTTACAGCCAAATAAATGAGGGGATCCACTGAGAACATTATTTACATTTATACACTTGAATGAAGTCGCTCTGCTGCATCTTTCACCAGCTGAAGCTGAGACAAACTAAAATGAGCTTGAACTAACATTCATTGATTGATGTTCAGAACTCAGGTCCATTCTCTTTATATTCATAACGTAATAAGAAGAAAATATATCCAACTGCTACACAGAAAAAGCAAGCAATGAGTGCATGACGACGGGCTTTTTGAGCATAATGTACACTAATTTCGTACAATATACCCTGACAGCTCACTTTTTTTTTTTCCTTTTTAAAATCGTACCGGTGCAAATCGTGACTGGATGTGCTGACGCGGCCCAAAAGCTCTCAGGGAGGACGCGGTGACAACGACAGGAAATGAAGGACGAGGTAGACGGTGCAGCGTCGTTTCCTTCTACCTCAGCGAGAAGGTTAATCGACCACTGCAGAAACGATACGTGCAAAACAACACAAATATGCAGCATGGGGGGGGGAGAGGGAAGGGAAGCTGCTGACACAACATCTACCTGTGCAGACGACTCAACTGGGCAGGTTGAGAAGCTCTGCATGGGACAGAGGAGATGTGGGGGGGAACGTGTGTCAGGTCTTTAGTGTGCTTTCTTTACACTGTACAGGCTCGTCAAGTGTCTTACACTGGAGTATTTACATTTTCACATTTACAAATATTGTGCGTTAGTTAGTCACTGCGATCCTGCTCTCAACCTTCTAGGCATCAAGGCTCACAGTGGCGTCCTCTGGATTGCAGAGGTCCCCGTTTGCGCCGCTGGGCTAGTTCTGCTTGTTGCCGTGCACGAGGGGGATGATGTAGACGGAGATGTCGTCCCCGGAGCCCAGTCTGTCGTTGGAGATCCTCCAGCCCCGGTCCTTCAGCACCCCTCGCGCTCTCATCACCAGGTCCTGGGCCGCCATTGTGTACCTGCCACGACAACAGCGACCAACGGTCAGGGCGCTGCCAACGGCGTGTGGGGGGGAATGCTCAAGTCTGATTAGCAGAGTATTTCATTAAGCAGGAAGACGGGTGGAGAACTTCTCCTCGGCATTAGAGCCGGTCGCTTATCTAAATGTTTGTTGTGTCCCCCCCCCAAGCCCCCCTGCTGCTGTGAGGTGAGCGAACGCGCCTGTGCGGGTCGTCCGTGTCGCAGTTTGCCAGGAAACCAGTGACCGCTTCAGCCACTTCCTGGTTGGAGAGCACGTCCCACAGGCCGTCGGTCCCCAGCACCAGAACGTCATCGGCTCCATGCTCGCACTGCGCCAACGGGTAGACTTTGACCTGCGGGAGAAGGAAGGAGGGGGGAGAGAGGAGATCATTTGGATACGTTACATGAAATTTCTGATAAAGGAGTCGCAAAGTTGGCACAATGGGAAGAACAAGAAAGAGAGCAGTAGTTTTTTTTTAACACAACGCAACAAAAGCACAACATTCCCTCCTACCTCTGGGCAGCAGGACAAGAAGGGCTTGATGTAGATGTTGGAGTCGTGCACTTTAAGGTTGTGGTCCCCCAGACCTCTGGTGACCCCGATGGTCGCCAACACACGCGCCTGCAAGAGACCACACGCACGGGGGGGGGGGGGTGGTGGTGTGAAGCTAAGAATAAAGTTCATTAACATAGCAAAAGGGCTCCAGGGAACCTTCCGTGAGCCAAAGAATCACCTGCAGCACGCGACGCAGGCGGCTTCTAGCGGGACTCGTTATCTGGATGCGTTGAACACTCGTCGTCAGCGTTTTACAGTTCTGGGAGTTCCTGGCCATCGTCTACCCCCCCCCCCCCCCTCAGAAGCTCATTTGTGTGCGGATCTCCTTTTTTTCGATTTCCCACTGTCTGCGCCGCCCTTAACACAAAGGCTGCCGGCAAACGGGCCGCGGAAACTGGGCTAATTAAAATCTGCTGTGCGGCTCGTGAGATGAGATGATCGGGGGGGGGGGGGCGCGCCCGGGCTTTGAAGCGCTCTAGTGTTCCCTCAGCCTCAAAACCCCGACGCGGTTCTCTCCCGCAGGTCGGAGGGTCGTGGCACTCCGCTGAATGAACAGATGTGGCCTCCTCGTCTCCCTTTCATCCCTCCTTACCTTCTTCCCTTCGCCGTAGATCAAGGGGAACTTTAGGTCGTCGTCCTCGATGGTTTTGTACGCCCTGCACACAGAAGAGAGGACACTTTGAAGCGTGCCCCGGAGACACATTGCAAGGACCCCCCCCCCCCCCTCCGACCCCCCTCGCCGACTGGCACGGAGCAACAGGAGTGTGCTGGGAAGGAAAATCGAATTGGCTTAAATCCACTCAGACGTCACACAGAGCCGTAGCATATTTTTGCATCGTTTTTTTTAAAAACCATCTCGTAAAAGTCTCCCTAGTGACAAAAAAAAAAAAAAGCGACACGTTTGCGCATGTATGAGACGTGTTTCTGATGGGTTTCTGATGTAAAGCAGCTAAATGATGCAAGAGCCTCCACGTGCACAGTCCTCCACCCGAGGAAAGGGGACCGGGTAATAATGCAGGTATTCATGCCAGCTCTTAATTAAGATGCACTAACTCCAGATAACTCCATAAGTTAAAGAAAGGCAGCACTGCGCTTTATTTCAGAGGAGCAGCTGTGTTACCATAAAGTACAAGAAACATTGAGAATTTGAGCCAATTTCCAAAAGAGCTGCCAGCACAAAGTTTTCCATTCAGACTAGAAAAATCTGTCTTCCTCAGCTGGATCAAATAACATTTTGAAGAAAAAAAAAAAAAAAATAGGATTCATTATTTCCTACTAGAGGAAATAAAGGTAAAAATTGTCACACGAATGCTCTGAAGTTGATTCGTGATGCTTTTCACGTGAAAGAAATAAAGAAACGGCAGCTTTCTGGTGTGAGGAGCCGATTCAAAGAGACATAGCGTGTGATTTGGAACCCGCCCCCCTGCACCTCATCCAATGCATTTCAGCTGCTGTGGAGCAGATTAGCAGCGACTTTGGATGCTTTTTTTTTTTTTTTAACTTTACCGCTGGTTCCACTCAGAGAGACCATATGTTTCCACCTTGGGAAGGGAGGGGGGGGGGGGGGCGCCATGATGCTGCACTCAGCACTTTTTCCCCAACAGCGTGCAGAGCGAGGAGTATCGCCGCCATCGGAGACCCTCCCCGATGTTTGCCCCGTTCAAAGTGCGGAAAAAAAAACAACGCAGGTCTTTTTCCACCTTTAAGACGAGAGGGGGGGGTGTGGGGGAGGGGAGGGGTGTGCGAGAGGTGACGAGAGACAGGGAGGAGCGGAGTGACTTCACCTCTCCGCTCGGCCCCCGAGGGCCCGTGCCAGAGAAACATTAGCAGTGTGCGCTCAGACACACACACATACACACACACACACACTTTGAGGTGACATTGCGGGGGGGGGCGACGGATGAGTCCAACAAAGTAACAGCCGGGCTCGAAGGAAAAAACACGTTTTGGCCAACCTTGTTGGGGCTTTTTGTTTGAGCGGTGCCTTCAGGAGCGACGCGAGGCCCCCGTTAACGACAGTGACCCCCCCGATTGCATGAGTCACGTCGGTGTGAAAGCACGGTGGGAGAAGGAGGGGGGACGAGGGGGGAGGATCGGGCCAACGCTCACCCTAGTGGGACAGCTTGAACTTCTATTTATGATAACTAAACCCCCCCCCTGCCCCCCTCCTTTGTCTTCATCTTTGCAGCTTCCATTTCTCTCCGTCTCTAAAGCAGCTTTTGCCTCCCGCCCACCCTCGTCCCCCCCGCCCAGCTTGCGTAGCCGTGGTGCTTGGACCGGGTCCAACCAGCTCCTCGCATACATCACCGCCCTCGGACCTGGCCCGCGCGGCGCCGCGGAAGCGTCCAACTGGCCCGAGGGGAGAGAGGGGGGAGGGGGAGGGGAGAGAGGGGGGAGGGGGGGGGGGAGAGGAGAGACAGAGAGGGCTTCAGACCCGTATGCCTTCATCAGAGCGTTGGCCCGGATCATCGACGCCTTTGGGAGAACCAGAAAGAACGCTGCAGAGAAACTGGACTGGGCCTATGCGGGACGACCCGATGATGTCACCGCCACGCACATCTGGGCCGCCCCGCCCCGCCCGGACGGACACCGCGCTGATTTTAAGACCCAGGCGACTCGAGGTCAAAAATTTGAGGTCGGCTCTTCAGACACTCACCACCCCGACATGGTGAAGTCCCGGTACAGCATCCTCTTCCCCACCTCCTTTCGCTGGACCCTCCTCGGGAATTCCAGATGCGTGAACTCGTTCCCCAGCAGGTGGGGCTGCATGTAGGCCTTCAGACGCGGAGGAAAAAAAAAAAAAAGAAGGTTGACACACCCAGGGGAGGACGGGGTGGGGGGGGGGGGGGGCGGGGGGTTCTATTAAGCTGTAAAACGAGTGGAAGGGAGGTTCCGTCTCACCAGGAACTGCAGTCGCTGTCTCTCGGACTCCGGCGTGAACTCTGCCGACATGGGGAGGACCTCGCCGGCCCGGATGATGACGGCTCTGAAAAGGAGAGGAGCGGCCGTGACAACAGACCTCACGTTTTCCCCCCCCCTTCCCCCCCTCCCGGGCACCGGGTAGTCTCACCTGCTGTCTCCGGCGTTCCCGACGTACAGCTTCCCGAGCAGACAGAGGGCCACCAGAGCCGTGCAGCCGCCCGACACGTTGTAGACCGCCTTGTCCTTCTCGATCTGCGCGTCCTGAACACACACACACACACACAGACACACACAACGCACAAAACGGAGCGCATGAGCCCAATGAACCCGTCCGCTGCACAAAGTCACGTTTCCATTAAAAACCTCTGAGCAACTTGGGGAAAAAAAAACCCAAAAAACGACTTAAAACCCGACGTGACGCTGTTGTTAATTACAGCGCCGTAATGAATTCATTCATCAACAGTGTCTCAAGTCAAGGAGTAATCAAGTGGAATGGGAACCAAGAGAAGGGACTGCGGAGAAAGTTCGGAGCGGCCGCTGGTCGTTGCGCCGCTTAATTACGCCCGGACTAATTTGCTGCTGATTGAGCCAAAAAGAGACGGTATTGATTAAACTACTAATCAACCTGTCGGGAGGATTGATCAACGCGCTTAAACTTAAATGTGAACCCAGCCGGGTTCACCCTTTAATGCTCTGCGTGGCAGCTGTTGATGCTAACCGCTCCAGAGGGGCCTTTAAAGGTGAAACAGAAGCAGGAGGAAATCCCCCAAAAAGATGC
This sequence comes from Pungitius pungitius, assembly GCF_949316345.1. Lineage (NCBI taxonomy): Eukaryota > Metazoa > Chordata > Actinopteri > Perciformes > Gasterosteidae > Pungitius > Pungitius pungitius. The sequence continues at coordinate 19,017,126 of NC_084905.1, forward strand.
ATGACCCCCTCTGCCCCCTTCCTCCTCCTGACCCCTCCTCCTCCTCCTCCTCCAATCAACACATTTGCAGCAGGGCCTTCTCCAGCCCGACTAAAGCACGTCGCTCACTCCTCCGCTACAGATGACCTCCAACACATCACAAACGTGTGTGTGTTTCTGTGACAGAGAGTGTGTGCAGAAAGACAGATGTGTGTGTGTGACTTCACGCGCGTGTAGAGGGTCGTGCACGTGTGCGCACACAAAGGAATTATCTGTGGGAGGAGGCGGAATCGCGAGCCATCGACCTTGTAGGCGTGTGTGTGTGTGTGTGTGTGTGTGTGTGTGTGTGTTCCTGTCCAGTTACAGAACAAACACGAGAGCACAGCGCTGTTACCCTGGTGCACGTTTCTCCACAGTGAGGGGGGGCATGAAGGAGTGTGGAGGAATGTGTGTGTGTGTGTGTGTGTGTGTGTCCTTATGAATCCATAGCGAGCCATACATTTCATCCCGTGTGTGACATTTTAGCAGCAAAGTCAGTTTTGCATAAACATTTACACTTTTCATTTTATTTGGGTAGTCGGTACTTTTAGAAACTACCAAAAGAGTTGTGCTTGACTAGTACAAATGTTATTTTGTTTTCTGGGAGAGACTATTAAAGCCAAAAGGCATTGAAACCAGAGGGAGAGCTCTGCTAAGGGTAATGAACTGAATCAATCATTTCCACTGATTACTAAACTATGTGGCCCTTAGGTTTGAGGGCCACAAGGACCTTTGGGTGAATTCCTCAGCTAATGCTCCTTTAATATAGAACATAATAAGACACATATTATTTGCAATAATTCTGAATTTGATACATCTCAGCAAGTTTAAAGAACCACCCTGTAAGGTCGCTGAAATCCCCTCCCCTCTGAAAACGGGCCCGTCCACAGCCTCCGCTTTCTGAGCCACGCGCCGCCGTCGCCCCCGACGGGCCCGCCGAGCGCCGTCGCCGACCTTCAGTTATCGCCCCCCCCCCCCCCCCCCCCCCGTGCACGTCGGGCCTCGCCCACAGGAATGCAGCGAGTCGCCTCGGGAAAGAACTAAAGTCCAAGTGGAGATGTGTACCATGTAAACCACTTATTTGCAATTTTCACAAAAAATGCAATCACCGCCTGTGGGCTCCAATCACAGTCAGCGGGACCCTGACAAAAAAAAACAACTGGAAGTCACAGCTTTTATCTCCCTACGAACCCCGAGAACGCCGCTAGAACCCCGATGCGATTCCCCTTTAAGAAAAAAAAAAGGAGAGGACGGCGAGGGGAACGAGAGGCAGAGCGGTCAGAAGAGGCCCGTGAGGGACGAGGGGGGGGGGGAGGCGGGCTCAGACGTCACATGTTTGCTGATAGGTAGCAGGAGTCGTGGGCGGATGAGATCCTTCTGTCAGTAACAGGAGGAATTCGTATTCTGCACATTTACTGCCGTGCCCTTTCACGCGAGACGTTGAGCAAACTGCAGTTTACAGTTACAAGTCACTCAAAATCCCATCATCACTAACCGTTGATTCACAATAGACCAGTAAATGAATCAACAGATACCTTTTACAACCATTAATTACGCCTAGACAGGCCATTACTGCCCCAACACTCCCCATTTCCCCTTCTATGGTCGTGCTGGTGGGCAGGAGTAGGTGAAGGCACACTGCCACCTGGTGGCAGAGGGGTGGAAACACACAGAGTCACAGTTTAATTGCGTTTTCTGCATCGATTGAGCCGCACGGCCATCTGTCCAGATCTAATTTAACCTCACAACGTTCAAAGCACTAAGTGCAGTGTTGACCTTGGTCGTGGGTTACTGGAGGATCTGTCTGGTTTCACCGGTTTCTAAGAGCACTAAGAGACTCCATTCCAGGTAGAAAAATCTTTGCATCGCCATCATCTCAATTGGAGGGAGAAGCTAAAGACGTTTGCATCTTTGACACGGTGAGAGTTGTAACTGTCTCCTGGCAGGTCTCCCTGCTGCCGCCATTCGGCCTCTGCAGCTCATCCAGAATGCAGCAGCTCGACTGGTCTTCAACCTTCCCTAAAATTCTCCACACTACTCCACTCCTCCGTTCTCTTCATTGGTTACCAGTGGCTGCCCGCATCCAGTTCAAGACATTGGTACTCACGTACCATGCTGTGAAGGGATCGGGTCCGGTCTACAGACAGGACATGGTCAAACCCTCCATCCCAACCCACACACTCCGCTCTGCATCAAGCTGCTTGTTCCTCCCTCTCTGAGAGAAAAGCACTCGGCGAGATCGAGACTCTTTGCTGTCCTGCTCCCAGATGGTGGAACGAGCTCATCAGTGTCAATGTAAGGTCATTTTGGATCTTGCTCCTTTAAAGCTCAAAATATAGATTCTGTTTGAAGTGTCACTTTACTGGGTTAAAGAATTATATTATATAGGTGTTATTTCGTGTGGGTGTAGAGGAATTGACACTTGGAGTTAATCCCTACAGATTTGTGTGTTTTTTCCATCGTTGCTTCCAAAGCAAGGCAGCTGGAAAAAGCAAAAGGCCGGCTTTGCCCCCCCCCCCCCTTTTTCCCCCCCCCGAATACACATGAAGCGAGGAATGAAAGCGGAGGGTCTTCTGGGACTCGCTGTGCAGGCTGCCGGCCTCTTACCATGTCTTTGAAAGCGTTCTCGATGGCTCCGACCACCAGGCTCTCGCGCGAGACCTTCTTCTCGCTGAAGAAGCGCGCCGGCGGGGCGCCGGGCGAGCCGGGGGCCCCCGCGGCGCCGCGCAGGGACGCCGCCCTGGTGAGGGCGCGCTGGGACGTCGGCGCGAGGTGGTGGTTGACCGGCTCCTCCCCGAGGCACGTCGGGGGCGCCGCGTCCGGACCGCAGAAGACCTCCATCACCTCCTGCAGGTGCATGGCCACGTGGTGATGCAGGAGGCGGGCCGCCACCACGGCCGCCCCGGAGCCGGCGTGGCCGTCGAACAGCGCCCAGTAGTGGAAGGTCAGGTTCTCCGAGCAGTCCTGCAGACGCATAAGAGCATGTGGCAGTGTCACCTGGGACTGAAATCCATTTATTTTTAAACGGAGGAACCTCCTCTGCTGCTGAAAATGATCCAATTGCAGCCCTTGTTGTCACAAACAGGGAACCATGCAGACAGTTAAACAATCATTGGCCACATGGCTCCTGTGAATGGGGACTGGGTCTCAAACAGCAGCTCTGACAGTCAGGAATAGATACGAGCCAATCAGATGTTATCAGCATCTCTACTAGTATTTTTCATTACCCTCCCCCCATGAATGACTCATCAGCCCCAATTACGATACATACACTGGCTAGTTTTAGTAAGCACTCTAAAAAGGTAAGGGAACACACAACATTTAGTATGCAATACGGGTGGGCGGGTTGCTGTGACGCTTAATGTGCGCTCTGGGACCGATGCCTCGGCTTTGTGTCACAAAGGTCGCGTCTCCTTTGTTCCAACTCAACGCGAGCCTACGAACTGCGAAGGCTCTACGTCTAGTGCCGCCGCAGCGGTGGTACTTGCGTGAGCTTGCTGCAGGCTCTTGCTGGGTCTGAGTGACGCGGCGCCGTCGCCGCCCCCGGGCTGAGGAGAGATTCCGGGCAGCGGTGTTACTTTGTTGTGCCGTCGGGTGACTTTCGAGGCCCCCGGGGGTTTGCCGCTGGGAGCGAATGTGCCGGCGCGGGCTGCGGCGTGTGAAGGACACACGCTGAGGACTGCACCCACTCATTAAAGAATGAATTGTTATCAAAGAGATGGCTCAGGATTTAACGTTTGACAGTTGACACTTGCAAAGGGTGGATATGCATTTGTTATTTATTCTTAAGAACTTCTCATGGAAGTTCTGTTGTCTTATTTATTTTTCAATGACCCAAAATCATGGATCATTTGTTCATGTTAACGTGACCTCGCTGCAAAAACGGTGGACAGTCATTGCGCCGTACAACGTTAAAGCAGAGACATCTTTCTAGGGTAAAGTATCATTCCTCAGGGAATCTAGTGCATGTTTGCTGTGACTGAATTGTGACGGGACATAGACCCGCTGTGAGGGACATGGACCCGCTGTGAGGGACAATGCACCCGCTGTGAGGGACATGGACCCGCTGTGAGGGACAATGCACCCGCTGTGAGGGACATGGACTCTCTTTGAGGGACATGGACCCGCTGTGAGGGACATGGACTCTCTTTGAGGGACATGGACCCGCTGTGAGGGACATGCACCGCGTGGACTCCGCTCCAAGGCGTAGCTGCGATCGTGGCCGTGCAGTCGGTGAATTAGCGTGAGTGGGCGTATTTAATTAACCAGATAAGCTTTCTGGGGGGGGGGGTGGGGGGGTGGCGGCGTGCGCGTAGAGGGACGACTCACCGCGTCGTCCCGCTGGCCCGAGCCCTCCCCGTTGGGCAGGGACGACCTCCTGCGGGCCGTGGCGGTCTGGTTGTACGCGCAGCTTCCCGCGGGTCTCCTCTTGACCACCAGCACCTCGCAGCAGGCCTGGTCCTCGTTCAACGTGCTTTTACCCGCATTGATCACCCTAAATGTAAAAAAAAAAAAAGGGGGGGGGGGGGGAAAGAATCAAGCCTCGGGTTACTTTAACGGGACACAATGCCTCGGTCACATGACTGAGCCGAGCAATTGTTTGTGCGAGACAAATACCGAAAACCACCATAGAACCACCTGACAAATTACAGTTGAAGCGCATTCGATCCAACCGAGGAGAAGATGGAGGGACGACCTTTTCCCAACGATTTCATCCAGTCAAAATCATTTCAAGGGTCACGCGAGGACAACATGTGAAACCTACACGTGTGTTTGTGTTCAACACGTGTGCCTTTTTTTTTTTTTTTTTCACTCGTCGTTAAAAACAGCTGAATCCAATAAACGGTGAAATGAGAGGCAGTAATGATTCCTTCCCTGGGGGGGGGGGGGGGTGAGTTGGGGTGGGGGGGGGGGGGGGGTAAAAGCCGTAAAAGCCGACAGGATGTTGACGTCCAGTCAGCACCGTTGATTCTAATTGGAGTCTTGCACAGTGGGCCGTTTGCCACTTTCTAATAATAGCACTTATAAGACCTCGTTTGCCTTATTGACATACATGTTAAAAATAATAATAATAATAATGAGCAGGAGCTGGTAGCGCCTGCAGCCACGTACAGAGGGATCCATTCACCATTTGTTTTCTTGTTTGTTTAATGCAAATTAATCTGGACATCTGGATCTAAATGAAATATCAAGGCAAAATAAGTAAGTTAAGTTATTTCCTCAATGTGGGAATGTTCTTGAAAAAGAACGCGTCCAGTGACTCTAAAAGCAAATTTCGCTCCTATTTTGCTTTCAAAAGGTGCCAATGTTAGTATGAAGTTTTGGATTCTTAAATGAGTACCAGCTTCCTTCCAGCTCTCGAACTCACTCACTATAAAACGAGGTTACGCTCTGGGACATGGGCAGCGTGTGACGTGTAGTTAACGTCTTCAACTCTTTTCCCCCCCAACTTCACGTGACAACTGGAGGCTCAGGCACCGCCGCGCCAGAGCCCAGCGGGGGGGGGTCCTCTCATCTGTGAGACGCCTGAGGCCCATTCGGTTACTTCAGTTCACTTCCTCCCCTTTGAGGGAATGGCATGACCTTAATTACTCTGTCGGGGGCCGTGAACTACTTTTTGGGAGTATTTTCCTTATTATTCAGTGACACTAAAAACGCTTTGTCAGACAACATCATTCAACACTTTTGTTGAATAAAATGTTTTGCAAACCATTTGAGCTTAACAATGATCCCGAAGTGCACAACGACTTCATCAAAATGAAGCTTCAGGTGAAGCAAAGCACTGAAGTGGAGCGGCATTATTTAGTCTCTGCCTCGGAGAAACAACACGAGAACGTGTGCTGCATCATGTGATTCAACAGGGAGGGGGGGGGGGCATTGTATATAGAAAAGTGGTGCTCATGTGCTTCCTCCCCACAGCGCCGAGTGGTCACGTTGACTTCATTAATCTTCCTTTACAGGCAACAATATCAGAAAAGACTGAAGGAAGCCCGGGAGCCACCAGAAAAAAGGAGGTGCATGTTTGTTGATTGATTCACACGCCTCCTGCTCAACGTCTTTCCTTCTTAACGCTTCTTCTAGACCGGAAGGCCTGAACCCAAGACTGCTGACCTGCAGACCTAAAACGTCACAGACTGCCATTGATCAGGTATGGATCGGACTCGGGTTGGTCCCCGGGTCCACAGGGTGGGAAACGCTTCGGCTCCACTCAGTTGAATCGACGTAGTCCATTCCCCTCAGAGTGATGTCTCAATCACCTTATAATTTCACTGCCCCCCCCCCCCCCCCGAGGAGTTTGTGGTGATGCAAGCGAGTAGCTTTACAAACACTGACCTTATTACGCTGCGTTGCCTGGGACTTGGCCTTTTACCTCTCTCTCCCAAACTGACATTCCGGCAGCGTGGGCCGACCCCTCCAAGACCGACTTCCTGGTGAGAGCGCGCCCGAAGACATCAGCCTCAAGGGGACGGGGGGGGGGGGGGGGGGGGGGCGTGTTAAGGCATGCAGAAACAACACCCACCAATCCATCGGAAGCATCGCTCTCACTGGACATGACAGTGCACCCGCTGGGGGAGAATCGGGAGGATCAGAGTTCTCCTCATCAACCTACGCACCCCCCCCCGCCCACCGCCCCCCCCGGGCTCCACGGGGAGCTGGGATGACCTCGAAGGGGATTCGAGTTGGAAACATATACCCGGGTATAAGAACAAGGCTTCTGTTTCAATTCATAAACTAACCATCCTTATTAATCAAAATGCTATTATTAAATTATTGGAGAAAAAAAAAAAGAATCGGGATTATCGTTTCAACTTAAATTATGCAACCTACTTTTCAACAGAGGAGTGGGTGATGGTTGCCGTTCTTCCCTTGTCTTGAGATTAAAAATTATTCATGGCAGATTAGCACAAAAATAAGCACAGCTTGTATGACAATCATACCATCTCCAAGGGTCTCCTCAGGAAGAGAAGAAACAGATGGACATTTTACTGAAACTGTCAATTAAGCAGAAGTTCAAAATCGATAGAAAGGCCATCAACACCACCATCACTTGCACGTCGTCTTTAAAATTCAGGAATCAGGAGCTCCATCATATCGGTGTGAAAACGAGACAAAATGTGTCCAGAGATAAGCGGCTGTTTAACTTTGCCTCTGTGATATCAAAAGTAAACAGATGACCTCAGGTACTGGCGTGGTTCTGGTCCCAGGTGTTAAGGAGGAGGAGGACTTTTAGCTTTAAGGGTTAGTGAGAGCTTTCTTTGACCAGCCTCAAACATGGATACAGGTTCCAAAATAAAACCCTGTATTTGGTGTTCATGATTAAATGTGTCATCTCGTTGCAGGGCCGGGTCTAGACAGGCATGTATGAGGGGGCAGACACAAATCTTGAGGGGGCATTGTGCTTTAGTTTATGTGCTTAGTAGATTTAGTTTGAGGGGGCACAACATTTATTTGAGGGGGGCCAGGCCCCCTCTTGGCCCTGGCTAGACCCGGCCCTGTCTCGTCGTGTTAAAAGAACAGTAAGCTGCAGGTGCATCATTTCTACACAAATAGAAGCCTCCTCTGTGGATTCTGGGGACCGTGTCTGCTTGGCGGAGGTGTGTTCACGTCCTCCAGGAAAACGGATGTTCATCCTTGGGAGGCCAGATTCTTCACCTTGACCTATTTCTGCTTCATCTAAATCCGGCCAGAATAACGAGAATAGCAACAGACAAACAAACAAAAGCGTCTGGTTTACGCGGAGACGAGGTTCCGGGGGGGGGGGGGGGAAGAGGAACGCGTTCACTTCCAAAATACAAAAAAAATAAAGGAAAGGGATGCTGTTCGCGAGCGAAAATGGACGCATGCGGGTCAACTCACTCCGCGTAGCCGGTGGACCACGGCAGCCGCCGGGTCTCCTTCGGGATGAGGATCGGTCTCGCGATGTGATCCGCAGAGCACTCCACCTCGTCCGGCGACAGTCCCAGGAACTCCGCTCTGCCGTACGGGTACTTCAGCGGCAGATCCGAGCCGCCGCCGCCGCCTCCTCCGCCGGCCCCCGGGTGCTCCCCGTTGGAGCCTCCGGCCATCACACCTCCCATGAAATTGGTCACCGCCGATTTCACCCGCGTGAGCATGTTTCCTCCGGCTGCTTCCTGCTGCTGCGTCCGGCCGATGCGATTGCGCGAGGAGAGTCTCTCCCTCCCCTCCTCCCCTCCTCCCCTCTCGCTCGATTGATCCCCGGCACGGCGACGCAGCTTCGCGGCTGATTCAGTCTCTGCGCGTGCCTCTCCCCCCCCCCCCCCCCTTCTCCTCTTCCTCTTCCCCTTCCTCGGTTGAACGCGGAAACAGAAGACGCTCGGCGCGAGGGGTCCGTTTTGGTGGTTCCGGCGTCTCAGTGAGCGGTTTAGTGTTGACAGCGCTGCGGGTCAAAGGTGCCTAATCCCCGGAGGGGGCGATTAGCTTCTCTTCCTCCTCCTCTTCCTCCTCCTCCCCCCCGGTAAAGGTGCAGCGCCTATGGGTGCTGCAGCGCAGATGGGTGCTTTTTTTAAGAACCCGCCCCCTTCACTGGGCTTCCGTGAAGGACACGTGAGATAAGCATAGTTATTTCTCAAAATAAGCAGATCGTTTATAATGTAGCATTTATGTCATGCGCGAGTTTTCAGGCTATTTCTAAAAAAATAAATGTTCTTCACTCAGGAATGTGTGTTACGGCATCCTTATGGGGGGGGGGGGGTGCTTAATATTTGAGGGCAAAGAAGAAGGCCTCCAAGAGGTCTGAACCCTTGTTAGGCTTCTCTGTCAAAGCGGCCTTCTGCGATGTAAGAAAAACAACAATTTAATGGAATTATTGGTGTTTTGCACGTCACACTTGTGCATAATACTAAACTATACTATACTATACTACTGCACTACACTATCGGCATCGAACAGCGTTGAGCATATACAAAAAGCACATGTTTTACAGCTGACACCCACCGAAAAGTAGTGCGGGATTTTTTTAAAGCCAGTTTCTGAGAAAACATTTGCAATGATTTCTCAAAGATGTTTTAGCCGAGGCCTCTTTTCCTGTGTTTCTGTTGTCCTCTTACTTTTCATTTGGTCTTTTTGACACTAAATACAGGGAGCAGCTACCACGTCCTTTCTGAGGCGTCTTCTTGAGATGGAATCATGTGCTGCATCATATGCCACTTGTCTGAGCCCCCCCCCCCTTTTGAGGCTGGCCATGGTCTCTCTTCTGGGGTAAGTTTCATCATTTCTCAATGACCGTTCTATGGTTTATAGACTGTATTTTATTGGGTAAACTGTTACATTCTTATTTTTTAATACATCTCTTTTAATGGTGCAATCGCTTTGCAATTGAGAGAATTTCTTAAAAGTGAGAAATAGTTTTACTTAAAGGTTGTATTCTTTGTTTGGACGTCCCAGAGTGGCCTTTTCTTCTTTTGACTGGTATTAAAATCTATTCAAGGTTTTTTTAAAACCCAGTTAATGTACATATGCATTTTTAAATACCAAAATACTATTGATAAATTTGTCTAAATCCTTGACTCTACTTCCATATCCATATTGCGCAGTGTATTCATAACATTTGAAACTCGCCCCTTTCGGAGGAAGTGTAATATTTGATATACTGGGTGTACTATCATTATATTCAGCAGACCCTTTCTCCACTCTTTGAGCATTAGTCGGCCTGCTGTGCTTTGAAAACAATGGTTGTGTCTCCTTTTTGAGCAAATCTGTTGGCTTGAGTTAGTAATCTGTTTCGTGTCAAGTGCATCTGCAGAAAATCCCCAAATCACCCCAGGAGGATTTGAAATAATCTTCCCCTGCAAGTCTGCATTTTATTCTTCGCTTGCTTGTAATTCAAACAAAAAAAGCCCCGTTTGGAAATGACTCACGGCGTCCCGGGCAGCTTCATATTCGCTGTGCAGGTACGAGCGCACACTCCTCCACCAGGACACATCTGGCCCCGTTTGAGCCATGTCACTCCCTGTCGTTCCTTCGGCGTTCTCTTTGTTTCAAAGCCTTCTTTTCAGTGGTTTTTTTTTTTTTTTTTATTCTCGCGGGCGTTCAGCCAGCCCACCAGGACGCGCGTCCAGACAACCGTCAACTTGCAGACGCACCCGGAGCGGCCTTTTTGGAGAAATAAGCTGCAGAAAAAAAGGATCTGTTATGCAACCCTGCAGTCGATGTACCAGCGAACCCACAGGTCTGACTCACAGGCGTCTTTCTATTCACGGAGAGGCAGTGTTGAAAGGTGGACGTTTTTAAATCGTGGTAAGAACAAACAAAAAAAATGCTAGAAATACTGGCACAAATAACCACTGCTCATCTGGGGCCTGATTAAAAGCTATTTAGCTTTTTAAAAAATGTATCTGTTTGGACAGTCGGCTCCAACAAACCCTGCAGCCAAACGTGGCTTGAGCCTGAAGGAACGTTGGCAGAGCGACATCTGATCAGTGTTCAAATAACTCGCCTCAAAACCACGTGCAGGACCAGTGGGAGACGCTAATTGTATCGCCTTTTTTTTTTGTCTCAAGTGAAGCGTGGCCAAATCAGAGAAAGCCATTTGTTGGCTTACCAACAACCCGCTTTAGCATTCAGATGTGTCCTCGCCCTGATTTATTATATATTTTAAGTGAATTTATATATGTTGTTATATTACATTTCACAAATGAATGGATCTACTAATCATGTTGTTTCTCTATTAACCTTGATGAAAAGTGCTTTTTGCCTTATTGGCAGACGATATCCAATCAATTATTCATGAGTTTGCCATCATCTACTGACCTGATTACACAACGACCCTTGCTCGCTTCGGTCTCACTTGGTTTGTCACTTTTTGGCCTCGTGGTCTACTTTTGTTGGGCAGACAGCGCGATCCTGCTGCAGGTTAAACGCTAATAAAATAAAACTATTTCATTGGAACGGTTGGAAAAAACCCCTCAGTAGCCACATTTCCTTTTGAGAAACGAATCACCTCATAAATAACTAAATGCTGGGATCTTCTGCTGAAAGACATCCCAAAAGTATCACTGTGACCTTTTGAGAGGCTTTAACAATGCCTTTGTTGTACCTGCCCATCTATTTGTGCGTGTGTGTGTGTGTGTGTGTGTGTGTGTCTAATCGGGCTGCTCGTCCAGCTGATAAGTGACTCACAGATTGACTCAGACGGCTGCCCACTCACTTGTACCAGAGGATTATCTGCTGTGACCTCACAAAGGTCGGCGCTGTTCGTGTATCCGCGTGGGACCGCGTCAGCGCCGCAGACGTTTGTCTTCTGACCCACAAAAGTGCATCGTCGCACTTTTCACGTCGATTGGGCGCACATCACATTCGTCACGTGCACGTAAAAACAAAAACAAAAAAAAGTATGTGTCAAACAAATGTCCCAGAGTCAAATAGTGAATGGAGCGGAGTAGAAGTATCAGGTAGTAAACAATGTCATAACAATCTTGTACTTGCTTAATTAATCCCTGATGTGACCAAAATCAAACACACCCGGTGGGTGGATCCTCCCCTCGAGTTAAACGGCCTTTTGTGACCTAACAAGCCCTAAAGCGACCTCTTCAGGGCTCAAAATGTGTGTGTTTGTCTGCTGCGGCTGTTTATTTTTGTTCATTCATCTCTGCGTTTATTCGCCTTTTCATGGTGTTTTCATTTTGTAGCTCAACAATGCATGTTGTTGCCCGGGGTAACACAATCCCGTGTCTCGTTTCTTTTTATTGTGTGTGTTTTTAGTGAGGCCTGCTCGCAGGAACGTGGTTGCAGTGTATAATTAGTTGGAGGAAGAGCCGCCCAGTGGTCCGCTGCCATGTGGCCCTGCCACGTGTTCCTTTCGCTTACAGTTCTGAAATTTTTTTACCTTTCCTCCATTTCGTCATTACTGTGCTTCGAAAGCTCGGGGGGGCCCGCCGATGGCCAATCGAGCCCTGGACCCTGAAGAATGTGCACAAAGGAGGTCACCACAATAAGGTGCGTGCATGTTCTCATGCCTCTGATGAAGGAGATGGTGTAGATGTGCTGTTGATGTTGCATGGCGATACATTTCCATTCTATTGAATTTAAGGGTTTACTGTCTCACCAGCAGATGTCCTCAGCGTGCCGAGAAGCCTCCTTAGTTTTTCCAAAGTCCCTCTCGTGTTTTCGGGGGGGGGGGTGTGTGCATGTGCATACGTGTCTGTGTTGCATACACGTGCTTGTCAATGCATCTAACACATTCTCCCGACCACATGTGCGCCGTTGTTTTTGTGTGTGTTATGCAGCGAGGGAACAACATCGGGCCGGTCACACGCCGCCCTCAGGGCCCCCGCCGCCGCCGCCGCCGCCGCTGCTGCTGAACTGTTAATGCGTGTGATTTATGGGCGGCGAGGCTCAGGATTCCATTCCCCGCCGTCCCGAGGTAATCCGACGCTGTGACTATAGTGTTATTTATTACTAAAGAGGATGATTACTACCCAAATATGTTTTTTTCTAAACGTACGTGTACGTTTTCTTATCTTTGTCATCATTTAAATTTGATCATGTTGATCAGGTGTCTTTATATGCGTCATTGGACACAACGAGACCTCCATTCACACAGAGCAGTAAAGGCCCTCGTGTTCGCTGTAAATGCAGAGCTGACACATTTATTAGCATATAAAATGGAAGTGAAAGCAAGTCCGAACCTCTTGACTTTCACCGAGCCTCTCCGACTTGGTACCACACCGTTGATTGATAATAATTCCACCAAGAAACAAAACAAAACAAGCTCCTTCAGCGCCTCGCCGGAGGCCAGCTTTTGTGACGGATCTGCAAAAAGGTGCAAGCTGAGGATGCAGCTCCATTAACATGATTAAATCTCAAGTGCCTGTCATTTAAATTTTCAGACCGAATAGCATAAATTAGATCCCCAGATGACGGGTGTCCATGTAAAGTGTCTCAGTGGGGTTTTGTTTTCACGGTGCAAAGGAACATGGGAGGCAGAGGCCTCATTTTCCAGATCAACAGTGCACCGCTATTGCGAAACGGCAAGCAGAAACACTTTGAAAGGTCCATTTTGCAATGAAGGCAACACCCCCCCCCCCCCCCCCCCCCCCCCCCCAATGAGATGAGTAATTTGACACGAAACACATTCATCAAGTATTTTATTGATTTAAAAAAGAAAAGTTTGTCAGTTCTAAAAAAAAAGTCACAGTGGTCCTGTTATATAACAAGATCAGATCTGCGTCCATGGCAACGGTTTGTTATTCACAGCGGCGCCCCCGCCATACAGGGACAACGCCATACAGAGACAACGCCATGCAGAGTTCAACCAATCAGAACCAGAGGACGCCGCGTAATGAGGATGGATGAAATGCTGCTTGGAGGCCTGCGGTATTTTCCGCCATCATTTCAGCGCTGTCCGGCGAGGAAGCACACGGACGCCGATCCGGTCAGTCGTGCCGTTGCTCATTTTGAAAAGTTCTTTCAAAAGCAGTGCTGCGCTCGGAGAGAGAACGCGGCGTGGCTTTGGTGTTGACGGTCACTGGTCCTGTTCACTCACCCTACGGACTGATTGGCTCCTCTTGTCCGAGGCAGGAAGACGCAGCGCCAACCGCCCCGGGAAGGCGTTCACAAATAAGCCCCCCCCTTAATAATTGGACGTGTTTTAAAAGCCCCCCTGAGCTGCGGTCGTGCGTTGAGACGCGACGTTTAACGAATCACTGCCCACCGAGCGGACTCAACCTGCCTTTCGGTTTCCAGGACAACAACCCTCGCCGCGAAAAGCACATTTCAGTGGTCGCACTGAGAGTTTGTGTGAGTGTCAGTCACTTATATTTCAAATAATGAAGCTTGCCGCCTTATAGACACAGACATTTTTTTTCTATAGAAGTAATGATTGGAAGAATGAGTGTGTGTGTGTGTGTGTGTTCTGTATACACAGGCAGCTGAATGAGAGGTCCAGCGGCTTCTGATCTTGCCTCAGCCGGCTCTGCCTTCTGGTTTGATGTACACACAGAGCAGGTCTATAATCGGCTTCTTCAAAGCACACGTTGGATTAATAAGCTCTCCGTGTGACCTTTTTGACCTCTTTGAGAAAGGAAAAGATGGCGCTGCATACTGACAACGTCCCTGTGTAGCTTTAATGCAGACCCAGGGAGCTCAATTCATAAAAAACGTCCTCCCACAACAACTTCCCGATCCTCTGTCAATTTAACTGACCTCTGGTGATTTCCTGCAGGTTTTGGGGAGTAGAGACAGGTAGGTGAGGGAGTATTCAACATTCTCTCAGCAGCATTTCATCCTTTGCACGAATGCTTTCATCTGGTCCTCACTAAGAATACTTTGGAGGAATGTGAGCATGCAACTCTAATAACAGAGATTTATATAAAGTATATATAACAGTGAGAAGGGACCTTCAGCCGGGTGACCAGAGTCCCAAAGTGTTTGAGTCACTGCGCACTTGAACCTACCGCCCCCGCCAGGAGGTCACGGTCCTTTCGCTTATTGGTGTGAGAACCTTTGTGCGCTTTAGCATTCACATGCGTCCTCACCCTGGCACTTAAATCACCTGTGCAATGGACAGTTTGAGGGTCTTCTCAGATTCCACACCCGATCCCTAAAACGTACTCTCATTTATATACATATTTATTTACTTATATCAGTAGGAAATGAATTTTAGCAACTATTGGACAGGTGGACATTTAGCATAAGTAAATCCTCATAATTTAGTTTTCCAAAACATCAAAGTTTACTGATCTCTGCTGTGGTTCCAGATATGAACGTGTACTTTTGTTCCAACGTTACTTTGGTTTTTACTGGTCGAGGTTCACTCGTAGTATTTAACATGAGTCATTTATTGAGGGGGTTAATCAACGTCCATCACTAGTAATACTTTGTTGGTTACTTGGTGTTATTTGTCCTCCCTTTTTTTTCACCCACTGTTTGTTTTTCCGATCATGTGATGCTTCTTGTTTAATCATATTCATCTTTTTGTTACATTTAGAAAACAAGAAAAGAGTTCCTCACGAACCTGTCACCCACAGTACAGTCATAATATTTATTTGGCTTCGAATTCCTGGCCCCCCTCCTTTTGAGGACATCTACAAATACCAGGAAAAATACCCTTTGCTGCAAGGAAGCAATAAATTCAGTGTCAGAAATCTGCTGACGGAGCACAGAAGAGCAAAAACACAACAACAACAGCTTTGATAATGCATTTAACCAAAAAAAAAAAAAAAAGACAACCATTTTTGTTCAGTAAACTTCAAGGTAGATTCTCGGCACAGCGGCTTTATTCACTTTCCTCCGACAATTCTTCTTCCAAAATGGGTCATTCTGACGGTCCCCCCCCCCTTCCCCCTCCGGTCAAACAACACTGCAGTAAACAGAGGTGTAAGGAGAACAATGAAGCAGGAAGAAGGAGGTCGCGCGTGAAGGAGGCCACAGAACCCAGAACGCCGTCGAGTACTGGAAGAATGTCCTGCACCGAAGACACGTCTCATCCGCTAATGACCCCCAGATGGGGGCTCACGTTTTCTCATTGATCGGCGTAACATCGCATGCCGACGAATTTCCAGCCTTTGTCAGAACTGGGACTTTTGTTCTCACTTTTGCGTTCATGCTGTGCTGCCGGAGAGAGAGAGAGAGAGAGAGAGAGAGAGTGGGTCAGAGAGAGTGCAGGGCGTCGGGTGGAGGGAAGCAGGCGGGTGGACACGATTGTCCAGCTAGACAGAAAACAGGACTTCTTTTCCTGTGAGGGAAAACTTGGCCGAGGCGGGTTTGCTCGCCGAGAAGAGGAAGCGTGGATCTTGTTGCCATTGGATGCGACACGCTGTTGCGATCCAAATGTTTTTCTAGTCTGAGGAACACATTTAGAGAGAGGCCACCGTGAAGCCCAACCCTCGCGTCCAACTGGAGATGCAATGAGCCAAACCAGTTGGAAGGTGTTTGGGGTGGTGGCCCCAAAGTGGTGTTCTGACTCCTCAGGGCCTTCCCGGGTGAAGATGATGAGGTGGTCCTTCACATCTTCTGCTCCTTTGCCCCGCCTCTCGTTCCCCATCATCACTGTGTGTCTTCTTTCCCTGAGGTGTTAATAACGGAAACACACACACACACACACGCGCGCACAGGGATGCATTTAACTTGTTGATTTACACCCATTTGTCTCTCTCCCTGCCTTCATCCCACTAGAAGCTCAGTACACATTCAGCAAGAGCCTAAAAAAAAATGTCAGGATTTTTTATTTTATTTTTTCAGTTCTCCCTCATTCTAAAAAAAAGCAACGTTGAAGCCGATGAACTACAGAGCCGTGGTGATGGACCAAAAATATATTCTCTCCTTTAATGTGCATGGAATTTCCGATTCGTGCCGGTGCTCGACGCATCTTTTCGCTCAAAGCTCCCGGTTTTCATGAGCGCTCTTTCGGGTCTCCCTCTGGAGGAATCCAGTTGCCTCTGAAAGTATTTGCTAGACTGTCTAGACTCTGACTGAGAACCTCAGCCCTGTGTGTGTGTGTGTGTGTGTGTGAGCCAGGCCAGCCTCCTCACAGGCACGCTACGTAATGACTGGCGTGTCTAACCCAAGGCAGGGCGAGTGGGGGAATCTGAGGTCGCTCCAACAGAGGCTTAGCAATGCTCCGGGCCGTGCCGCCTCAAGTTGTACAGCGCCACAATCCCCGTTGATATCAGCTGGGATTGCCTGCTTGCTTGTTTTATTCAGCTTCTTTTTTTTTCTTCTCCATCCTGGGTCTTACCTTAAAAGGGTTACATCATTTCCTGTCTGATACCCCTCTTAGCTGTAAGTCCTATATGACAATGAGACCCCTCACGTTATGAGGTCAGATGGTCAGAGATAAACTGAATATTGAAGGATGAAGGGGGCCTGGGAGGGTTTTAGTGGCCATTAGGGAAACGTCTCAACATTTGACAGAATTACGTGATAACTTAATTAGACAATAATATAATTACGTAATTAAATAAAGTGATGTCGCTCTGAGAGACATCAGATCAACATCATAGAAAATATTTTCTCACTAAAGTGGTGTGAAGCAATGCAGATTTGTTTTTATTCTCCATTGTTGTGAGATGTCGGCCTTTCTTTGTCTTAAAGTCGCTCTTTGACAGGTTTAAAGTCAAAAGCTTAACATTATCTGTTCATACATCATAAGTTCTGCGGGGGTGGACAGGTTGTTTAGTCAAAGCCCAGTTTGATTTAAAATGTCACAGTAACGGCAGATTCCCAGAGCTTAGAATGTTTTGTGTGCTTAGTTTGGCCACGGATATTCAAAATGGCTCAAATCTCAGCAAAAACAACACCGGGCGATTTCTATGGTTGTGCAGCAACGGAATGAGGCCTAAACAAAGCGAGGCCGATTGACAAAACAGACGTGGAAGCCGGCGTGGTATTCAGTGCATCAACGTGTATTCCAACATATAGGAGAGTTATTTTCATTATTCAATACAGACAAATATAATTCATGTTGAACAGATTTATATTACATTGGATTTACATTATTACTATTTACAGATATTTAAGTGCCTTTTATGCACAAATACACTTTACAGCAGATGGAAACGTCGCGATACATCGTCACGTGCATGTTCTTGAGGTGGTTTGGCAACCATTTGTGTGTTTGTTTGTTGCAGGAGATTGTTTGTTTTTGTCTCCCACTCCACCCCACCCCCACCCCCACCCCCACCCAAACAGGGAAGGGTATCAGTGGAAAAACAATAACGAGAAAGTAGCAGTGTGTTGATGTGGAGAGTGTGGAATGTGTGAGCTTCTCTTTACATTTTTCGAAAGCCCACGAGGTTTGGAAGGTTCCTCCAACTGTGTAAAATCTCACTTCATAAACCCCACCATCCCACTTCCTGTGTGTGTGTGTGTGTGTGTGTGTGTGTGTGCGTGCGCTCCCTCTATGTCTTGGTGTCGTTAAGAGATTCCCATTTGGCTGTGCAGAAAAGAAGTATTTACAATCCTGTAGGGACCCACACAAAGGACTACCAGCTGCAACATGAAATAGTTTGAAATACGTACATGCATGCAACAAACCGATGAACCCTAACACCACAACGATCAATATTATTATTTCCTTTGTGACGGGTCAGCCTCCCTCGAAAACCACAAGTGAAAAGCTGCAAGAAGGAAATAACGTTGGGACTCTGCACTGTTGTTCCGAGCTGTTGAATTTGGAAAGCAAAGTCAAATGAACATCTCGTTGCGCTTAGTGCTTCCATGAACACCTGTCGCACTGCCTTGAGGAATGTGATGCAAAGGTTTGCAATATAAGTTTGTTTGTTGTTGTATTTTCTGCTGAAGCTGAGGAAAAGAAGAACACGTTTTGCACACAGAATCAAGAAGCCTCAGCTCAGTTCTCCGTCTCTATCACCGTATCTCGCTGTCTTTTTTTTCCGTTGCTTGACAGTTTGGGAGTTTTTAGAGGCATTTTCAGTCTCTGCGAGTCAAGCCCAAATCTGAGATGAGCGGATCCTGTGTGGGTACCATGCAGCGATGCCACTCTCGGACACGTCCCCCCCCCCCCCCCCCTCCTCCTCCTCCTCCTCCTCTTCCTCCTCTACTTGCATGTTAACTCTGCCTGAATGGAGGACTTGGGGGAATTGTCCAGCTCCCTCCAGTTGCTGCTGCCCGTGGGGCTCCGGTTGGTCATCTTAGACAGCAGCGTCGTCCTGCGGACGCTGCTGTCCGAGTCCTCCTTCTTGAAGTGGGCGCTCATGCTGCAGCAGCAGGAGAAGCAGTGCACGAAATCCTGCAGGAGGTGACCGCTGAAGATCATGTATATCCACGGGTTACAGCAGCTGTTGAGACTGGCGAGGAGCGCAGAAAGAGTCACTGCGGTGTTCTCAGAATCTAGAGAACACGGAGGCAATGAAAGGATGATTAATATAACATCTGGTGCGCAAATGATTGTCTACAACAATTCGTGTGGTTTAGAATTTGCGAGTGCATTTTTTTCCCTTTTAACACAGAGAACGTCCACCAAATGCATGCAGGGAAATTGAATTAATTAAGACTTTTTTTATTTTATTTGTTTGGCTTGGTTTAAAGAGAACACTTGTTTGAGGTGAAGGGGGTGTGGCCGAAGTCTAAACCAAGGAAAGAGAACCAGGTATCTGTAAAAGGCAGCTTTTCCCCTCATTAACTTTTAATAAGACCATTTGTGCACAAAGCTTTTCATTCTAAAGATCCACTCGTGGAAATGGGGAGGCTTGTAAAAATCCCCCCTTTTGTATTTATTGTTCATTTCTACTCTTTTTTTCAAGTACATCCGTGCGTAAAGGTTGTGTCCACGTGTTTGCGCACCGGGATATTTTTTTAAACTTGTACTCATTTTACATCTTTAGTTTGTGGCCATTGCCCAAATGCTTATATTGCGTCAGTTGATCCCAATATTCCCGAAACTGGAATATTACTCACAGTTTTGATCAAATAAACGGATTCACACTTACCAGCCCACTGGAAGTTGTCATCCCACACAGACCACATCTGCACCGTGAAAAAAGGCGCCCAGCAAACGATGTAAGCCAAAACTATCACCAGAGTCATTTTCACGGTTCTCAGCTTGGCTCTTGATATCGTTGTAATGCTGCTGACCGAATTCTTCCCAACGAACCCATTCCGGCTCGCGGAGCCCGCCGTCGATTTCGTTTTCTTGTACTTGATGTTTTTCCATATGCTGTGGCAGATGAACCCGTAGCACATCACGAGAATGACCACGGGCACGAGGAATATGCCCACGGTGATCCAGGTGATGTACGCCCGGGCGCCCCACGGCTCCACGAAGTGCGCCCAGCAGTCGGAGACGTTCGAGCCGTTCTTGATCTCGCTCAGGGAGAAGATGAAGAACTGCGGCGAGCTCAGCACCAGGCTCACTATCCACGTGGAGGTGATCATGATGTAGGAGCGCTGCGTGGGCTGCTGGAGGGTCTTCAGCGGGTGGCAGATGGCGATATAACGGTCCAGGGTCATCATCACCATCATGTAGGTGGACGCGAACATCCCCATCACCTGGAGGTGCTTGACTATCCTGCAGAGAAAGTCCGGGCCGTAGAAGCGGTAGGTGATCTTCCAGCAAAGCTGCGGCAGCACCTGGAAGAAGGCGACCACCAGGTCGGCCAGGCTGAGGTGTTTGATGAAGAGGTGCATCCGCGACATCTTCTTCTTGGTGTTGAACATCGCCAGCAGGACGCTCACGTTCCCGATCACAGCGACCACGAAGGTGATGCACAGGACCATGATCTCGATTTGAGCCACGTCCTCGTTGCGCGCGTACGGATCGGATGCGTTCGCGCGGACGGTGTCGTTTCCCGAGGGCGCCTCCATCGTTTGCGCAGTCGAGGGGCTGAAAAACTGGAGACTGGTTCCAACCTCGCTCAGGAGGAGCGACGCATAGTCCGGAGTGTGTGTGAGAGCCACTGCGCCCTCTCCGCGCCCTTTCAGTGCCAGGGGGGAGGGGGGGGGGGGGGGCTGCGAGGTGCCTCCCCAGTCCGTATATGGGGCCACCTGATGCGCGCGGTGAGGAGCGCGCTGCTTTGTGACCGGGAGCCGCTGTCGGGACTTTTTAAACTCCACCGCGTGTGCGTAAAGGGGATGCACTCCAAAAAAAAAAAACGCCTTCAAAAGTTTACATCTTTGCTGCGATGGTAATTCATGGGACCGGTTTTCCAAGTACGGATGGTCACATGACGTTTGTCCTGATATATATAATAATAAATATTATTAATAATAAAATTGAGTATTTTTTTTTTACAGTGAACATCGCCTCAGGTCCTCCTACTCACAACTGCATTGAGGTTAGAAAACACTAACACGTTTATTGTGCATGTGGTTTGCTTCGAGATCCGCTGAGTGAGGCCTGTATAAACTGTTTAAAAAAACATTAGTGCTTTGCTCAATTAATCACCAGGTTTGATTATTTCAGGTCAACGGGTCTTATTCAGTCGAATCACAAACTGAATGTAAGCAATACATTCGTACACTTACAAATAGTATTTTTTGTGCATTTTTTGCCTTTTAAAAAGTGGAACTTTTTGTTAATTTTAATTTTGTCTGTCCAGAGGTGGATATGTTATATGTTCACTCACCCTTTCAGTAGGACGTTACCCACAGGCCTTTTGGGCTGCCTTTCCTTCCGTCTCTCTTCCCAGCGTCCCTCGTGGAGCCTCCTTTACTCCTTTATCAGCTCCGCCTCAGCGTCTCCAGTGCACCTCCGTCTCCAAGAGGCCTAAACCCAATGTCTATTGCTTGTTACAGTTTCCATTACCGTGGCTGTGGGTTACTGGCAGCTATTAAAGCTCATCTGATCTGAGATAGTTATCTTTATTGCGTTCACGTAGAAGTCAAACGTCCAGCTCGCCTCTCGTTCACTTCCTTTCCCGATGGCCCTTGCAGAGAGTGGAGTGCAAACCGGGGCCCCTTAACATGTCCTACTAGTGGAATAATTACGTTTTCTCAATTATCCCAGTTCCTGTTAATCTCTTCATCACAACCGCAGCCAGGGATGTTTCTTTGAGCCTTCGGCTCCACGGGGGGCTGATTCCACCACTTTATCCTCTCTGGTGCATGCTTATTTAGTCCTGGGGGGGGGGGGGGGGGGGTTGGAGGACAGCAGAACGGATGTCTCCCCTCACGCCGCACTGAACCACGTGTACCCTCGTCTCCTGAAGATGTTCGCTGTGCAGGTTATGAAAGCTCCGGGCTCAGACGTTCTCATCAGCTCCACGGCGTGAAGGCCGTTCGTCCTCTGCAGCACGCGGAGGACGGCTGTGTCTGGGCGCCGGGAATCATGGGAATGCGTGCGTTGTTGTGTCTTCGGGTGGCCGGAGCAGTCGGTCTGAATCATTTCCGTGATGTTTCCCCTCTGCTCGCGGGGTTAAGGGTCTGTAAGAGATCCTCAGACTTGGCAGCTTTTTACACCTCGGGGGGAGAGAGAGAGAGAATCTTGTAAACGAGTTTCTTCTTTCGTTGTGTTTTTTTGGGGGGACCAGAGTTGTTAATAGAAATCTTCTTCAATTCAATTCAATTCAATTCAATTCATTTTATTTTGTATAGCCCAAAATCGCAAATTACAAATTTGCCTCAGAGGGCTTTACAGTCTGTACACATGCAACATCCTCTGTCCCGAAACCCTCACATCGGCACAGGAAAAACTCCCCAAAATATGAAAAAAACCCTTCAATGGGGAAAAAAGGGAAGAAACCTTAGGGAGAACGTCAGAGGAGGGATCCCTCTCCCGGGATGGACAGACTGCAATGGATGTCATGTGTACAGAATCAACAATGTAAAAGATGTACAATACATTCAATTTCTCTAACTGAAATGATACAAGTAATTGCAAGTAGCAGAAGAGGTGTACGGCAGGACCACTGCAGGGACAACCTCCATCAGATCGAACCACCATCCACAGAGGCTTCTGTGGGGAGGGAGAGCAGAAAGATGTTGGTTTTTGATGACAGTAATATGAATCATATTTAAAGTAATGATGATGGCAGCAGCAGGTGTCAGCAGAGCCATGAGCCAGGAGTTAGAACCGGGGTCCGCACGAAACTATGATCCACGGAGACCTGCTAGGCGAGAAAGCACAAAAAACTCCCGGAAAGAAGCTTAATTAGTGATGTACATTAATAAAGCATGGATGATTGTGGGAGGAGAGAGTGAGAGTGAGAGAGGGGCTCGGTGTGTCCTAAGAAGTCCCCCGGCAGTCTAAGCCTAGAGCAGCTTAACTAAGGGCTGGTCCAGGCTAACCTGAGCCAGCCCTAACTATAAGCAATATCAAAGAGGAACGTTTTAAGCTTTATCTTAAATGAACTGACCGAGTCTGCCCCCCGGACTGAAAGTGGAAGCTGGTTCCACAAAAGAGGAGCTTGATAACTGAAGGCTCTGGCCCCCATCCTACTTTTTAAAACTCTAGGAACCACAAGTAGCCCAGCATCTATGGAGCGTAGATGCCTTGTAGGACAATACGGTGTAACAAGCTCTTTAAGATAAGACGGTGCCTCACCAGCAAGTGCCTTGTAGGTGAGGAGAAGTACCTTAAATTCTATTCTTGATTTAACAGGAAGCCAGTGCAGAGAAGTTAATACAGGAGTTATATGATCCCATTTCTTAGTTCTTGTTAATACACGTGCTGCAGCATTCTGAATCAGTTGGAGAGGTTTAAGCGATTTACAAGAGCAGCCTGATAACAAAGAATTACAGTAATCCAGTCTAGAAGTAACAAATGCATGAACTAGTTTTTCTGCATCACTTTGAGACAGGAAGTGAATATCGAAATACTTTTGTTAGACCTTTTTAATCAAACATGAACAAAGTCCAATTCATTTAACCTCCTTGCATCTCTCTGAATGTTTTTGCTTTACCTCGAATGCAAAGGCAGACTCGGTATTTCTTCATTATCTCCCACAGCAATCTGTGCACCAGGAGGATGTCCACTGGTAACAAGCTGCAATGCACGCTTCCCCTGTTCGGTCTGGTATATGTCATGGTCACCTGATGCATTGCAGTGTAGAATATAAGCGACGGAGGGTCGGTTCGCCGCGTTCCCCTGATGAAATACTCTGTGCTTCTGAACGACATCAAGAAGAAGCACCTGGAAAAAAGAATCGTGGAAGGAAAGTCTAAAAACAAAAGCCCTCTGAGGCTCACCAGCCGACACCGCCACCTGAACCCCGAGGAGGTCTACTTGTTCTAGAACAAATCCGTTTGTCAGAGGTCACGTCAAAAGGGGCCTTTAAATATCTGTGAACTTTATGGATGAAGTCATGACAATTACCAGGAGCTCCTCAGACGCTAATACGTTCATTATGTAAGTTTGTGTGTACGTTTCAATGTTCTCTTCTGGGCTTTGAGGCTGATAATAAATAAGAGCTTCAGTAAACACGACATGCCGGTTTATAATGGTGGAAATCCGTCCCGAGCACACAGCGGTTATGCAACCTCAACCGACGTACATGGTGTACTGAAGACCTCAGTGCATCTGCTGTGTTTGAAGCCACTTTGCTCACTTTCCTTGCCTGTTTTAATTTGAAGGACCAGAGTGGTCTAACAATATATGCATATACACACACACAGTATAGTATGCTGTTCTTTATTTTAGACACAATAATAGCAAATTCAACCTTCTCTCTTATTCATATCTCTGGAAGGAAAAGACAAAAGAAGATAATTTAACCGTGAGTGGTTTAAAACAAAAAACTTCAGTAACTGCTAGAAAATATTTCTTTTAACTGCTTTGTTCTGCATTAATGAGTGATGAAGGACCAAAAAAGTGAACCTGAGTAGCTAAAAGACTCAGATGAATGCTAAAAAAAAGGCTGAAAAAGAAATAAGAAAAACATATTTAGTCTTGTTTTCACACTGTTATCGTTGATGATGCCAAAAAAACGTAATTAGCAAAATGAGAAATCTGAAAACCCATCATCTAAATGTTTTCCCACGGTGCATTTAATGTGTGTTCCCTACTGAGTCTCACCTCGTGTTGATGTTGGTTTAAGCATGAGACACGATATGTTTAACTCTATCAACCCCCCCCCCCCCCATCATGCTCGGGAATCCTATTCAATGTTTAGCATCTCTAAATTAACTTATTTTTCGGGTCTAAAGGGCACATCCAGATCCAGATTCTCTCTGTAATGCAGGTCCTATCACATTATGGATTAGGGTGAGTGTTTTTTTTGGGGGGGGGGGGGTTAAATCTCTTTTTCCCCCTTCCCCCTCCCAATAAAGTGCTGTAGATAATTTACACAGAACAGCCATGCTGAAGCTAACGGGGCCTTCGTGCTCAATGAGTCACGGAGATGTTGGAGACTCCCTCTGCAGACAGATAATGACTACGTCTCCTCTGTTCTCCCCACCGAGTCTGATCCCGTTTTACAGAAGGCCGCGGGGGCAAAGTGAAGCAAAGACAGCCTCACTTTGTTCATATTGGTAAATAAAGGAATCTTCTGGGCCAATGTTATTGTCGTCATTTCAAAGAAAGAGAAGAAATCGCACGTGCTGCACATCCATGATGCACCGCATGACGTCACACAGCCGCGCCTCAGGAAGGTCGACCTCGTCGTACATTTACTCACAAACACAAGTTTTAATTCAGATTCTCTGTGGCAGGGAAACAAACAAACAAATAATCGAGATTAACAGCACTTTCAAGTGAATAAATGTAATCTCCCGTTTGTGCTTTTATGTTTGAAAACATCTGTTTTTCGAGGGTCCCATTCCGTTGCTCTCTTTCGCAAATACAACCCCCATTATATTTATTTACCGGGAAATGATTTTTAATAAAGCGCCACCAAAGGTTTCGGTTGAACAAAGGCATTCTTGAAGTGAAAGGAATAAAGAGAGCCTTGATCTTTGAGGCACAACGTGAGCCGCGTAACGTGGGACCGAACAGTCGACATTTCAGGCTCCACTGATGAGAACGCTGCTTGGAATATAAACAGTTGAGTTAAGCTCAGTTATTTTCATGAAGATTGATTATATGAGTGGGAATCGTGTGTGTGTGTGTGTGTGGGTTCATCTTGTCCGTGCAGATGTGCGTTCGTGTGTGTGTGTGTGTGTGTGTGTGTGCGCGCGTGTCCTGCAATCAGGGCTTATGGGAACCTCGGAGGCATCAACGCGACTTAACATCTATCAGGAGAGTTAGACGGCAATGTTCTCACTGCTGTTTCTGTGAATCCACACACTGTGACCTAATGCGATGAACCCTCCGGGGGGGGGCGCGCAGGCCTCGCTTTGATCCGCTGCATTCATACGCCGCCGAGGAAGCAACTGCACCGCCGAGTAGATTAAAGGAAAAAAAAGGGGGCTTATTATTTCGAGATTCCATTCCTTTTGTTCTTCATCCCACTCTCCCATCTTTCCGTTGGACCCTGTGAAATACCTGTGACGACTGTTTTTTTTTTTGGCCATTTTTTTTTTGTGAAGGAGGCTTTCATTCATAGAAATAAAAAAACAACACCCAAAATAGAATTCGGAATGGAGCATCACTAAACCTCCCAGCTTTTGTTTACATTCTCACAATCATTATCCATTTGGCAACAGATGGGTCCGTGCTTCCCACACACACACGCACACACACACACACACACACACACACCGCCTGGTGTGTAATAGTGCCACCGATGCAGACACCAGTGGGGGTTTCAATTAACTTACAGTTGAACAGCTGCAGGAAGTTAAGTTTGGAAACGGGAATGAAATAAGAACACCGGTAGTTATTGTCCTATCTTTCTTCTGGACCGACTCTAAAGGAGTAACAGATGTTGCCGCTAAGTGAATTTCAGCCTAAATCTAAGTTTTGCGCTGGTGGCCAGATGGAAAGTCCCTTTCCACTCTGTGGAGATGCACAGTAGCTTCCTGATGCAGGACTGCAGCAGCTCAGAGAAAAAGTGCAAAAAAAATGGTCTTAATGACTTTTTCCCCTATCTGTTTTTTCTTCTTTTCTCTGTAACTGGGGCCTGTAAATGTAATACTCCATCTAGGTATGATTAGCTATTTCATACCAAAAAAAGTGGGAAAGAGACAAACCAAAACCTTGGAGCAACATAATAAGGCCTGTTGCAATATTTAGAATTACCTAAATCATCTAATATTTATGAATGAACGTCCTAACTGTACTTTATTTCAAAAGTCCCATCCTGATGTGAACAAACAAAATCCATACTGGATTCGTCTGCACTTTAAAGGCCATGTTTTTTTTTTTTAATTCCCGTGAAAATGTTTTATTAAATCATAAAATATGGGCATGGAAAGATCTAAGTTAAATCATATAAATCGTAGTAACCGGATATAAGCATCTCAATATTTAAACATTTTTAGAGGGGCTCTTTAAAAGTGTCTCTTTTTTTTCTTCTTTCGTCCAGCTCCATGAATGAAGTGTGCAGGCCGAAAAGGTCACATGCTCTCCAAAGGCCCGAATCCCTACCATCAGTTTCACAGACTTCTCTGACGACCTTTACACCACCTTCACGTAACCGTGGCGATTGTGCAGACACCTTTTGTCCAAAGGGACGCACAGAGAGTGCATTCTAAGATCAAGTCCGACCTGTATTGTGCTAATTGTTTTTGCTTTATTTTAAATAATTAAACACAGCTCATTTGCTTTAACCTTGTAGTTTAAATTAAGAGCGGTCAGAAGTTGGCGTGAAGAAGAGTGTGACATTGTTTTCCCACAAAAGTTTGAGCCACAAATGAAATGCATCTTCAGGGGCGTGTGAGGACCTTAGACATCAGACAAACCTGTTGGCTCTCTGTACACCTGGGACACAGCACCCACTGGGCCTTTTGGAGGCTCTGATGAATTTAGAATTAGAAATAGCCCACAGGTGGGTCCTTTTCTTCAACCCCGACAGTTTAATCCTAAACCTATAACGTTGCCGATCAATCACGGCAGCACTTTTCCTTCTGCCTGTGAAGGACGAGACTAATATTTCTCCACTGATTTGAAAGCAGGCAGAAGAGTCGGCGCAGGGGGGGGGGGGGGGCTGGTCACAGTGAGAGGAAAGGCAGCCGCTGTGCCCCCCCCCCCCACCCGGTGACTCTGCTTTCCATCGAGTGTGAGCCAGAGCTCCGGGTCACAGAGGGAACTGTTCAGTATTCACACCTCACACCATCCCCAAGAGAGAGGAGAAGAGCTCCACCTCTCTCTCCATAAGAAAACATGCTGCGCAACAAAACTCCACGTTAGCAGCTGTGTGCGGCTGAAACGCAAACATTTTGCCTCCATTGCCAGTTATTAAAATAGTTTTATTCTAAGTTGCTTTGGTTATGGAGATGTCTAAATGATCAGATATAATGGTACCATACAGCATGCTGCAACCACAATGTCTTTTGACAGAGATCCTGAAGGTGTGTGGATTATTTCCACCTCACTCACAAGCAAGAGGCACATTTTCCTCATTTTTGGGGGTGACTTGTCCTTTTCAGTATGTGGCCATCGCATCCATGATGGATTTGGAAATAGCTCAATTTGAGGAGTAAAACAAATCATACAGCTGGAGATGGTGACTCGCTGGAGTCAGCTGACAAGCCTAAAGTAGAGGTGTTTCTGCTGTGTTCATCCAACACACAGTGTTTTCTGCAAAAACAGTTTTAGAACTGACTGAATTTTGACATTAAAATACGATGTACAACATTCTCGCTCTGAGTCGAGGTGGAGATTGCCGATTCTCCCGGTGACCTGGTGAAAGTCTGCTGAGCCGTCTCCCGACACCTGGGCCGAGCAGCTTTACCAGCGTCGCTTCGTCTCACTTTGCAGGACTCGGCTATCGCGAATGCATGAAAATGCATATATGAGACGTTCCTTCGGAGCAGCTGAACCCACCGATGGCGGACGCGAACCGGCACAACGCTCGTTTTCTCTCATTTCCTCGAACCTTATCTGTTTGCCTTTGTACTTTTTAGTTTTTCAGCGGCGGGCTTTTCCATATCTGGTGATAAGCCCTCTTAAAACCCCATCTCTGAGGGAACCTTAAGAAGAGCCATGACCTGTGACAACCACTTTGAAACCTGAGATTCCGCAGGATTTGCTTGGTTTATTTGAAACTTCCATTAGGTGCTGACACATCAGTGGGACAGGTCGGCCCACACACCGGATTGTCGGGATTCTTTGGTTGCTTTTTTCGCGACTGACGGCGCCTGAATCTGTGCACAAATATGCCAACCACGTAATCCACTGAGAGACCTTTACGTAAGACACGCGGTGATATTACCACACGTTGAGTTCTTTCACAATAAAGTCAGAACCAAACAAACATCGCAGAGTGAGCGGTCGCTTTAGGTTCGCTGCCAGCGTGGATTCGTTCAAGGCCACGAAGCACACAATCTAAAATACACCACCCTAAAGGCTGTTTTTTACACCCAGGCCATATCATGGTTGCACATCCAGCCCGGTAAATATTCCTTACACCTATTGCTAATGTGCGTTCGTTTTATGTATTCAGTTGATTGCGAGCACGCCAAAATTAAGAAGAAATCCCCAAATAGCATCTGTTGGCACTAAACCCCCCCACACACACACACACACACTTTGCCTATCATGCTGACACAGGCTGCTCGACACAAGGAACTCGGATGGAAAGCTGAAGGGGCCGCGTTTCCTCGGGAGGCCGCTTATCTTGTTTGTCCTGACATTCCACGACCAAACAACACGGCGAGGAGGCGGCGCTGCAGTGGAGCGTGCCGCGTCGCCTCGGTTTCTAAATACGTCCATGGGTTGCGTACTTCGGTTTAAATTAAACCTTCCCCCTGCTTATTTTACTACTTCCTTCCTCTCATCACAGAACAGTTTTTAAAGAATATAGTTGTATCATGAGGTGGGGCAGGTGCCCTGACATTGTGCACACGGGCTCACTGTGGGACCAGCATCAGTATCAATTACACCTGTGTTTACCCTCCTATTACGGGTCAAAATGCTCCTATTGTGTTGCAGAGAGATTCACTGAAATGAGCATGCTAACCAGTTAGCCCCAGCCCCAGCAAGGTGTTTGGACTTATCATCCTATTACTCTAATAGCGAGCATGGCTCTGTGCAGAACTCACTTAAATTTGACCTCTCACCTTCTCCTGTGTTGCATTAAGACATTTGCCACTCATCTGGGAAGCTTCATTATTTCTAAAACTCGATGAGGTCCATTTACTTATGTCTTTCTTTTAGTCAAAAGAGACGTAGACACTCTGAACGTTATTTTATCTCCCGTTTGAGAACGCGTCAGACGTCATTTTGGTCGGAACGGCAATTCAATTGAGTAAAGCTCCATAATTACTTTGGACTTTAACGCGGAGCTACATTTGAGACCGTACCCAGACCGCATTGTGCTTCACTGCATCAGAGTGTGGCAGCGGCACTTGGCCAGCCCAAGCATCTCCACAGGAAATGGAACTTAAGTGCCTGCCTGGAAAGGCGAATGCCAGCGATTCCTCGGGGGGGGGGGGGGGGGGGGGGACGACGAGGGAACTGGCTTCAAGCCGAGAAGAGCGGCTCCTGTTCTCTGAGATGGAGGAAACTGAACTGAAACTGCTTTACACGCCGACGTCAAGCTTCAGGAGGTGCGCGTTATTGACTTTTAACGCTAATCCGACGGCGTACAACATAAACACGGTGGAATGCTTTAATCATCTCCATAGTGGCCTGTAAGCGGCCGGTCAAGGAGCATCATTTTGAAACTATATAATCTTCAAGGTCAAGGGCTCATTAATTTTAACTACCCAAGCATTTACTTTGCAATGAATACAGTAAGAGCTGTTTTGGATGACTAAAAGAAAAACCACAGCTGGACGTTCAATTGAGTCCTTACACGCACTGAAATGTGGAGGGAAATACGGCTTCAGTAGGTGTGAATAGAGCGGAAAAGCTTGAGCTAAGAGTGAAAGTCATTGCAGAGGATTATGCAGATGCTTCTCATGTTGCCGCTTTTCTGTGTGCCATCACACCGCCACTCTGCACATTCGACGCACAACGTGCACACAGCACTTGTGGCAGCAGGGTACCTCTTTCTACCTGAGGCCGGTGTGCGCTTAATCCGTCCTGATCCATTGTGATTAAAGTGCAGCGGCGGGAGGGCGTTTCACATGCCGGCAGGCAATCGTGGTCTGCTTGATGTTCCCAGCCGTGCAACGGTGTCACGTCTCCGTTTCGCGCCCTGAATCCAGTCCCCGAGCGCCATCGAGGACGAGTCTTTGTTGCTGATAAAGTGGCATCGATGGGGAAATGTGGTCAAAACAGCACATGACTTGATAAAAAAAAAAACGTGAAAAAACAAAAGCGATCCCACTGGATCATCACTTATGTAGAGAAGTACCTGTCTGTACCTACGGAACCTGCCCCCTGCCGGTGTTCGGTCTTCTTTCTGGTCGGCTGCAAGTTGAAATTTTTGGGCCGTAAGTGGGCTCAACAACCTCCAATGACTGTGTTCATTGGAGTGTCAGTGACGGAGAAGGAGACACAGGCACACGGGGCAGTTGACAGGTGCGCCTTCTGCTGCATTCTTTCAGAATCTGCCACGTTTTAGCGAGTTTGTGAAAAAAATGCACTTGTGTTTTTCGAATGCTATGCCTTGAAACCATAAGAAAACACAACGTTTTGCTCTTCTGAATCATGCCTTTGTTCTCACTGACCCCCGGTCCCTCACTCACTCATGCACAGCAGAGCTCGCTCAACCACCGCATCGCGCTCTAGAGAGACAGCAAACGATAACGAGACCATGTCTTATACCTTTAATCATATGTTAAAACACGTATCATGAATTCCTTTCTACTGACCTTCAGTAGTTCACTTTGCAAATACAGACAATTTCAAAAACCCATAGTTTCTCCAAACTGGCTCATCCGATCTACTTCCCGCTTGGCGGGAGTATTGCCGGTGACCCAAAGAAGTGCTTTGTTCAGCTTGGTGCGATTTGGACACTTGAAACGTTCGAACATCAATCCAAAAACTTTGGCTAAGCGAGCCCAGTGCTCAATTTTCAATACACAGTGTCTGTCAAATTTAGCAAATGTTCCCTGATACACAAATCTAAAAAGTGCAATTTGACATCACATGCAGAATTATCTGTATGTAAGAAATACGCTTATATTCAAAGTTAAAAGTTAAAGTTAAAAAATAAAAGTAAAATTTAAAAATGTGTACATAACAGACTAGACATTATGCAAGATATCATGATAAAAAACATGAATGAATATGAGCTCACTAAGGAAAACACACTGTGCAGAAATGTGCTTTTATGCGGCTGGGTGAGCTTTAATCTAAAGGAAACAACAAACATTTCTATTCCCATTGATCTGCTCTCAGCCTCTGTGAGACATACTGACAGAAACACACCATTCCCTCCAGGTGACCAGTGGAGGTGAGTTGAGAAAAAGGGAAGTCTCTTTTAGCAAGGCAGCAGGCATATCCTGATGAGAAGAAGGTCAGGGCTCTTTTAAACATGTCCTCGGCACAGCCCTCCTCAGAAAAGGTTTCTGCAAACTCTCCCCTGCATCCGTCCAGATTAATGTAGACCAGATAGATCTTTGAATGTGACCAACAGCCCATTAACACTTTCTCTTCAGAGAGGATCACGTTGGCTTGGCCCACAGCTTTCTGCATTTCCTTCACTATGAACTTCAGTTGATCTTTTTCCCACAAAGCAACGTCAATAACCAAAGAAAAAACAACACAGTATATACAAGTAAGGACGACCGCCATAAGATTTGACGTATTGTCTGGGTGTTTTGATTTAAGTGAAGTAATCACAATAATCGTAACTGTAGCTAGTGCTATCAACAGTAGAAAGAAGATTCCACCGATAATAGGCCTCAGTGCTCTAAGCCACAGTGAGGCCACTTTCGTTTGATGGACATCGTTGATAATCCTCACAGCCTTTTTGTACTTCTCGTGGTCCTCAATCACCAGACGCAGTTGGTCCGGCACCTCCATGTCACTGAAGCGCCCGCAATCCCACTTGCTGAGTCCCTCCTCGTTGACGGAAAGCAAAGGCTGCAGGGCCTTCCCGTTGTAGATGGAAGGGGGCTGGAAGGGCACCACGGTGGAGCCCTGGAGCTGCCGGTTGGGGGTGCACAGCACCTTGAGCAGCTTGCTCTCAAAGTCCGGGTCGTCGGCCTCCAGGTAGGTGAGGTGGCAGAGGTGGAGAGGAACAGGGACTCCCTGCTCCAGGACCACCGGGACGATGGGTTTCCGCCCCAGGCAGTCTCTGAACAAAGACATGTTGGCCTCCAGGAGACACCAGCGGCTCCTCACAAACTCCTGGCTCAGAACCAGCAGGACCTTCTGGCTCCCCTGGATGCAGTCGGACATGTTTTCCAGCACAGTGCGGCCGGGAGTGAAGTCGCGCTCGTGGTAGCAGACTTTCAGGCCACAGGCCTCCAGCCGGTGGATGACCGAGTGGGTCCACTGGTAGTCAGTGCTGCTGTAGCTGACGAAGACATGGTAGATCTCATCATCTCCCAATGCGGGAGGATCACAGGGAGAGGGACACAGTGGGAGACTGGTAGATGTGGTCTCAGGTGAATACATCGTCTGAAAGAGAAACCAGTGATGAGTACGTCGCAGGGGTATTAACGTCCAACCAAGACACTCTTTACCATTACGGTTGTAGCGACATGTATTCAAATAAACAGCCTCTCAGCGACTAAGTTATGGGTGTAGCGGATTGTGACGCGCTGTACCAATGATGCGTTTCGACAGGTTTATTGAAGTATTAGTCCAACATAATCCGGTATGCATAACGTGCTCAAAGTAAAGAAAAATCACAACGTAGCAGCGTAGCAAACAGCGGCGCAGCAGCAGCCAGCAACAGCGTCAATAGCGGTCAACAGTAGCAACAATAGCGTAGCAACAATAGTGATAGCGCCAACAGCGTCAATAGCGTTAGCGATAGCGGTCAATAGCGCCAATAGCGTTCAACAAGCAGTCAACAAGCGCTCAACAAGCGGTCAACAAAAATACGGCGTCCCCGTCACTCACCCTCTCACTTTCCACCCTCGCTACTTCCGTCTGTGCCTGCTATTATAATCCGTTCATAGGGTTACCGCCCCCAATTACGGTGAAATGCAATTAACAAACACAACCAAATATAACAACCCAAGTGTCCCAAATATAAACCATTAAACTATCATATCAACTATCATTTTATATTAGACAGAACATATATAATAATCACCTTCGTGGCTCCTACAACGGTACAGCTACGAAGTGTTTAGTAGTGCTTAGCAGTGTGCTGATATATGAGACATTTAAAACATTAATGCTGAAAATCCTGCAACAGATCTAGTATGTTTTACCAAATAGTCCCGTTTGCTTCCTTAATCATTTTTAATTGACTTAATCTGCCTCTATGCGCCTGTACCCCCCCCCCCCCCCCCCATCTGATCTCTTGTTCCTCGTTCCCGCAGATACTTCTCATTTCATATCCTGTCTCTTTTTACCTTTTTACCATTGAAATCACCACACTGGTCCCGGCTAAAGTTCAAGACAAATCAAGATCCCGTGTTTTCTTACCTGCAGAAAATAGACTCCTACAGCAGTGAAGCAAGGGTTCAGCAACAGGAGTATGAGGAAGTGGAACGGAAAGACTCAGTTCAGAGTTCCTTAAAGGAATGTAACCTTACCTGTTTGTACCTGTACCTAAGTGGGTGCAGCTAGCACAGGGACTGTACCTTGAAATAATCTGAACATTTAATGCCTCACACGCCTGTTCGCTGCTCAAGGTCCAACCTGCCTAAGGTTGCACTTCTCAAAACGCTTCATTTAGAGTAGAGTTTTGACTCCTTGGTTCTGTAAACCATGCAGATCAATCCATTAAGTGATGATGAGTAAAGGCTTGTTGGGTGTCATGGTTTGGTTCTGCTCTATGTCTTATTTTGTAGTTTTTATGTCTCTTGTGTTCCTGGGTGACTACACTTCCTGCCTTGTCCTGTGATTGCTTGATTGATTCCACCTGTGTCCAATCACCTGCACCTCCCTTGTGTATTTAAGCCCTGTGTGCCAGTTGTCCTTTGTCGCGTCATTGTCCATGTTACTCGCCGTTGGTGCACGTTGTCCTCATTTGGTTTTGATTAAAGAGCACTTCGTCAGAAGACCCTGCGTCTGAGTCCTGCCTTCCTGCCTCCTTCAACCTGCACCAGCCCGATCCTGACAGAATGACGCGACCACCTAAGGACTCAGCAGGGTTTGACCTGAAAAACCCGTTTTTGGGAACCTGTCTGGCCTTTGGTGGGCCCCGCAGCGTTCAGCAGGCTGCCCGGCGCAACGCAAACCCCGGCTCGCCAGCAGGCGCCAGGCAGCGTTCCGGTCACCGACCTCGCCGCCCCCGCCGCCCTACGCTGACCTCAGGGGAGGTCACCAGCAGGCATTTTCCGGCACTAGGACCCCCCTTAGTCTGGCGGCCCTTCCCTGGGGTCGACCCTCATGTCGACCGGGTGCTGACCTTGGCTGCCAGGCTGCAGGCTGCCTACAGCAAGGCAACACGGTCCCCCAGACTCCAGCCTCCGCCCGTTCCGGCCCCCAGAGTCTCGCCTCCGCCCGTTCCGGCCCCCAGAGTCTCGCCTCCGCCCGTTCCGGCCCCCAGAGTCTCGCCTCCGCCCATTCCGGCCCCACAGCGTCACGCAGGGGGTCAGGGGTTGGGCCGGAGCACCACGCCATGCAGCCGGAGCCGCACCGCTCGGCGCCCCCCGCCACGACGACGCCGGAGCCGCACCACTCGGCGCCCCCCGCCGCGACGACGCCGGAGCCGCACCACTCGGCGCCCCCCGCCTCGACGACGCCGCAGCCGCACCGCTCGGCGCCCCCCGCCACGACGACGCCGGAGCCGCACCGCCCGCCGCCCCCCGAGACCCTGAGGCCCGGCCGCCGACCCGGCAGACCCCCCGAGACCCTGAGGCCCGGCCGCCGACCCGGCAGACCCTCCGAGACCCTGAGGCCCGGCCGCCGACCCGGCAGACCCCCAGAGCACCCCACGCCCTCGCCGCCCCCGCCGCCCTACGCTGACCTCAGGGGAGGTCACCAGCAGGCATTTTCCGGCACTAGGACCCCCCTTAGTCTGGCGGCCCTTCCCTGGGGTCGACCCTCATGTCGACCTGGTGCTGACCTTGGCTGCCAGGCTGCCTACAGCAAGGCAACACGGTCCCCCAGACTCCAGCCTCCGCCCGTTCCGGCCCCCAGAGTCTCGCCTCCGCCCATTCCGGCCCCACAGCGTCACGCAGGGGGTCAGGGGTTGGGCCGGAGCACCACGCCATGCAGCCGGAGCCGCACCGCTCGGCGCCCCCCGCCACGACGACGCCGGAGCCGCACCACTCGGCGCCCCCCGCCACGACGACGCCGGAGCCGCACCACTCGGCGCCCCCCGCCTCGACGACGCCGCAGCCGCACCGCTCGGCGTCCCCCGCCACGACGACGCCGGAGCCGCACCGCCCGCCGCCCCCCGAGACCCTGAGGCCCGGCCGCCGACCCGGCAGACCCCCCGAGACCCTGAGGCCCGGCCGCCGACCCGGCAGACCCTCCGAGACCCTGAGGCCCGGCCGCCGACCCGGCAGACCCCCAGAGCACCCCACGCCCTCGCCGCCCCCGTCGCCCTACGCTGACCTCAGGGGAGGTCACCAGCAGGCATTTTCCGGCACTAGGACCCCCCTTAGTCTGGCGGCCCTTCCCTGGGGTCGACCCTCATGTCGACCTGGTGCTGACCTTGGCTGCCAGGCTGCCTACAGCAAGGCAACACGGTCCCCCAGACTCCAGCCTCCGTCGTTCCGGCCCCCAGAGTCTCTCCTCCGCTCGTTCCGGCCCCCAGAGTCTCTCCTCCGCCCGTTCCGGCCCCCAGAGCC
Organism: Pungitius pungitius; assembly: GCF_949316345.1. Classification (NCBI taxonomy): domain Eukaryota; kingdom Metazoa; phylum Chordata; class Actinopteri; order Perciformes; family Gasterosteidae; genus Pungitius; species Pungitius pungitius. Next base: position 19,053,414 of record NC_084905.1, read on the forward strand.
TGCCGCCCCGGCAGGCCGCCGGACCATAGCTGTTGGGTCCCCACCCTCCCGCCCCTTGTCTGATTTTCATAGTTCTCCCCTCCCTTAGGACCGTCTGGAATTCGGTCCTTGAGGGGGGGGTTCTGTCACGGTTTGGTTCTGCTCTATGTCTTATTTTGTAGTTGTCATGTCTCTTGTGTTCCTGGGTGACTACACTTCCTGCCTTGTCCTGTGATTGCTTGATTGATTCCACCTGTGTCCAATCACCTGCACCTCCCTTGTGGATTTAAGCCCTGTGTGCCAGTTGTCCTTTGTCGCGTCATTGTCTTTTGTCACTCATCGTTGGTGCACGTTCCTCTGGCTTTTGTTTGGTGAATAAAGAGCACCTTCTGTAAACGTTGAATCCTGCGTTTGAGTCCTTCCTTCTTCGACCTGCACCAGCCCGATCCATGACAGTTGGGGGTTGCCTCATCATTTCAAGTTACCTTTTTACACACATTTGACTGTTACTGGATATATAAATATTGTTATATTGACATTTTTATTTGTAGTCAAATGCATAAGCATACATGGCGAATAGAGCTGATTCTGTGTTATTTGAAATTTATCGCTCAACGGTTGCCGCAGTGAATCGACAGCACAAAACAATCTCATCTAAGAACTTTCACCAAGTCGTGGCTCCTGAGAGCAGCCCTTTAAAGAGCGGTGAGCAAGGCCCGTCTGTGTCAATGACCCAGGGCCCTTTTAATATCTGTGAGATATTGAACACCGAAGGGACTGTATTCATCAAAAGCTCCTTCCTGTCCCAGCTGATATTAAAGAACAAATTAGAGCATCAAACTCTGCTCTCTCTCCTCTAACATTTGTTCACAAATAAAGCTCTCCAGAACACATTACATTACACAAAAACACAAACAGAACTTTCTCGGCCTCGGGGGGAGTTCTGTTACCGCCAGTTCCTGTTCCCAGCGAGTGTTTTCGTGACCACTTCTAATCTTTTGGAGGTGGCGAGGGGCCCCGAGGCAAGAAGGGAAAGCTGCTGTGACGACGCTGGGGGGCTGTAATCGATGCGCCGGAGCTGGAGGAGCCGAGCACTTCAACGCACTCCACTGGGCCAGACTCCGGGCCTATAAAAAAAGGCCTCGGAAAGGGCGTCGCCTCACTTAATGCGTCCGCCCGAGGCTTTTGTTGGCTGCATTGAACGTGCATTTTGACAATAAATACAGAGCAGAGATGTTTTAATAACCTCACTTTGTCTGGAGGCGATCTTTATTAGAAAGTGTGCTACTGCTTTGAAGATCAGCTTTAAGTCTTTGGGGACAAACCTTCGGGGTGGCCAAATTGCAGAAATCCCCCCAATATATCAATTTAAGCTTTTACTAAGGAAAACCCTTAATAAACCGCACCTTTATTTAATCTTAGAAAACAATTAAAAACGATTGCATGAAATGGAGTTGTTCATATTCCATGTGCAGCTCCATTGAAACTGATATTTGACGCATTGAGATATAGTGGAGTGATGTCTACCTGAGCAGATAATTGAGTTTAGTGTTAGTGCATGTGAGCGTGCACATTGGCAAACCATCTTGGTTTACAAACAATACTAGTTTTGCCAGATTTAGGTGATGACAAGATGGAACATTAGGCGCGTTTGTCCGTTTGTAGCTGCCTCTCAGCTTCTTTTCTCACCACATCCACCTGCTGGATGACCCATGACATCTGTGTTAGCGTTGCCATGGGGATCGGTTGCATTCAACCTAAAAGCATCGCTGCGCCTAAGAAAATGCCTCGAGGAGCGGCTAGGGGTTTGAGGAGGACATTATCAGCCTGCGTCACATGTTCATAAAGTCCCTGAATGATGATAGATTCATTACAGATTACAGAACATTATTAAAAAAGTCTTGTGATGGGTGCAGAGCGCTGCTAATCCAGCTGCTGCTATTCCAGCTGCTAAACCAGCATCGACTGCCTGACCCTCCTTTTTTTCGGCATACACACTTTGTCTAAGATGACCTATGGTTTGAAGCACCTTGTTAGTTGTAAGTTGCACAGCGTGTTCCACTAGTTCCTCCGGTGATACAGCTTGTTAAAATGACAGCCCTTTCCTCCAATATGCAGCTAAACAGATTACAAAGAGATTTTACTCACCTGCGTCATCAGAAATGAGCTTTTTGTGTACTTATTATGATAAGACTGCATTACCATATCACATCCCTTGTTAAACACAGCATGTCATGTTTAGCTTCCTCCATTTGTAAACACTCAGCTTACAGAGTTTATGATATTATTTTTGTTGATACAATGGATAACAGAAACAAGAACATTGGAGGAGCGTATGTGTTCTACATAGAGTCAGATATAGAAAGAAGAAAGTCAGTTCCTGCTTTTTCTTTAGATATAAAATCTGGGGGCAGCAAATGAAAAGCAAGATGGTCAGATATTGATCCTGCACGTCTGGATCTCTCTTTACACACAGTGGGAAAAGTGTTGAAATGAAAGGGATTTTACTAAAGCCAACTACTTTTTAAGCCTATTAGCCATAAATTGTTTGTACAAGGTGAACTTTACATTTCTATCTCATTTCATTCTGATAAATCGGCACCGTAGTCTTTTAACCACATCAACCTGTAGACGTGTGATTGACCTCCGAATCCAGCCAAATGCAGCTGCTAATCCACTCACCTTCATCGTCCAAAATGAAAGAACACTTAGTGCATAATCGAACTGCCCCGTGCATCATATTGATGAATCAGAGTGTGATCTGTGACGTTACAGCAGTAGCCAGACACAACGCTGTTATGGATAATGAACAATTGTGCGCGTGTTTACACTGTGTTCCCATTTAGTTCATTGGTGTGTATCCTGTGCAAATGCATATGGGCAATTTGTGTTGACACTGGGAATACAGAGCAGCGAGCACATCATTTACCCGGTTTTTAAAGACACGAGGTGCCGCAGACACAGACAAGAATTTCTTGAAATGACGTCTCATGGCACAGATGCATCTTCCCTGTAACGTCAAGATCAAATGAGCTTAGATGAAAGGTGGAAGAATCATATGTAAACGGAAAAAACATTTGCAAAATTAACTACCATCCGCAAAATACGTCCCGACAACATGAACCGTTCTATGGTTAAGTAAAATATAGTCCAATCTTCAGATTAGTTCCATTAGTGTTGTAATTAAAATAATTGAGACATTTCCTTTTCCTGTCATTTGTAACAGCTGATTGTAACAAAAAAAAAGTACTGATTGTAGTGTTGTGGTTCTCACATCACTGGATGTCGGACTTACTATTGAGAGTTTTTTTTGAGAATCAAACCAGCAGATTCTTGGGTGAGAGATTCAGATGTTTTACTCTAATCGTGTCACAACGTATGACTCAGACGTCTTGTTTTCCCGCGGTGGGCCCCTCGCTCAACTGTGTGGAACTTCGTCTTCCATCTGCCAGATATCCTCAGAGTCTTTTACCAGTCTGAGACATCGGATCACCTGATTCCCTCATCTGCTCCGCATTATGCACAGAGCCCATCCCGCAATCATTCCCTGCCGGATTGACATGTTGTGTCTTGCGCCTCGGTTCCCCCCCAACTGAACTCTTCTTTGTACGATCTGCCCACCTGTCTGTCAGCTTATGTATACTAGTAACTTGAATACATTCTTTAACTGCCTTGGAATGTCTAAATCCCGGTCTTTTCTTTACCTAAGAAGTGCTGGCCATTTGTCTTTTTGCTCCGTTGCTGCAATCATAAAACTTCTCAAAGCTTCACATCTCATGTTTAATCAAAATAGACCCAATCAAACTTTACCTCAAATATCGAGAATTATACCCAGGAACAAAACTTCCTTTTCCTTCCAGAGGGTAATGTTAGGGAACGTGTGTTTTTCCTCTAGGAAAAGGACCAACTTATATAACCAGACAATTGTGAAATGAGGTAAAACATTGATTCATAGAACACCCTTTCATCTGCCAGGGAACTCACCGCTTTAAATAAAACAAAAACACATACTCAAAATGTGCTCTGAATAAATATGTCTGTAGGAACAACAACCCATCTGTCATCGCACTGCAGTACGCTGTTGACCACGTCCATCTGGTCTTGGGTTTAAACGTATTGGCATCTAATGACAGGGGCTCAATTCTAGTGTTTATTTAACCAGTAACCTGTTATTGCCACGTGGAAAGACCCATCGGAAACCCTAAAATGTCAGGTGGGAACTGACCTTGTGCGCAGCACAGTAGAGACACATATTCATGTGATCATGTGATTCTGTTGATAGTAGGTTGTGACATTGTTTCCAAATCGCTACACTGTTAATTAACAGTTTTCCCTAGTTGCTATCGCTATTTCCCATTTCATAACCCAGTTATACCCATTATAACTACAATCTAATACCATGCTGTTGCTATGTTATTTGCAGATTTATTATTAAAGCATTACTCAACTTCCACGACGTTATTACCCAGCAACACGAAAAACAGTACACCTGCACCTCATACATTGACTCCCCTGCTGTGCCCCGTCACGGTAGCAGACTGTCTATGTCCTTCCCCCCCTCCCCCTCCCCCCCCCCCGTGTGCTCATCCTCTTCCAGCACTTTGCTCTTGTGACAGTTTATTTGGTTTATGACTTTGCCGTGTTCCCCGCCGGGTTTGTTTGCCTCCAGTGACTGACTGACTTCCCGTGTGTGACTTCCTCGTCTTCCAACTCTTTCAACCTCGTCCCCCCCCCCCCCCCCCCCCCCGTGTTTTTCCTCTGCTCGTTAGCCTCTGCTCTGTAACTTCTGACTTGGGAGACTAAGGAAGAAATTGACAGGAAAAAAAAAAAACTATAATTGCGGTACCTTGGTGGCATAGAACGGATGGAAATGAACATGCATGAGTTTTATAGCAATGTGTTGTGTGGGTGTTGACATCCTTTGACAGTATCAGAGAACATCAGAGCTGGTCTTTCATCTCAAGGAAAGATGACATTTTGCTTTTGACAAGGCATCCCCGATGAGAAGCCAAAGAGGTGGCGGCGCGCCACTGACATGCGTCTCTGACGTGTTCTCAGTAAAGCCCATGCAGCCGTAGAGTGGCAGCCGACCTGCCCTGAGTGCACCACTCATCAGGAAGAAACAGCACAAGACCTTTTGAAGAAGCTGTTTTTCTTCATCGGCTTCCCTCTCGCATGCCGCGACTGTTTTAATCATCAAGGCAAAACAACACAAATGAGACGCTCGGAAGCTCCCGTGAGAATAGCCAACCCTTTCCCCAAGCTAATAGGCTTGTAAAGTATTCATGTTTGGATTTTCCTTTAGTCTATCCTTCATGAATCTATACAGCTAATGATGGGACATCCGCCTTTTCGATAGTACCCATTAAAAACGCTCTCATTACGGTTTTCATCCGGTCCCTCGCTCTCCATTGTCATTATACGTGTATGTCTGGCTATAAAAGCTGTGAACAAAGACCCAGAGGAGACGAGACACGGGCGGCACCTCGTCTGAGTCGGTGCCGTAATTGATCCAATCAGTTTTCATTACACGTCCAATCAGCAGGCGGTGGAGGGAAAGGCGCTCTTGTTGTGTTTCAAGAAGCGCGGCGGCTGTGCATCGTGTTTTGTGCTGGATTGCATGCACAATTTTGTATAATAGTCACATATTAGAGAAGCTGTTTGATGGCAGCGCACTTAACCTGCAGTTTTGCATGTTGAAAAGTACCCATTTGGCATTGGGAGACATTCTTCTTTTCTTCATCCATAGTCAGTGAAAGGGCAAGAGAGGGTGATGAAGGCCAGTCATTCCCTTCGCCTTTTCAACTTCGTACATCCATTCCATTAAGGTCACCTCGTTGCTTGAAAGCAACTGTTAGGTATTTCAGAAGAGATTAAAGAAACCACACAAGTCTACAAACTGGTTGCCATTATGTTTTTAAGACAATAAACTTTTATTTATGTTCTATTCATAATTCTTGCATGGGTCTCCATGCAAACAGACGGTGACACCTTTTCGTATGAGAATCGCTGAGAATGTCGGTTTGTGAATATTCACTCGACATCGTGCTAAAAACAAACAAAAACAGCGCTGTTCTTTAGTAAATACAGTTTAGACCAAGTTATTCCAGTGCGTATGTTAAGTAAAAATGTTGGATTGAATCTTCAAACAAATGGGATCAGGCTTTTGTTGCCTGTTGCATAACTGTCTCCATCTAAAAGCACCTTTCAGTGCGCACTAAAACCCTCCTCAGTCTTCTGAAGAAACGCTCTGATTTACTGGTTCGTTGTGAGTACTACCAGGGAATGCATCCCAAAATGAAAGTCATCAAGCAACCCATCATTTTTATTGACCTCGACATTGGAATAAAATCAACTGGAGTCTGGCACAACCTGTTTTTGTTAGAAATACTCAACTCACATTTTCCTGATAGGGATGAGTGGAGGAGCCCGTCAGACTCTGCAAAGGCCCCGTATTTCACAACAGAAAATTGTTTCTGACAAAAAAAAAATGTTTTCTTCTCTTTATTTTTTATTTTTTTTTGCCTGGAGAACACGATTGTGCTTCTTCCAACCAGAGAACACGAGGTGCAAAGAGTCCAGTCGCACACACACACACACATCTCAGCACCAAGTAAAACCATCAATGGCCACTGTATTCTGTATTCAGCTCTCCTGAGGAAAAGATAAGTCATCGCAGCTTTCAACTTTCCCGAACCGAAACACTAGAAAGGAGTTCATGTAGGGCCCATGTTGAATCTCTCCATATTTCTGGCATATGTATCTGTTTGGCAGATATTATCATGGAACATTCAACAGGCACAGCTACACGACCAAAGTGCTGATGGATTTCTTCAAAACTGGATTTATCATCTTGTTTTGCCATTAATCTTCACTATTGGTCACTCATCCAGAACAGAATGACTTAATGCAGTTGTATTACTTTGAAATGTTTATTTAGAGAGGGTTTCTCGATACGATTCGATACCGAATTATGACCACGACCACTTAGCAGCGCATTAGGTGGCGATAACCTGTTCCTGTTATTTTACCCTCAAGTGAAAGGCGAGCACAACATGACACCTACGCGGCACGCCATTCTCTTCAGAAACATTCCCCCCTCAAGCCCCGCCCCCCTCGGGCGAAGCATCGCTTCAGTCGAGCTGTCAGGGCGAACACAGAAAGCAGCTTGCCTTTCGAGGTCTTCCCATCAGGAGGATTTCGTGACCTCCCGGTGCCCAGCACAGCGGTGTCGATTCGTCTCCGTTTATGTGACACGATGTTCCACGTGTGGAAAAGAGACGTTTAATGTGGTCACAGAGGGATTCGAACCAGGCTGTGGTGAGGCTTTTTTCTCCCCACTTCCCCCTTGACGGTTTGGGCCTGTTGCTCATTTAAGCTATTTGTTGAGTTTGTTGAGTGGATCCGGATCCCTTTCTCCGTATTGATCTGCTTCAGTTTGTGACCAAGGAGGCACGCATAGGGGGTTGGCGTTCACCGTGACTCACGCAAGGTATGACACGTGTGGATTTAAAGGTTTATTTCCTTTTTTTTTTTACCTCTCTGTGTGAGTAAGATACCAGAATAGGGGAGGCTTTTGACAGCTGCCATAAAAAAATCATATATGCCAAGATCCTGGTATCATTATTTGATCTACAATGTTTTACAAGGAGTAGTATTTTTGTGTGCCTGCCACTAAGTAATACATGCATATTATATTTACATAGTAATATAATAATAATACATTATGTTTACTTTATATATACATCTTGTGTAATTCTGAAGCAAACTGTTTTAGGTCCACAGTGTCATGTGAGTGTTTAGTGTAAATTTATCGCATAAATTGGTTTACATAACATGTTGGGAAATTTGATTTCACCAGCTGTCAAAGCAGCTGAGAGGAATATCAATGTGGGGAAATAGCCTCCGTGGGGTCTAAAAGCCTTAACCATCAACATCCTGCTATGTGAAGGGGTGAAATGATTAATGACTTTTTATAATGTTTTCGTTTATTTGTTTGTACTTGGAAAAACTGGGTAAATCAATACCATTCGTCTTAGATATCTGCCGGGCTTCTTTTTGACGCCAATAGTGGATGATTGCATTGATGACATCATCGTGGTTGTTTGGGTTAATAGTTTCAAGCGTTGGCTCTTTAAACGTGAGCATTACTCACTTGTTTTGTTCTTCTTCTCCCGCTCAATGCACCAACTGCACAGCTCCAGCCGAATAAGGCCTCAAGTCTCAAATCCACGTGTCAAAATGACTTTTTTTTGTTTGAACAGAGAATATATAAACTCAAGAGCACCATCAAACTTGACTGAAGTCAACAAGCATAAAAATACTGAACTTATAGTATCTTTATAGTTACATCGTGAATGGACATGCTAAATTAGGCCTTCACCATACGACCGAACGCGTCTTCTGTTCCACACACCGTCACTTCAGATCTTCATTGACACGAACCACATCTCCCGCTTCCATCTGCCAGTCCGGGTCTTTTTTTCCGAGCCGCCGCGTATGCAGAATGACAAATTTGTTCATTTTTCCAACAGGCTCCATAATCCTGAGATTAAACTGTGGTCTTTTTGCAGATTAAACACTTGATGGAAATCACCAAAAAAAAAAAACGCTCCACAGCTGTTCACAACAGTTAGTGTGACGTCGTCTTACTTTCTGTACATTAGTTTTATAAATGCATATCAACGGTCTGAGTATCCACGGCTTTCTCCATGTTTCACCTGACCTGAATAGTAAGAGCGTTCATGTGCAGAGAGGAGAGATCGGCCACGTTGCCTCTGTCCTGCTTGTTGATTTGTTAGGATGAGTCACTTTCCACACAGGCTGAGCTGTGACATTCTCCCCTTTAAGAAAAAAAAAAAAAAAGAAAAAGAAGAAAAAGAAGACAAAAGGGGAAAATGATGTTTTCCAAGTTTGCCGACGTGATATTAAAATCTGATGATTTATTCCTGGCACTGCGTTGACCACAAAATCAGCCCTCTGCGCGCGGTGGAACTAGATGGAACTGGTATAAAGTAGGTGAAGCTGACCACAGGTAATCACACATGTGCCTCAGACTTTCCTAATTGCACAGCAATTTCTTCGTGTCAAAATAACAGGTTTTTGTTTTTTTTCAAAAGAGACTTATACTGTGTAATGAATTCCTGCTAAAAGGCCTGATCTGATATTACGCAAAGAAACGCACGTACATTTTTTTTCCGTCCCTGTCTCCCGGGCGGGGGGGGGGGGGGGGGGGGGGTTCAGCGGTTAATTTGCAGATAAAGATTTATTTTCACTGGAAACCCTTTTCGTTTTCACAGCAGGACTCAAAGTGACACTCACGCAGCAAAAGTGGAAGAGAGGTGCTCGGCTCCGATTGGGGGGCCCCCCGGGTCTTTGGATCCCGCTGCGGCGCGTGTGACTTGCTCACAGTTCAGTATTTCCCACACATTCACAATCAAGAAAAAAAAAAAAACGTCTCCGTTCCCAAGGCCCCGGCGCTGGAGTCGGTAAACTGTTACGTTTGCGAAGGGGCGTCCCGGGACTTTTGTTAATGAGCCCGCTCCGTCATTGCAGTAATGCACAACCAAGAGCATTGGACGGTGCACATGCTCGGTCCAGCTGCGCTCCGTCCTTGCGCTCGTTGCGTGACTCGGGGTGACAGCAGCAATCGCTGTGTCTGTTTGTTTTTACTTGGTTCGCGAGAGAAAGAGAGAGAGAGAGAGAGAGAGAGAGAGAGACGGCCCCGAGAGGCTCTGCTATTAAGCAAGGCAACATTCTTCAACCAGGCTATTTGGTCATAATGAATGTGTAGCGTTTCCCCCCCCCCCTGGTGTTTATCTTTCAAATTGAACTCTGACCCCTAGAGCGCGCTAGCCGTGCTATTTTCACTTAGCTCCGCCCCCCCGAGTGCACCATTAAATGTCCGTGTGAATTTCGTTTGGTTCGGCGCACAGAGCCTTTGTCTTCGTCCATTCGTTCTCATTTTGGGCCTCTAATGGCCACACGAACCAGGGAGAGAGGTGAACAGCTCCGTCACTGAACTGCACGGAGGATTCCCCGAACACTCCACCCGACAGGTGGAAACAGTTGGACTCCATCAAATGTGTTTGTGCTATGTGGATACTGAGTGTGTTTCTGTTGCCAAGTATTAGTAGGGGGGAAGGGGGGGGGGGGGCGTCGTTTCTATGAAGCAGTCAGCATGTTGCGCGAGCGTTTGTTTGGACCAACAAAACTAAATTGCAATGTCGTGCATCTGTTTACATTTTTCTCTCTTTTTCTTGGAAAAGATGTGGCTTTTAGCACTAAAAAGAAAACGGAAAAAACAACAACAACAACAACTTGTGTTTCTTATATTCACTCAACGTTATATATTAGAAACACTTCTCGGAATGATTGGCTCAGAATACCAGCTTCGAAACGGAGGATGCATAAAAGGATGCAACCGACGGTTTGAACTACAAACGGTTGGTTGCATCCTTGATGGATTTGAAGTGTTTATTGCGGTGCATCAAAGTTTCATCCATGACGTCCGGCCAAGTTGTAAGAACCACCGTATGCTGCAACATCACGCGTCATCTCGACCGACTGTAACCAGTGGGAGACCCGGCCGCTCGGTTGTTGTTGACTCATTAACCATTAATGTTGTGTTGGGTAATTGCCCCCCCCCCCCCCACACACACACACACACACACACCTCCTCAGCTGGTGGGACCTGGGCTATGGCTGTTCTTTCCTGACCTCAAGCCGAGCAGATGATGACAAAACCAAATCCTTTCCAGATGTTTCTACCAAAGACTCTCAACTTATCCACTGAGTAGTCGCAATAAACAGCTGCACCACTTGTGTCCCCCGATTGGGGGTGAGAACACTTCTGTGTGAGCTCGTTTTATTGTATTTCCTGCCTTCTTCTAACCTCTGATGCTGGCCACCGGGCCTCTTGTCAGGAAAGCGTGCAAACTGTTCTCATCTAATGGAAAGAAATCCTCGCTTTTATTATGGTTAGAAGTTAATTCCGCTTGATCAAAGAAAGAAGAATAAATAGTTTTCCATACGAGAGATGACTTGTTCCCCAAAACACAGTCTGTTGTTGTGAAATACTTTCTGGCAAGGAGGACTTGAGAGAGCTGTGTCTCAAGAGCTTGTTTAAAAAAAGACTTCAAACCACTACGTGCGCCGAGTAGCTGTTTTGGATCCGTATCTGTAGCATTCTGCAAATCTAAATAAGTCATAAAGCACAATGCTAAAATAACAGCACATATTTCCCAAAAGGCACATGTCTCTCTGTCCCTGCTTTGGACGCATAGTCAATGTCCCGGGGTTGAATTGCCAGTGTCCACGTGACTCAAATATCACATTTTCTCATCACGGTTGCACAAAATGGGGATGAATCGCGTGTGCAACAAAAAAAAATCCCGGTGGGATCGAGATGTTCCCGAGAGGGATCGTGCGGAAGAGGCCCTCTCCTTATTCTCTGCAGGGCCCCCGTCAGCAGCACCGACGGCTGCTTTCCATCCTTTCCACTCTTTTGGACGGACTCAAAAAGAAGCCCGATGAGCAGCACGTGCTGTTGCACCATCAGTCCTCGCTGCACGACACCGCTTCAGCTCTGCCGGCGCGACCTCCCCCCCCCCCCCCCCCCCCCCCCTCACCCGTCAGTGCGTCGGCATGTCTCGGCCTTGCTGTCATCGGCGGGGCTGCATTCGCTAGTTGGCTAACTACAGGGTTTCATCTAATTGAAAGGTATCCCCACCCCCTTTGACGCCATGTGTATCGCACTTCTTATGCCAGCTGTTGGACAGAAACAAACAAGCTTCTGGGAATCTGATACTAATTTGAATACTACCATGACTAATGGAAACGGTTTGTGTCATAATTGGCCAGTGTGTCTGCAGAACAAACAGTGTGTCATCCCCTTTACACTGATTATGAAAGACAGAGTATTTTTTTGATGACATGTCAAGGAGCGAGACATGGCGAAGATTTTCTATCAAACAAAATACAGAATAACACATTTGATGGCTTTAGCCTCGGTCTTCGTGCTGTTGAAGCAGATTTGAATCAAAGGTTTTGTATTCAAGCAACAGCGATTTTACATTAAATGTTTTCCTGGGCGATTCAACAGGATTTGTATTCATTTTTGCCATGAAAAACAACAAGACTCCTCGTGGGCTTTGAAATCTCACACATCGTTTCGGTCTGATAGGCTTCCAAACCATTAAACAGTTTCGCATCTCCAAACGTGACACATACAAGTTAAATATTTTCGCTCTGGAACATAGCTGTCCAGATATTTAATTAAATGTTCTTAGAGAAATGTTTTTACATGCTAATAACATCAGTCAGGCCGTGGAGATGATTGATTTGTGCAGAACATGTACTCAGCGTCTCTTAAATGACCAACTATGGGGGCGTGGGGGGAGGATATTCCACTATGATGAGGGCGAGTGGCCAGTACACAAGCATTAGGTGTCAATTATTAGCCAGAACTTTGGAAGATAAATGAATACATTTTGGTTCCTGAGTGAACATAAGAGCGTCGGAAGGAATTAAAGTCGAAAGTGAGGTTAAAGCACTCAATAAGTTGGTTTAAGTGGCTGAAGTGTTTTTAGCACTTGGTCTTCAAAAATCCCTGAAATGAAGCGAAGAGACAACGGCACAGCTGTTGGAGTGTAAAAACTAAAAATGGGTGACATAGTCTTGATAAATGTTTATCACACATTTGGTTAACCCATGCTGAGATAGTCGTTCATAGAAGGGTATTATCAAATAATAATAACAATATCAACACTGAAAATAGAGACTTTAAAATTTCCCTCGACAACTATTGATGAAGCTTTTATGTTTTGGCCCTGCACTATTATTTCCCCAGGTGTTGTATACATGAGTATTCATAGTATATCCTACCGTACATTCTTAGGTTCAGAGTAGAGCAATAAGGGACAATTATAGGAAGGGGAAATTTCTACATGTACTTCCTCCAAACGTGCTCCATCCTGAGCTAAAAACGGAGCGGCCTTCACTCCGAAGCCCCTTGAGGTGTTTCAATTAACCGCATCACAAGATGCCTTTTTCACATGAATGACTATTGAATGGAATGGCTGTTTATGTTCCCAAGCGTGCACATAGAGATAAGAAACAGAATTGATTGAAATATAATTGTGATTGCCCGGACTTTTTCCTCCAAGAGCCAACACAAACGGTGACAGTTCTCCTCATAACCTCAGTGATTGTGATCCTCCTTACGTTTAGTCTACGGTGCCAATAGTGAGACATCTCGCAAAACATGCACACACAGTGACGGTTGAGAGGATCCTTCATCCATCCATCATCCTTTCACAATTCCCTTTGGTCCAAAACTTCAGCTTAGCTAGTTTTTGGGGTATGCTAATTATCACATTTTAGCACGTTTCATTTTCGGTTGTGTAAAAAGTAAACATACCTGCTGACATAAGGATGCATTGAGCCAAATGGAACCCGAAAAGAGAAGCAAGTTGTAGACTCACGAGTCCCTTTGCACTGTCTGCGGCAGATCAAATACCCCTAGAAGGGTACGACCGACGGAGATCAAAGTTAGCAGGATGGAGGAGGAGATCAGTGTGTTACAGTCAAGCTATATGATGATAACGATGGATTTAAGATGACCACATTAAACACACTACAGATAAGCTGGAACCATGGTAATGCCACAGCACATGAATTACGTTGAAGAACCAAATTTGACTGCCCTAATTAAGGCGTGTTATGTACAGTGTGTCACGTACACGATGGGAATGTTGATTAAAGTAAAGCACCGGGAGGAGGAGGAGGAGGAGACACGCAAGGCATGAGGACAAGACATTCCTCAGGCTTATGGAGGATGGGAAACATATCTTCTGACTCATCCTGTGGTGAGACACAGCGAACCCTCATCCCCTTTGTACCTCAGGGTATTACAAGGTATTTCAATAAGGATGTAAGGATGGCGTGACAATTTCCTTTGTGTGTTTCTTGTGTGATACTTTTAAAAGTGGGTCATGGTGGCGTTACCATAGTTTTCTCATTTGTAAAGTTGAATTGAATCAGCCCTTAAACTTGAAGCAAATCTTTGAGGATTAGACGGCTTGGATTTTAGATTTGTACCTTCATATCGCATGTTGACCCGTCACAAAGGGACATCTGAAGATGATGGCTCGCCAAATAGCTTTGAAACGAGTCACCTTTCCATTCGAGATCACAGTGGGGGGGGGAGGGGGGGGGATCATCATGTTGGGGTCAAACTCGGATAATTGCTCCTCATCGATGATCCGCAAAAGGCAACAAAGGCATGAACCCAAGTGTCAGTTCGTGGTAATCAAATACAAACAGCAGTGACAAATATTAGAGTAAGGTTTTTTCCATAAATACTTTCCTGTACTTTCCAAAAGCATTTCTGGGGATTTACAATCCATCTTGTTGACGTCACAAAACAAATGTCATGACATTTGAATTCAAGAGACTTCAATGAATTCCAGTAACACCGGGTTCCATAAACTAAAAGGATAATGACCGTCTGTGCCATCCCATCTGTTCAATATACCGTAAGTGCAGAAAATCTATATGTCTCATTTGAAGAAGGGAAGGGGTGTATTGTTCACTCTGCTACAGTTGTACCCTTGGATGAAATTATCAACCTGACCATGTACAGGAGCCTCATCTCGCTGTGTATTCATCATGTCAGGGCTGTAGTTGTGTTTAATGATTCACAACTTTAATATGTTCAGTGGCACAATTCTCATTTAATGTGGTGTCCAATGTGCTCAAATCAGATATATTTCCCCGCACAATACAAATGTTGTCACAGCAAATGTGATTTTTGGCGAGACAGCAGCCCATAAACAGGTGGTATTAATAATTGAGAAAACATCTCAAATTACAGGTTATAAAGCAGGGCATTCATTGACAGAGACATGGGAATGTGGATCCCTATCCCAGATCTTAAATAAGAACACCATACACAGATGTTGAAGCTTGAAGTTGTTTAATGGAATTTACCTGGATTAAATGAACCTGCTGTTGCATAACACAGAAGTAAACATTTTGTATCACGTAAACTAAATGTGTTCCTGCAAACCTTTAGCTTTTTATATTATATAAACACAATTTTTTCAATTTTTTGGTTTTTGATTTTTTGATGAGTTGATTCTAAATCACCCTTTTGGAGAATGTATGATTGAATTATTGTATGATGAACTGGGCTATTTTTCTTGCATAAACATTTCAATTTCAAGACAAATGTCACCATCAAGTGGTAAACTTTGGACATTACTCAATAAGCCTTCTTCGCTTCACCATCTGTGACTGGTAAACCAACCTCCTACAAGCGCAGCCGCCTATTGGTCAGTTACACCGCCCGTAATCTCGAGCTAAATTCTGATTGGATACCTGAAACCCAACAGCCAGCAAGTTTTTCATTAGCTAGCTTTAGCCATCTTTAGCTTTACCTCTGTGATAAAGTCGGACAATCAACAGGTTAGTGTTTAAGTTAATACACTACAAGTTAATTTGCATGCATTATACATATGCTTCCCTTAATTATTAAAACCCAACATACTTCCATAGAATCTGTCTTAAAGTTACAGTTCCAAACACTCGGTTTTGAACCGTAGAGCTCGCTAATTAGCATCGAGTTAGCAGGGTAACGTTTGTCCTGCAAGCTTGTTGGAAGAACAGCACAAGTGTCTAAGGGCACCGAGTCTGGCAAATAAACTGCAATTTAGATTTCGATCAAGTAGCGAGTGGCCCGGTGTGCTGGTCTCTGCTACCAATCCCGTTTAAATGTGGCGGTTGGCTTCATTTGTAAAGTGACGACGTGGGAGGTGCAGCTCGGAGCCAACTCAGGCCAGGTTGCTAGGCAACACATAATCCAGATATTAAACGTAATTAGTTATCAAACTGACTGTAAATTAAAAAAAAAATCTTTATTTACGATAGAAATGACGCGCTAATCGAACTAGTAACCGAGTTTACAGAATTGTCAACAGTAACGGATTAACGTTAGATAACCAGTAACATTACATTACGTTAGCATACCATTTATGCACTCAGTTACCATGGTAACAAGCCACAAGATAAAACGCCAGCTGACGTTCATGTAAACAACGTTAGCTTATCTGCACATATTCGGCTCGGGGCATCGTTATCTCATCAAAACCGTGCTAAGGAAACGCTGTAAATGCTTTGATGCTAATTAACGCGGACGTCGTCCTGGCTTGAGGTTTTCTCCAACGACTGAGGGTACACGTAACTGTTAGCTTACCTCTAGTTAACGTTAGCCTTGTTAAGTTGCTGAATCGCGCTCGTTAGCCTGTTTTTTTTTTACTTCCGTTAAAGTAATTAGATACTCAGCGTTTTGTGACACGCGGAAGATCTCTACGCGATTAAACGAGGTAATGTCGCGAAATACTTCAGTGCGAGGAGCAGTGTTTTTGGTGACATCAACGCTATGTCTTATATGAAGAAGGTTTTTATAGGCTTCTAATCCGCTTTGGACGTCTTAATTCCAGGGATGGGAGAGACGCCTGTGGTGATCATCCAGCACCTGACCAGTGGCAGGTGGTGACGGTGCGAAAGTGATGTTCTGTCCGCTACAATGAAGAAGATACTCAACTTCGCCAAGAAAAAGAAACACCCGCCCAGTTCTCCTGACAATAGGAGTGGGCTTTCTGTTGGCTATGAACTTAAGGAAAAGGACCTCGGGAAGGTTCACAAGGCTGCTCTCGTGGGTGATTTGTCAAAGTTGAAGCAGCTCGCTAAAAAGAATGATGTCAACCAACTTGACAAGGAGAATCGGTAAGTGGGTTTAAAGCACTTGTTGTCACATCCTTGACAGTGTATGATCCAATCTGTCTATATCTCCTTTAACACATTATTTTGGAGCGTTTTCCCAGTTTCAGGGTATATCATTTATTGTAGTATAGTATTATTTTTGTTAAGTTGGGTTGTGGTAAAACGATATCCAGTATTTTTACTTTTGAGCTTAAAAACCTCCCAGCTGTTTAAAGCACCAAGTAAAATCTACTTGACACCCCATTGTTTCTTTTCTACTTATGTTTCAAGGTAGGATCTAATTACCGTTTGCATTTAGTGTGTGTGTCAGAAGTAGCTGAGCAGCGTACCTAAAGAGGCAATTTACCGAATGGAAACAATAAGTTGATTACATTCAATACAGACAGTAAGACCAAGGATGGAAAAAAACCCTCTAAAAACAAGGGTCAATTGAAGAATAATAATCCTTGCTCATGAAAAACTCTCCTCTACTGTTACAGAACTGCACTCCACATTGCCTGCGCCAGTGGACACGCCGAGGTGGTGCAGTTCCTTGTCGAGAGCAAAGCTAAGCTTAACCTATGCGACAATCAAAATAGATCTGCCTTAATGAAGGTAATCCTTTGATGATGAGACTCCACCACAGAGGGATTCATTTTGTTTTGTGATGATCATGCCTTTTTTGCTTTCCCTATTGTGTTATTTCAAACCTCATTCAAGCGTCTGCAATCATGTCATTGTCCTCTATATCAGGCAGTGCAGGGCCAACATGAGCGCTGCGTGACCATTCTGCTTGAGAATCGTGCCGATCCCAACCTCGTGGACATCAATGGCAATACAGCCCTGCATTTGGCAGCAAACATACCATCCATTTCCACTACTGTCCTCCTGCTGGAGCACGAAGCAGACATCAATGCACAAAATAAGGTGATTCTTGTCTACCTCAGTACATTTACCCAGCTCAGGCAAAAAATCTGACCTGACTTTAGTCTATACAGGCTTTATTGCTCATGCAAAATATGGCCAATAGGGGACGACGTCTCAGTGTGTGACGGTTTTAATGTTTGCTGTGAGAGAAATGTATTGTGCTTAGGAATTTTCTAAATACATCTCATGCGTTAAAGGACGCGTGTCTGTTGGCTTTAGTAACTTGTGAATGAAGACGGACATTAAATCTGAAATGTTTCCGTAACTATGCTATTAGATCATCGGCTTACGGTAGGGTATCGCTGTTCTGATGACACCAGTCCAATGAATGAGGTTGTTGACTGTGATTTAATTTTCAGGAGGGATTCACACCCTTGACTGTGTCGGTGCGTGAGGACCATTTTGAGATGGCTGAGTTCCTCCTCAAAGAGGGTGCTGATGTGAATGTTATGGACCAAGCCCAAAGGTCAGTACGAAAGCCTAGTTTATGCTTCTGCGTTTTCAGAGAAACGCAAGGACACGCAGACGCAAGAGCCCCTTGCGCCCCTTTGCGTGCCTTTTCACCCTCTCTTGCGTGCTTGCGTGTGTCGACCCATTTTTTGCGTCAAAAGCTTCGCGAGCTCACATCCTTTTCAGAGTCTCACATTTCCCATTTCATAGCAAAAGTCCATATCTGCAATATATCATTTGAATGTTGCTTAATTTATTGATTTTACCTGCAGGTCCCCATTAATGCATGCTGCTGGTAATGGCCATAGTGGCATGTTGCAGCTGCTCTTGCGGTTTGATGCGGATATCACACTAAAGGATACCAAAGGATGGTCAGCTGATGACTACGCAGTGATGAATGGGCATCATCCGTAAGCTCTGCATCTTTTCCTTGTACACGTGTTCATTCTGCTGTATGCCTTCTAAAATTTGTACATCTGTGGTGCTTTTTAAAAAATTATTCTTGTTTTACTTTTTAAGGTTTATGACCACTCGTATGTAACTTTCTTGACTCTCATGTAGTTGTTCCCTGCTGATCATTGAGCACGGCACCCAAAGGAATGATGGGCCTTCACTCTCCAATCAAGGTCCGGGCAAAAAGAAGAAAAAAACAATGTTGGGAAGTCCTTCCCACGACGTTGAAGCACGCTTCTCTTTGGGAGGACCGGCCTCTGACAAGGATGGTAGGGAGATCAGTTGTCATCACATAAAAGTAGATGAAAGTGTTGGGAGGATATTATCATGACTTTTTGTTATTGACTGTATTTTATTTATTCCTCATGCATTACCTCTTGACTGGATCTAGAGCATGGAACAAATGATGCAGGGGGAGGTATTACTTTGATAAGATGTTAGCAAAATCAGTCTTTGTGCCAGTGAAAATCATGAATGTTTACAAAAAAATGGATACTTAACCTACTCCTCTCTTCAGGAAATGCACTTATTTATGCTGCTTAGATCGTAGCGCTTTGTGCATTGTACGTTTTCTGCAAAACATCAATTTATCAACAGTTTAATATTGAACGATGACTTGTACTTTTAAAAAATTGATTCAACTGAGGCTGAAAATAAACTTTGCCGCTTTGTTTCAGATTTTGAAGACAATTCTCAGTCGGAGTCACTAAGTCGGTAAGCATAGTTTTATTGTGATGTGTAATTCACAACTTCAGTACGACACCCGGCTCAAAGGGTTGTTCCTTCCATCTCAGGGTTTCAAAAAATGCTGCAGATGATTGGCCTTCATCAGAAGATGATGGATCGATTTTAATCGAAAAGGTTGGTGATATTTTTTTTTTTTTTTGCAGCTTTCTTTTCCCAAAATGTAGCTTTTTGCCTTTATCTCATATGCTGTCTTTCAGAATCCACAGAAGGTAAACCTAAGGAAAATGATTGCATCCAAAAGGGGAAAAGGTACTGAGACATTTTTTGACCTTACTCACTTGTTATTGTCCCTCCATAGTTTGTGTTCTTTAGAAGTGATCTTTAACCCCTGCCTGCCCTGTAGCTTCCGCACTCCCTGACAGATCCTTGAGCGGTACCGAAACTGAGCCAGAGAGTGAGAGTAGAGTCCAGAAAGTACCATCCCTCCCGAAGGCTGTACCATCCAGCAAAGCTGTGCAGCCCCCAGTAGATCCCTCTCCCATTTACTTCCTTTCCAAAGCACCCCAGATGACCTCTACCCCTCTTCCCAGCCACAGAAAGGTAAAATACTTGTGTTGACGTTTTGCATTTCTATGACACCTGTCTCTGGTTCTACTCCTCCCCCAAATGCCTGCAACACACAGACGCTCAAGAGAAAGACGCAAACACGGGGCAGCCTTCAAGTAGTAAAACAAGGTCAGACTCTCAAGAGGGAAGCCCAGAAGCTGAGGACTCCGAGGAGGAAATTGGAGAAGAAGAAGAAGATGATGATGATGATGATGAGGAGGAGGAGGAGGAAGATGATGAAGAAGAAGAAGAGGAGGATGAAGATGACGATGAAGACGACGACGAGGAGGAGGGTGAAGATGAGGAGGAGGAAAGTGAAGAGGAGGATGGGGAAGAGAATACCAAAGAAAACGAATGTGACGAGGAAGACAATGACGAATGCGTTGCCTCTGTCGACGCCGTCGCCAATCAATTCAAAGAGGCCCAAAAAACGTCTGCACCCGCTGCCCTTGAGACTGTTGAGAGTGATGCTGATGCTCAAAACCCACCTGGAAGGGACCTCCCTCGCAGCCACGACACTAGTCCTGATGCTGTGGGTGAGGATGACCCGGATGCCCAAACAGAAGCTAAAGAAAGTTGCCCAGCTGGAACAGCGAGTTATGCGATGGCAGCAACGATAGATGTAGACGAGGATTGTGTCGTGTCGGCCATTAGGGTAGAATCCAAATTCTCCGACGAAGATGATAGCCACGGGAAGGAATGCCCGTGGCCATCAGACCGTGTTTCAGCAGGAGGCCGCTCATTATCCAAACAGCACCTGCAGACTTGTCCCCCTCCTGCAGTTGAGGAGGAAGAGTTTGAAAAAGAGTTGGGAATTGATGCAGACGACTCCTGGAGCAGTGAGCAAAGCAGCGCCGATGAAGAGGAGACTCAAACTGGGGCACTCGGTCGCAACACCGTGCTAGCAAATCTGAGAAACGTTGGTCCTGAGGATGGAGTTGAAAATACAGCAGGCTCTTCTGATGCTGGATCAAACCAAGAAGCTTTCAAAGGGGACATACGCAGGTCCTCGTGGGGCTCCTCATTAGAGGACAGTGACACAGATCTACCCAAAGAAGAAGTGGAAAACATGGAGACGCTTCATCAGAAACACAATGCTGGATCGTCACATTTAAATCCAGAAGCAGCAACAATGCATTCGAAAAGCTCAACACCTGAACCAAACAAAGACCACCTGGATACCTCGTGGGATTCTTCATCCCCAGTGGTACCATCTCCAAAATGCGTCTCACCTCAGACTGTGAAAGGTGAACCTTTTCCCTCTTTGGAATTATGTTCGACAAGCAATCCTCTGTCCAAAAACAGGCCAGCAAAAGCAACAGCAGATAGATCAGAGTGGGATTCTTCTTCTGAAGATAATGACCAGAACAATGGCTCCTTTACTAAAAGTAATTTGCTGTCACCGCTTTCTGAAACAAATATCACAACTGCCAAGCAGACTGCGGAGCTGCAATGTGGCACTCGGGAACAAGCAGAGTTAAATGGCCGCTCCCACGCGGTGTCACCAGGAGCCGAGGATGAAAAGACAACCAGAGGCCAAACACAAGAGGACGGTGACGCGGGTTCGAACGGACGGCCATCACAAACGGACGGAAAACTCTTCTCAGAGAAGGAGGAGGGCCACGATGATAGTTGGGACGAGAAAGATGACAGTGATGAGCCAGGGCAGTCGAGGCCGAGGAGCGCCATGGACGCTAAATCGGAGGAAGAAGAAGAAGAAGACAGCGAAAAGGGTCCCCCATCTGTGGAGGATGGAGACGATGAGCATCCAGAGGGTGACGCGCTGGAAGAGGAAATGCTGGCGGGCGTCGAGAAAGACGATGAGACAAGCGAGGACTCCGACAGCCTGGACCAGAAGCTGCAGTACGACTTTGCCAGCGCCACGGTCAAGGTGCCCAACGGCCACGGAGACGACGAGGCCAGACTGACGGCTTATGTTCTTCTCGAAAACGAGTGTGCCGTCGATCCCCAGCCGAGGCTCTCGCCAGATGACATCGAAGAAGAAGCAGCGAGGGGAAACGCTCCGTCGAGCCCCGCCCCCAAAGACGGTTTCACTGCCCGCCAGCTCCACGCTTCGGACGGGAGCGCCTGCTCCGACGAAGCGTTGCCGCAGACCGACATTGACGATGTTGACTTGGACTCGCCCGATGAGGCAGAGAGCATAGGCACGAGAAGTCAGGAGCTCAGAAACAGCGAAGAGCCTGTCAGTCAGGTAAAACAGGGGGTGGTGTAGCAGTGAAATGTAAGTTTGTGTTTTCCCCCTGTTGGCTTCACTAGAGAGGCCTCTTTTGTCCGTATACACTGGTAGAGGCAGGTTTTAAAGTACATGCTTGTGACTACATGGCTCTTCTTCTTATTTTTTTACACAGAAATATTCCAGTGAAGATGAGGAGGAGGGTGATGGTGACCTGGGGGAAGAATACATCTCAGATGAAATAGATGAACCTGGAGAGAGTGGAGATTTCCTTCCCACCACTGCACCTGTTCCGGAGGAAGAAACCTCCACAGATAAGAAACGAGGTCAGGAGCAAATCATTTAAGATAGCTGTTTTGAACATGTACTCGTATACAAAGGAAGAAATGAGATAGATGTCATCAAATTAAATCAAATTGTTTAGAAAAATCTAAATTTGTAGTGTTTAATTTGCATTCATTTACACTGTCATTTTAATGTATAACATATCTATCGATATCATTGAAAAGGCTGATTCATTGATTTAAGATTTTGTTTGTTTAGGGATTATTTCAGTCCCGCTTAAAACGTTGACAATTATAAACTTATAACATTAAAAAATAGGATGTTTTCCCCATGTGTTAAGATCTATCACTATTACTTTCAGTAATTACGTTTTTCCTGACACATTTCCATTGGTCAAGCATTGGGGATGCATCGAGAATTGTTTTGATTTAAATTGTAGCGACACAAATTTAAACCGTTTTTCAGTAGAATCATTGCAGTAAATCTACACTTGTTGAAATAGATTTCCTGTCTGAGCTGGGTCTGGAGAAGGAAGAGGAGGAGCAGGACTCTTGGGACTCTGAGGTACAATAAAGACATATTTCGGATCATCAGATGTTTAGCATACAGATTCTCACTGGGCGATTTTTCTCTTTCAGTCTCACTCTGAAAACCCTGATATGCCACGTGCACAGAAACAAAGCATGGACACTCGGGATCAAGAACAGATGGCCACTGGCAACGCAAAGAGCAAAGAAAGTAGGTTGATTTCATTTACCTTTTTTGGCTTTCAAAGCACTTAAACCATTCTAGCTACCATTTCATGCTGCAGAAACAGTGCAGCCTTATATTTGATTGTAGTCATCGAAAAAACACGCTTTTGTATGCATGAATTCTATTTGTCTGCAGGTAAGGGTTCACGTTTTCTTCTTTTCAGTTGAAGTACGGTAAAGAATGTGCAATGCAATCTAACTCCCATCAATCAAAAATATCCTTTCCAACAATATGTTAATTTCTCTTGTAGACTTGTTTTATATTCCCTCTTTTTTAAGAGGGGAAAGAGGCAATGGGATGGCGGTTCTAGAACCTCGGAGGAGTGTAGGCAGGCCAAGAGGCAGCCAGTGTGAGGGTACGAATACCTGAGGAGGAGCATGCTAACCATACCAGAAGCCTGACCATCACCCCATGATACCTATTAGAGAATGCATGCAGAATACACTACTCCACCCTGCTTGACCCCCTTTTTTTACCCAACCCCCACCCCCCCCAAAAAAAACCTCTTGAGTTGCTTGGTCTCAGCAGGTTTTGCTCTTTTTATATGAGCCATCATGTTTCACAATGCTGAATTTTTGTCCAGCAAGCGAGGAATTACCAATGCTCGTCTCACGCCTTCACAAATATCATATCTTCACGCTATTTAACCATGAGCTCATTTGCATGGGAATGCTTTCCACAATGTTCGATCAAACCCACCCGGCTTCATTGGAATGTTTTTTTTTTCTCACAAAAGTACATTCTGTGTCTAACATGACGGACTCGTCTTGTCTCTTGCAGTTGAGATCAGTAATGGTGGTAATAAAGCTCAACGTGTTGAGGAAGATGTTACCACCCAGAAAGAGGTAGGTTCAACAACGAAATGCCGCACAAAGTCACATAAACTGTGACCTGTGGGACTCAAATAGCAACGTCCTTGCTGTCTCACCAGACCGAGAAGACTAAATGGGAAACCCTCCGTGTTCTGAACAAACTTGAAGGGGATGGAGAACGAAAGACGGGTACGTGGCACCACGTGGAGCGTTGTGTTTCCTGGCGATCGGAAATGTGAGAGCTGTTTGTGTTGAACTGGTGCTTTGTGTCACTTTGACAGACTTAATGGAAGAGCTGGGTCTCGGTAATGTTGATGATCTTGAAGGTAAGACGAACTGACAATCACCTTTTTTCAAAAGGGATATTGTTATATTTGATCATCTAATCCCACTGCGCCACGTTATGAACACTTCACTCTCAAATATTTTTTTTTAAATGATTTTGTTAAATAACGTCTATCTGAATGCAACACTGGCGTAACTACCCTTTGTGTTTTTCTGTCATTGATCTTTTGGAAGTTAAAAAAGCAGGTGAGTAAACATGAACTAGCAGATTAGATCTTCTGGTAGCTGTAGTTCCAAGTCTGAGGACTCAGTTTGATGGAGTGTGATAGCGTTTTCCAATGTTGGGTGTTAACAGACCTCCTACCCTCAGCAACATCGACATCAGTTTTTTTTTTCCATCGAGCCTCAACTTCTTGTGTCAATGGCACAGATGCATCAGACTGGGACTCTGCCAGCACGGCCAGTAGGAGAACCCTGCCGAGGAGCAGAGAGGAGTTCCCAGAATGCATCTATCCGTCTGTCAAAGAGCAGGATGAGGACACTGCTCCGGCAGCACCCTTGACCCCGCAGAGGAGCATCTACTCCAACAAAGCGATGCCCAGCACGCCCCAGCAGCCCGGCCCCCAGCCCCAGCCTCGAGCAAGGAAGATGGGCCTTCAGAAAGCAGAAAGTGAAGGAGGTAAGGCACATTGGCACAAAATCGCTTTAAACACATTTCCCCCAAGTTATTTACAGATGGCCCATTTTTAAAAGCGTTTATAAAGGAATATTTCTGTCTCAGGCCTTCACGTTTTTTTTTCCTCTCCTTCTTTTTATTCTCTCTCTCATTCAGAATCCGATTGGGAGCAAGACAATGTCGTGTCTTCTTGCAACTCAGACAAAATTGACAATCAATTGCGAAATCTAGCTGAGTTTCAGACAGTGGTCCCACCAGGTGAGTCTCACCTTGAGTAGGCCGGCAGATGTTTGTGTGCACATGCAATGCGCTGTAGATAAAGACCGATCTGTCTCCTCAGGTTCCCCTCAGCGATCACCGATGGCCAAAGACAGTAAAAGAGTAGAGTTGCAAAAGGTGAGAAATACTCACCTTTCTTACCACGATCCTTATTTTAAACATGTACCATTCATTCTTTCATGATAAAGTCACATCTAATGGTAAATATGTGCCTATTTAAAAGTATGGTTGTATTAAAAAGAACCGACCCACATTGCTTTTCAAGGCTTTAAGGGTCCTCAAAGCCTGCGTTTCCCCTTCCCACTTCTCGATAAGATGTTTTTTAGTTATTGGTAATTGTGAGTAACTAACTTGATCATCCCAAATATTGCCAGGGGAAATGGTAAAACATTTAAATATTTGCCATTGTTGGACGAAGCTTTATATTCTTAACGCATGACAACCACATCTGTTGTTTATGGTCTTTGACAATTTATTCAGATAAAAAAAAAAGAATTCTTTAATGTGACAAAATCAAATGTTCTGTTTGACAAGTTGTTACATTTCCCAAAAAACATTCTTGTGAATGTCGTCTTTTTCTATAATTAGAATGTAGTTTTGTAACCTCAAAAGAAGGATCTGAGACTGTGATGTTTGAATTAATTCCTATTTATTTTAATATTGTCTTACTTTATGTCAGTAAGTCATATATGTATTTTAGTATTGAGTCCAAACTTTTTTTTTTTTTTTTTTTGCATTTTTGTCTTCTCTGTTTTGTCTTTTTTTCCTTGTCCACCCACGCCATCCCAGGAGATAGATGATGCAATAGATACTCGTGAGTTAGATCTGAATGATGCATGTCGAAGCGGTAGGGAAAGGGATGCGCACTTTAGAGCTCAACGCAGCCCCGAAGAAAGAAACAAAGAGGGGGATATCGTCCCATGGGAGAATCGTTACGAGAAGCTCTGGGTAGAGGTGGAGAAAAGAGAGGTCAAGTCCACCTTCAAGCACGTTGCCGGGGAACTGAAAGAGAAGTTCGGGGAACTGCTTAAATCCAGAAGCTCTGCTGGTGACGTCGATGATGAAGAAGAAGAAGAAGAACGGGCCCAATCCACCTCTGCGGAAGAAGAGTCGAGCGGCGATGAGGGCGACGGGGAGGTCATCGTGCGCCCCTTGGCCAGAGCCAGGAGCACCGTCCTGCTCCCCATCCCTGAGCAGAGGGAGTCTGGACCGGAAGACCCCGCGGCCGAGTCCCCCGACGGCTCCGCGTGCGAGGACGAGACGCCGCCCGCCGAGCCCCCGTCCACCGAGGGCGACGTGTGTCGAGAGCCAGATCTCCTCGCTGATGATGATGATGCTGCTGCTGCACAGGAGGGCAGGTCTCCTGCACCACTACTCCACGCGGCACGGGGAGGCCGCCCCAACGATGGCGCTCACGTGGCTTCCACTCACGGCCGCTGCGCGCCCCTGACGGATATTGACCTCGGGCCGTTCCAGGAGCCACATCTGGATCCGATCTCGAGGGACGTCGCCGTTGAACGAGATGAGGCGGAAGTTGCCAAGTCTGGCCCCCCCTCACTGGGCAGGCGTTCTGATGAAGGGCTGGAGGCAAACGTGGAAAGACGTAAACGTGAGGTAGGGATCCTGAAGAATGTCTTCCTGGATCTGGAGAAAGGAAAGGCCCAAGCGGGGAAAGAGGTAGAGGACGGCCGCCCCCCCCCCCCCCCCCCCCCCCATTGTCCCTTCTTGATCGCCTCACTTTCTCTACATCTGCGTCTGTGTTTTAGTTTTCATTTCTTTTCATCTGTTGTTTTAAGAGCTTGAACCAGCCATACCTCATGACGTCATCTTATTTCTTTCCGTTAATGTTGTTCAGTTTTCTTGTCTTTATTTTTTTTTATTTTCTTTGGGTTCATTTTTGCATGTTGTCGTTGCATTTTTTTTGTAGTAGAAGTGCCGTTTGTTGAAGGTCATTTCCGCTGCGTCGCAGTAACTTTTGGTACTGAGTGAATTCCAAAACGTTCTCTTGTGTGTGCTTTAGTGGTGACTTGTCCTCCATCATGCATGGTCCTCGCATGTGCCTTAAGTTCTGTTGTGTGAAATCACTCTTTTGGTTACGTGGTGTAAAGATTGTGCAAATAAACGCCTTCTTTTCCCATAAAAGAAGTGCTCTTGTGATAAATGGTGATTTGACATAGTAACAGCAAGTATTTCTCAAATGAGTCTTTATACACCAAGAGGATTCATCTTTTTTGGGCCAGCCTTTTGTTGAGTGTTTTGTGGTTTTTGCGTGGAAAGAAACCATTAAAGGAAATGTCATTTTTGTGCTTTGTTTGGCATTTTCATTCACAGAGAAAACAAACAACTAATCTATGCAATTAACAATGAGGTGTTGATGCCAAAAGGCAAACATAATTAAAGACTGGAGGAAGTACGTAAAGACAAAAGGCAAACGGTATTTGTGCTCATTTTGGATTAGCAAAGAACTGTTGTTGGATGTTTACCACTCATATCAGTAAAGATGAGATTCTTTCTCAGTTGATGTTTTCCATTGTGCATTCTTGTAATTATCCGAAATGACCAAGTCACAGTGTGACCACACTCAGGTGTTATGTCTCCGATGGGAGGGGTAACACTAAATGATGTATGACAAGAGTACAAGTCCTCTGCTCCAAAACGCATCTTCAAAGGCTGGCCACGACCGAGTTCGTTGATGAAGGATTTCTCAGGTCCAGTTATGAAATATTTACCCTTGTCATTTCAGGCTGCCAAGGAGAAGAGAGAGACCGCATCGGAGCTCAACAAATCCACAACCTCCTGTGACACTGGTGGAATGGCGTTGGAAGCAGCCGACCCCGAGAAACCCGAGAGCAGGTCGGGATCTCTGTCGAGTCGAGCTGGAGCGACTCACCAGGAGCAGCAGGGCGCCAAGAGGTGGGCTTTGTTTTCACGTTGTGCGTCTTTAGGCCCCGTCGGTTAACATTACAGATCTGAAATGTTGCCCTTACAATGTCCGAACAACACATCCGCGCTCCTAAATTACAGGAAAAGACTTTCCATCTTCCTTTTGGTGTGTGTGTGTGTCTAAGTCTCTAAATACATTGTTATGAGCCACTTTTTAGATTTTCCTACACTTTTTTTGTAACATATGCAACAAATGGAGCTGACTAAACTTTGTCTGTTTAATTCAACTTAAAGACTCTCTTCAGGCCCCAAAGCGTATATATATATATATATGTCCCAACGTATTGACCATGGGGTTTATTGCTCTCCATAGCACCAACGGGGCACCGGTGCTAATGCACCTCCCACCACAGCAGACCTACAATAGCAGCAGGCAGGAGGGACGAGCTGTAGAGGAGACCTTACAGCCACAGCTGGTCAGAGGCGCCCAGCGCAGCAGAGCCCCTCTGACCAGCGCTCATGTCAATGGAGATCCCCTGTCGGTGTTTGATGATAGCACTTTGAGTGAATTGTCGGACGATGAAGGAAGGTACATATGCAGTATGCTTTCCCCCCCCCCCCCTCTGTCACTAACACGTACACAGTGTGTTCAGACTGAGCGCAAAGCTAATTAGACTGGACAAAGGGTTAGAGGTGAACAGTCCCAGGAGGCATCATTTGTTTCACTTAATGAACACACAAAAGAAAAGAGAAAGGAAAGAGACTACTGGAGTCGTTGGTAAGTTAAGATGGTGTTTGTGTATTTGGGAAATAAACAGATGAATAATGGAATTTGCTTTGCATTCAGTCCAAACAAACTGTTACAATACTGGTGGTGGGTGATCAGTCAGATGCATTTATTCAAAGTTGCATGACTAACCTCTGATTTTTAAAAACAATCTCTAGTATACTGCATTATACCATTACACTTCTAACAATAAAGCGCTCACATCTTGACAACATGCACAGTTTCCCAACTAACACCTTTATTTCTTCTTTGCTTTTTTAAAAATCAGGGTTCCAACCGGCAGAAAATCGAAAATTGAGGTGAAGCACAATATCTGCCTGTTACTTAGAGTACAGAATAAGACACAGCATAATAAATATTATAACTCCCCGCCCACACTGTGGTCCCATATATTCAGGACCCGGAGGAGGTCGGGATGGCTGAAGACTTTGATGAACTCACTCAGTCATCCGACACAGCTACAGATGACGTGGACTCTCCCACTTCAGGCTATCGCCACGCATCCGTCCTCATTCAGACGCTGGACTCGGCCACTTTGGGTACTGATTCAGCCAATACAAATTCTAATTTATGTAATAATGAGTCATTGTTACTTTTGTAACCTGCTCAGTTCTTATTTGCAAAATACCAGTAAACGTGCAGATGATTCACCTTTTCAAAGGAAGATGATCTATGCTCTTTAAGTGGTAAGATTTGCCATTGTTATTCCTCACAGACTCCAGAAGCATGGTGAAGCTGCAGAACATTTTCCACGAATATGAGCGCTGCATCCAAAAGGCGAGGAGTCGCCACGGGTACCTGTCGGACAAGGTGAGCCAGCTGGAGATGGAGAGGGCTGAGTTGAAGAGATCCCTGGAGGAACTTAAAGATTTGAAATCTGCCTTGGAGCGCAACCAGCTGGAGCTGCAGACGGAAGTCACAAACCTCAAGTGAGAACCACTTCCTCTCCAGCCGGCTTCTTCGCGGGGGGGTCCTGCGCTCTCCTCGCATGTTCATGCCCATCTTGCTGCATCTTATGGGATTCCTCTGTGCAAAACTTGGTATAGATTCCAGCTGAAACAGGAGGTGGAAAACCGGCGAAACGCCACCATGATGTACAACACAACCAGAGATAAGCTGAGGAGGATGGAGGAGCAGCAGCAGTTGGAGGTGCAGGAGAGGCAGAAGGTGGAGCTCTCCCTCAGGAATCTGCAGCTGGAGATGAGAACTCTGGTGAACAACATGAAACAGGTAAACGCACTCAGTCATCAGTTTATACAACTTTAAACCTTGTAATTGTCATTATTTTTCTTGTATGGTGTTGAGATGCCGTAGAAGATCTGCATCAGTCTGTAGCTCGTCCAGTTGTGGTTTGTTGTTGGTGACACTCGTGGTTTAAATCCCCCCCCCCTCCCCCCCCAGCTCGAAGAGGACCACAGCGAGACCCAGCGACTGCTGGCTCACGAGCGCAGTGCTCGCACGCTGCAGGAGAATCTGCTCAGCAGCCATCTTCGAAAGCAGCAGGAGATAGAGGAGGACAACAAGAGGAACATAAGCAAAAGCAATGAGGTAATCACCTGGCGGCATGGCTCCATTTAGTTACGTTTATTGTTTATCCCTTCAATGTTAGGTTATAAGCGGCTGTAACTTTAACACATTTTGTGCCTGTTTGGTTTTGAAAATGTTAAGGAACAGTATTATAGTTTGGGGCTGCTGATTTATAACATTTTGGGAATATATTGTTTATTTATTATGATTTACTGTTGTTGTTCACAGGCCTTGTCCCAGCTCACTGAAGCCAGCGACAGGGAGCGAGAGCTGATGCAGCAGAGTGTTAACTTGCAGGACCAGCTGACCATCCTGAGAAGTGACCACGAGCGTCTCCGTGCCAACAGCGGCCTCAAAGAGAGCCACCTTTCCGACGAGAACGAGGCCCTCCGGGAGCAGCTGGAGGATGCTCGGCGAGATCTCAAACTCAACAGTGAAGCCCTGACCCAAACGGTCTTCAACTGCAACAACCAGGTGACCGCCCTGAAGTCGGAGTTAGCCGTGGCAACATCCCGTCTGGAAAGTGAGCGGCAGACCCGCGAAACCCTGGATTCTGAGGCGGAGTCCGCTCGAATCCGCCTGGCCGGAGCCGTGAAGCAGGCGGAGCTCTCCATGGCCGCTCACACGGACCTGGAGAGGGCTCTGCTCCGGGAGAGGGAGGAACACCAGCGCTTTAAAGACAGAATCACAGGTCGGTAGTGGCAGGAATGGATGGACATCCCCAAGCTGAATTGTAAAATGTCCTGCAATCTTTTTTTTTTGGCTTATCCGGGACCCCGCCCTTTTTTTGTCGGACAGGTGAAGCAGCCAGTCAACGCGAGGCGATCGCCAGCTTGTCCCAGAAGCTGGCCACGGCGGAGTCTGGCGCCAACAGCATGGAGAACGAGGTTCATCGGGCCACCCTGCAGCTGACGGAGAAAAGCCTCCTGCTGGAGGTCGTGCAGCGGGAGAAGGACCAGGCGGCCGCGCGCGTCAAGGAGCTGGAGTCGGCCCTCCAGGCCGAGAGGGAGCAGATCGGCCGCGTCGGAGCGCGCCAGGAGGCCGCGCAGGAGCGCCTGGCCCAGACCCAGAGCGAGGGCATGCTGCTGCGCCAGCAGCTGGAGGAGGCCCAGAACAAAGGCGCCGCAAAAGAGCGCGCCGTGGCGGACGCCCAGGAGCGCTTCAGCGACATCCTGTCCCAGCTGCGCTCGGACAGCGAAGAGCGAGTACAACTAGTGGAGGAGAGGAGCAAGGAGCTCGCCGGCAAGGCCGCCGATCTCCGAGATCAAATCTACAAATTGGAGCAGGAGAAGAACGAAAGGGAGGTGAGAGGAGGACTCTGGTGTAAGAGGGGTTACCTGACGTCTTCTCCCAGACCCAGTTTTAGCCCACATGCCAGTTAGGGATCTCCCTTTTCTTAAAATCTAATCAATGATTTCTTTGCAATGTGTCTGAGCGCAGACTAGTCAGAGGCAGCTGCAGCAGGAGCTGGCTGACTCACTCAAGAAGCTGTCAATGAGTGAGGCTTCCCTGGAGGTCAACACGCGCTACCGCAACGACCTGGAGGAGGAGAAGGCCCGTCTCTTTAAAGACTTGGACAGGGTCAAAGGAAAGGTAAGAGGAGGGAGCTGCTGACACTATTGGTCAGCGCATTCTCACCGCCCCAGTGACGCCAGCTGTGTTAAGGATACAAACAATTAGGATGGTCCCTTATTTCTGAAGGTAAATCCTCTGTAAGCGATGCTGATGAGGTGGATGCTTTGTCTCTATCATGTAGCTAGAGGAAAGCGAAGACCAGTATGTGCAAGCCGAGAAACGTATCAACTGTCTGAAGAACGTTCTGGATGAGAAAGAGAAGGAACTCGCCAGTGCTGCTCAGAGACACCAGGCGGCGCTGTCTGCCTCGGCAGCTTCCGAGATCACCATCCGACAGCTGGAGGAGGCCATGCAACAGTATGAAACAACACATTATGTGCACCATGCACTTTGGATTACAGTTGGATCACCTTATATATTCCCTGCAATGTGTTGTGGTGCATGAGTGTAGCATTGTTCAGGGTGTGAGTATCTTTGATGTGAAATCAGGCTGGAGATAGAGAACGCCAGGCTGGAAGCTGCTGCCAAGCAACAGTCCAACAAAATTGAGACGCTTCAGAAAGGGGCTCAGGAGTTTGCAATGGTGAGTGTTGTCAACTTAATCCAATTAGGTTCTCTGTGGCGACAATATCTGCTTATTACAAATACCATGTAAAAGGATTGTGATGCGCGGAGAAATCTGTTGTGACATGAAATCGCTGACTTTACGTGGTAAAGTCATTTTAAGGCATTCGATCTTTTTCCAGCTGTCTGACTGTGCACCTGGAGGAGGGGTTGGTATTGTAGACGTAGGCTTAGTTTCTCTGTGTGGGTACCTCTGTTTCACCATATAAATCACCCGAAATTAAGAGGAAATGCACTTGGGCCTTGCGGGCTTTTTGCACAAGCTGCTAGACCACAAATTAAATGTCAATCTTTGTCCTGGTCTTGGTATGTGGGACCTTTCACTCCTTTTCGTCTCAAGCTGCATGATACATGTTACTTCCTTTAGTGTCTTCTCAGCTTTCCAAAATGATGACAAACAAAAAAACTAATTGTGTTAAGCGATGTTTAAATACTTGTCTTATTGCTGTAGGTCAGAGGTCATTTGGAAGACTTGGTTTCAAACCTCCAAAGCAGTAAGATGAATTTGGAGGACCAACTCACTCGTGAGGTCGGTGGCATATTTTGTTTCCTCACTAAAAGTCTTCAGCCTCGATTTTGATGTTTTACTTTCATCTGGTTTTCTAGTCTATAATTCACCTGTAACCCGCCTTTATATTTGAGTAGCGCGCCAAATGACGGATGTTTGGACGCTGATAAAATGAACAGTCACACATTTTTACCTACTCATTATCACAACTAGTTAATGATCTACCCTTTTTACAGGGTGCTGTTTCAAATGAAATCAAATAGTAGACCTAAGCAAAAAACTGTTTTGATTGCGACTATAATAATAAGTGAAAACTATTGAAAGTAAAAGTCAATCAATCTGGATAAATATCATGAATGCCCAGTGAAAAATTCATATTCATATCATCTTTATGATAAGCCCTTATTTTGACATTCCCATTGAAAGTCTGCCCATTTCTGTCCAGGCTCACCTCCTTCCCACACGGCCCTGAACAAAGGGCTCAAATCGAATTGTAGTTGATTTTGGTTGTTGATATAGATGTCGATGTTTGTATCATGTGGGCATATGATCAAAACCCCCTGAAGAGAATCTACTAACAATCGTATCATACTGACATTTTCTATATCAGCAAACAATGTATCGTTGTCCAAAGATTTGCACCCCGAACCCTTTCAGGGAAGTAAGAACCAAGTGAACGTTTTTTTATTTTTTATTAATATGCATATGTGGGATACCTCAGTTTCTCACCCGGGTCTTCCTCGTTCTCAGGTGCAGAAGCGAGGCACGCTGTCTCACACGGCCCAGGACTCTCAGGCCCTGTGGGAGGAGGAGCTGAAGAGCCGCTCTAAGCTAGGGCTGCGCCTGGCGGAACTTGAAAAGGAAAAGGGAGACCTCAGCACCCAGGTGATCACAGCGAGGCTCGTGTTTTACACGATGGATTCATTAGGCATCCCTCCTGATAAGACACGGCCCTGGTTTGGGTGTCAAGACGTGTTGGCTTGTCGCCTGTGTTCCAGATGGAAATAGAAAAGAAGAAAGCCAAGAAAATAGCGGAGCAGAAGAAGGCCGTGGACATCCGGCTGGATCAGGAGATGAATAGAAACGCAGACCTTCAAAAAGAAATGTACAGGTGACTCCTAGCCTCCTCCTCCTCCTCCTCCTCCTCCTCCTCCTCCACGCTGCCTCCTCACCCACGGCAGCAGCACCCTCCTCCTCTCGTCCTACTATGAGATCCAGTAGGGGGCAAACTCCCCCCCCGGCTTCTGTGGTGACCCCATGTGTGCGTCTGTTGTTGTGTCTGACTCCACTCATCCTTGTTTGTCTGGTGTTTTTGTGTGCTAACAAGTTTGCTACAGTGTTGTGTGTTTCATTCTCTGATGTTCCTGATTGTCAGTTTTTCACCGTTTGTATATGGTAGTATAATATCAGTAGGCGAATCATGAACCAGTTTGTAATAGTGGTTAAACTTTGCACATCATTAGTTAAGCCTACATTCAGTCTCGGTCAACGCTTCATTTTTTGGTTGCAAAGATAAGTTTGCAATAGTTACTAGTTTTTCCAAATTTAACTCTAGCGTTTGTGAATGTGTCGTAGGTTTCGTACTTTATTGAAGACTGCGAAGAAGAAGTTGCGGGATCAGGAACCAGGCGGCGCTGAGTACGTCTCTCCCACCGGCGCCCTACGGACGGACCAAGGCCGGCAGGGCCAGGCCGAGGGGGCCTTCGGACTAATGAAAGAAAAGGTCCGTTTGTGTGGTAAACCACAGCGATTTGGGTATGGATAACCCAAAGAACATCCTGCTGCTAGCTGTTGATCTTTTCCTCCCGCTACCAGGTGGACGATCTGCAGGTGCGGCTGAAGAAGGAGGGCTCCCGCCGCAGCCAGCTGGAGAAGGCCAACGGCGACCTCACGGACCAGCTGGCCTCCCTGAAGAGCTTGAGCTGCAGCAACGAGCGACTGGAGAGGAGCAGGAGGCAGCTGGAGGAGGAGGTCCTGGACCTGAGACGCCGCATGGAGGCCTCTCAGATGGAGCAGAGCCAGGTGGAGCGCGTGCGCCAGGACGCAGAGGAGCGGGCCCGCCAGGAGTTAAAACAGAAACTGGAGCAGGTCAACGTTTTCCTGCAGGTATTTTATGGACTAATGTGAAGGGCAAATATATCCCTCGGACCCATTACACAACATAAATATAAAAGAACCCTCAATAAATGATGAGTTAAACGATTAACAGGCTAGAATCAGAATAATAAATCATTTGCTAAATAAATGATGTGAAGGGTTTTAAACCTGATGGCACATGTTTGTCTCTCAGTCCCAGGCAGCGTCCCAAGAAGCACTGGATCAGATCAAAGCGACCAACGAGGCCAACCTGCGCCTCCAGCTGGAGCACAAGATCCGCGAGCTGGAGGGGGAGCTGGGCCGGGCCCGCACCACCCACCACGACAGCCTCAGCCAGAGGGACTCCACCCGCGCAGAGGTCGAGCGCTTCCGCCACCTCTACGCCGAGGAGCTGCGCCTCCGCAAGTCCCTGGTGGCCAAGCTAGAGAGGTGAGCCGGGGTCGTTCCTCACACGCCGTCGCCGCGTTTCTCTCTCTCTCTCGTTCTCCCTGTAACGGACCGACGACACCCCCCCCCCCTCTGCAGGGCCAACAGTCGGCTCGCAGAAGCCAATTCCAAGCTGCTGAACGAGTGCGGCAGGTCTCTGATCACCGGCAGCATCGCAAACGGGAGCCTGGGAGGGGCCTCGCTGGACTTGGGCTCTCTGGGTTCACCGGCGCACTACGGGGCCACACTGGGGCCCCTCAACAGGAGCCTCGGCCTGGGACTCTCCCTCCTCAGCCCTGTGACCGACGGGCAGAGCAGCCGCGTGGATTACCTAGCCAAGGTCGGTACCGGCATGGACGGACATCGTCGTGGTGATTGCGGGTGGGAAATTCTTCCTCGGGGGGGGGGCGTTTTTTTTTTTTTTTTTTGTAACCGAGGCCCTTTTGTTCGGACTAAGGTTAGTGGCAGAAACATGCTGATTGTCAGTTTTACGTAGTCACGCGTCAGATAATCCCGAGCGATAGAAGTCGTTCAAAGAAAGTTTGCTGAAGACTTCTACGAGAAGCCCGTCTGAAGTCATTTCTTCCCCCGCTTGTTTTCTTCGTCCTGCATAATGTTTCGTCCTCTCTCTACCTCTCATGGCGGTGGGGCTTCCCTTCTAACCTGTCTTCTATTCTCACTCTTATAGCTGCTAGCTCAAAAGTCTGTCTCTCATCTCTCTCCTCTTCAGCCAGACCCTTAACCAGGTTTGTAGATGTGTTTAGCCCAGTGTCTGATTGGCTGCTGTTCTCTTCACATCTTTAGCTCTGTTTCTATGCCAACCATGATGTTCCAGGTCTTGCACGTTGAAAACGTACGTGCGGTTTATTTAAACAGTCGGAATAATTGCAGAGACTGTTCCTGCTTCCTGTTTCAGGAGGATTAGCTGCTGAACGCCCCCCCCCCCCACAGCTGGTAGTGAAATGACAACAGATGTGAGCCGCATAGCAAACGGGACGACTTTAAGGCTTCATTGCAAAAGAGTTGGATAGAATTGCAGCTGCGACATGTGCAGGGAGCCCGGTTAGTTGCGTGAGTGACTACACGGGATGAAATGTCAAACCCGCTTTGACTCGACTTCCTAGATGCTCTGAAGCCGACTGGTGGACGATGGAGATGATGTGGGCAAGAATTATTAGTACTTGGATCATTTGACTAATCTAAAGCAGGGTTGAGTACGCCTCAAATAGACAGTTGAGGCAAATTAAACCCGTACCACATGCTTTATGGTTTTAAAATTCTTTGGTTCCACGTGGGATTCATTCACCGAGGACCTTTTGATCATTTCTCAAAACGCATCTTGGTCAAACTTTTTGCATCATTTTGGGTCATTGGTTGACTATATTGACCCAGGTTTCTCAGATAGCAGATAGATGTGAAGGCAACATCTCTCCACTGAAGCACAGCTTGCATGTTTGGCATGTCATAAATTCTCCGGAATTCCTTGCCGTGTCTTTTTTTCTCCACCATCCATTCACCATGTTACTGCTTTTGGTGATGAACTATCCCTGTTTCTTTTTTAGATATTTATATATATATATATATATATACATAATGTCTTTTCAGTTAATATCGGCTGCTATTTTCCACCAAAACATCTGTTCCTTTTATCCAGCTGCAGAGTGAGTTGGACAGAAACATTTCAAAAGAACTGAACAGCGGTGAGTCAACGAGATCTTTTGAAACGTCTCGACACCTTCAGCGTGAATGAGACTCTCAGCCGCAGCTCGGCGTCGGTAACTTTCGCTCCTCTCTGGTCGCCAGGCGCAGCGGAGCTGGACCTGAGTTCGGCCCGTCTGTCCCCCGTGGGCTCGTCCTCCAGGGGGGAGCTGGACCCCGCCAGCAGGGCCACGCAGCAGTACTTGGAGGTACTAAAGAAGAACCGTATGATCTGAAGACGGCTCCCCGGGCGGCTCGTCGGCGACGGTTATGTTTCTGCAACTAAAAGGTGCAACTATTGGCCAGTGAAATGACACGGAGCGTCAGGCGTGTTTACTCTCCCTTCTTTTATCTTTTATAATGCACACTGCACTTAACCACTCAGGAGCAAAGGGCGCGAGTCACTCATATGTATACCTACATTATGTATACATCTATATGTATTTTTATATATATAGGTTGACATGTACAATTAGCAAAGACCTCCAAAAGTATTTCTTCTATCTGGCTAATTCCATTAAATCTGTAAGTTTTGTTTTTATTTGGACAACGTATTGGTTTGAATTTTTATTTGTGGATGTTGCTGTAGCTGAATTTGAATTTTTAAGTATTTGATGTATAGATCATTAATCACTTTGCCAAGATATTACATCTGGTACGTGCCATCAAATGGTGCAATAGACTCAGTGGAGTGTTGTGTTTGTTATTTTATTTATTCGTTATTTTTGTTTTTTATGAACATGAAATACTTGAATAAGACGAGCTGGAATACTCTCTGGCTATTGAAACAGGGTGACGACATCTATACAACTGTCATTTCAACTCTTGGTTTGCTTGCTTTTTAGGGCCACCAAAAGTGAAACACGCTTCTCTTTATATAAATACTGTAATAGATTACATAGAGGAAAACATTTACGACACCTGTACATTACAGAAGACTCTAAAATGGCAAATAAAGATGAAAAAACCTGTTTTTGCGTGAGCTATTGATGTCTGGAGTGATTTGAGTCGGCTCTCCGTGAATCCATAATTTAGTGTGAGGTAGGGTTTTAAAATGTCAAAAATATGGGTGAAACAAAACAAAAGTGAATCAAAAGGAAAAATGTCCAGTGTGGGAAAAAAAAAAAACTTTTAATATTGACATTGGATAGAAATGTACATTTATATACAACATTTGTGTTATGTTACCAGAAATGTACTCTTTCAGATGCTACTTCTACATAATAGTACATGAACTAAACCATGAAGTACGTTCCACGTGGTCTCCCCGTTTTAAGCCGGCCGCTTGCACCTGTTCAGCCTTCTGATAGATTTGAAGGATGTGACTGAATGGTTATGAAAGGACGAACGGCAGGTGCAGGAGAGAAGAGACCTCTGTGGGGCTCGACTCTTCGTCCTGCAGCCTCTGTGCGCACGACTCATACTGCAGGCGTCTTAAATTCAAGATAAAACGCAGCTTTTCATGCACAGCCATTTTCAGCCCTCATTAGTCATGTTTTGATGTTCTTCACTTTAATGCCCCCCCCCCCACCCCCCAAACACATGAATCTTGATGGTGTGCGCTGGTTTGGAAACCATTCCCCTCACTTATTAAAAATGAGACAATGTGTTTGTGATTGCCCCCCCCCCGGTGTGTCTCTCTTCCCTTTGATCCGTCCTCTCCGCGTCAGCCTCAAATCTTACATATTCAAATCTGGTTACATTTATTTTTGTTTCTTTTACAGCAGATGGGCACATCTGACAGACTGACTATTAGGTGTTATTATTTCGCCCCCCCCCCCCTCAACAGACGCCACTTCATAAACTACACGAAAAGCCGCTTTTTGATTGAGGAGGTTACAACCGCTGTCGTGGAGCTTTGGAGGCGTGCGAGGATTCTAATAGACAGACTCTGAATAAAAGAAAGCGTTGAAAGGGTTGTTTGTGGAAAGCAGCTCCGCTTTAAAAAAAAAAAAAAAACGCTCCTCTCCGGGTCCCTGCCAGTCCCAACCGTTGTTGACGGAGAACACGGCGGCACTCGGGTTTTCAACCTCCGGCCCGGGGCGCCTCGACCGAACGGGCCGCCTTACTTCCACGCGTTTTAGTGCCACGGTGCAGGTGTGCAAAATGCATCTCTTGGACCGAGACGTGAGCACGTCGCGAAAGTCTGATGTCAACAAGAGTTCTGCTCCTAGAGAGCACCGTGCAGGTTTCTTCATCCTCGTGGTCATTTACACCCAGCATGATGGCCTTCATCGGGTATCAATTTCGAGCCTCACGACTCACTGAAAGTGACGGATGTAGTGAGTGTAGAGACCCTTTTTGCCTGTCAAAGTCAAGGCCCCCCTCGGTTGGTGTTTCGAGTTTGTTTTGACGCGTGAAATAATCCTTGAGCGTCTCCAACAGTCTTTGATTGTCCTTTATTTTGTTCTCCAAACATACACCTCAATTTCGTGAACCTTTCCAACACCAAATGAACTTAATACAACACTAGTGACACCATCGAGGGATCTAAACATACTCCTCCAGGCCTCGCTCGTCTTTAGCTCCCCACAAACACCAACACCTGGTGCCAGGTAATCCACCGGATCACATTGACCTCGCGGCACTAATTGAAACGCGACCTTCCCGCCCCCCCTCCCCTAAGGGGGCGGAGCTAACAGTCGAACAACAACAACAAAATGGCACAAACGAAAAAAACTCTCGCCTGCTATTACACCATTAATGAAGCTTTTTGATTTCAAATCAATGCCCCACAACAACAACAAAAAACACACCCATGTGTTATTTATCTCTGAATTCACTTTGACAACGTCGGCTGTTTATCGCGGCTGTGGGTAAAAAGGTGTAACAAATCGAGGGGGACAAGTGGAACAAACCACAGTGTTTATTTGTTGGCGTGCGCTCGCCACGCTCTAAATTGGACGTCACTGCTGTTTCTTGTCACCGGCGGAATGGAAATGGCGCGTCGGTGCAAAAGAGATGCTTAAATTTGATTTACTCGCCTCTTGGCTCGCCCCGGACAGATTGACAGCCGCTGTCTTTATCGCCGCTTTGTTTTATTTTTGGGCTGTTTACTCTGCCTGTCTGCTGTCATCTCGCACGACGACTTCGGGAAAAAAAGGAGCCGGCTTCGATCTTCCCGAGATCTGGAGGAAATAAGCCTCCTTTCATGTTTTCCAAGTGCTTTTTTTTTTTTTTTTAATGCCACATATGAAAAGGGACTCATGAGAGGGCTGACACGTTTTTTTTTAGTCGCCCTGTTCCTCGGCTGCAAAGGAGCTGTGCGGGAAGAAGTCAAACCTTGCGATCTGATCACATCAGAAACCCGTACAGAACTGAGCACAAAGAGGCGGGCCCCCTCTCCTTCAGGGTCTCGCCGGGTCAAAGTCGTTAAATCAAACCTGATGTACAAACAAAAGGCTGCGTTTCTTCAGTGAAAAAAGCCTGAATCTCGAGTGCGTTGCAGTTCACGCGCCGCGGTGCAGCGACGTTCTGTTCCGTGTTAATGAGGCCCACTCGGGCTTCCACTTTTATTTATCGCTTTCGTCAAATGAAGCTTAACAAGCAGAACAAGTGACCTTGACACATTCCTTTTAATATTTCAAAATGGTCCTTGAGTGTAATTACCACTAAATCAACCCGGAGATAAATAATGCGTCCTTTCCCCCCCCCCCCCCCCCCCCCTCCTGGCGGCCTGGCTGCTGTTGCAACCATATGAGAATGTTCAAGATGTTTAAGGATTAGGGAATAAACTCAGTTAGATTAATGCATTTACGCCACTCATGGCTGTAGTACAACGGGAGCCAAAAGGCATTTAGCTTAGCTTAGTTTAGCATGAAGACAGATAGACTGTCTAAATTGGTCCCATCAAATAACCAAGCGACACTGGTCCAGAATTTCTTGCGGTTTCATGCTTAGCTAAACTAAAGCTTTATCTCCATAGCTTGATATTTAACAGAACGACACGAGAGTGGCGTTAACGCGCTCATCCAACTCGCCAAAGATCCAACATGCGTACCTCAAACAGCGCAAGTTTGACACCTGCCTTTCTTTATGCTAAGCTTAGCTTAGCATAAAGACTGGGACAGTGTTTTGTTAACTCTGTACACAATGCACAATGTTTGTGCTTTAGCGTAGATCAACAAGCCACACTGCCGATGGTGGTGGTGGTGGGGGGGGGGGGGGGGGGCACGACAGCTCACGACCGAGTCAAACAAAAAGTGTTAAGTTTAGTTTAGTTTTATTTAAAAGCGCTTCAGGTCAGGTGACGTCCCCTCACTAGAATCGTCGAGCTCAGCAGTCCACGGCTTTCAGAATGAGATGCTCGGCACGAAAGAAACGCCCCTCGCCGTTTACCCATGGCACTCCGCGTGGGGCCATTGGGGCGTCGCACAGCCTCCTAGCCGCGATGGCAGATCCCGCAGCACTCCAGGCAGAACTCCAGGCACTCCGCCGCCTCGCAGCAGCGGCACTCCAGCAGCAGCGAGTGGCAGTCGGCGCGGCAGCAGCCGGGCTCCTCGGCGGGCGCCGGGAGGCAGCAGCAGAAGAGGGCCTCGAGGCCGGAGGAGCAGGCCTCCGTCAGGCCCAGGAGCGGCGAGGAGCACCGGCACGAGAGGCACGCCAGCACCAGGTGTGAGCAAGAGTCTGCCCCGAAGCCAGACAAGAACACAGGGGGGGGGGGTTAGGAACATCGTAGCCGAGGTCACGGGACGCGTCTAAAAGAGACCCGTCGAACACCTGACGTCACAAACCGGGAGGAGGGGGGGGATCAACGACTCTATTAACCCCCAAATTAATCCCTCGCGTGTTTTATCCGGGAAGTTAAAAGAGAAACTTCAGCGATCAAGTGTGATTGTGTTTACTTAATCACAGAGCTGCGTTCAGTCCTCAGGGGGAAGAAAAAACAAAGGCCAGCGAGGCTTCCGGCAACGAACAACAACAACTGAAGGGAAGGAGCTGTCACGCTGTAATTGCTCTCCCACCCAAATTAGGTTTCAGATGAAAGTTGCATGCATTAACCCCACAGGCGCGTCTCCCGCCACTCCTCGCCGCTTGTGTTGTTACGTTTCATCCTCGCAAGCGGGCACAAAAGTGAGCGAGCTCATGCAAATTGGGCTGTTTTATCCTGTTTACTCAAGGAAGTGAATGAAAAGCAGGTGGCAGAATCCCCCCCCCCCCCCCCCCCCCCGGGGAGTCGGGTTCAGCGTTTTCCATCGAATGATGCACCCCTGCACCAAACAAATGCTAATATCTATACGCTGTGTACATGAAATAGGAGAATTATGTGTGGCTGCCGTATTGATTTAACAATGCACCGCTTCGTAGAGTTACAACACCAACACGGGGATAAACAAGCACTGGGCCTCTGCGCGCTTTGATGAGTCTTCAAGGGAAACTTTTCGGCGCTCCGTTGGCGTAAAGAGTGACATCAAAAAAACACTTCGCTCTTACTTATTTTGCCCGTGCAGGTGAACGGAAACGGCACAGGTTTAGAATACGTACCGTCATCCTGTCATAAATGCACTTTATTACACAATTGTTAAAGTGTGTAATAAAGTGCGGAAGTGAGGCTCCTTATTCCCTTGTTCCTACCGGCTGGTGTGGCAGCAGCTAGATGTGAGCAAGATATGCTGCCCCTGCTCCTGCTGCTCCTCCTCCTGCTTCTCCTCCTGCTGCTCCTCCTGCTGCCGGGCACCGACCAGCTGGAGGCCTGCAGGCGGCTCGGGCCCCGCGTCACGGGGTCGGGTCTGTGGTGGTCCGGGGCCGCGAGGCCACATCGGAGGCAGGCGGGCCCCCTCTGTAGGTCCCACCGAGGCTGCTCCATCTCTCCATCTGAGGCCTCCGCCGGGGGACCTGCAGGGGGCGGAGGCCGGGCTGGTTGGAAAAACGAAGAAAAAAGGTGCAAATGAGACAAATAGGTGAATTTAAAGGTAAAGTGAAGGAAACGGCTCGTCAGGAGTCGCGACATTTGGCTCCGGTCGCTGTATTGTTTTTCCGCACAAATCGCCCGCTCCCTACTCACTGCCGATGAGGTCGGCGGGGTCGGCGTTTCCTCTGCTCCCAGACTCACACGCCGAGAGGATTTCCCGTGCCGATTCGAAACGCTCACTGCCTTGGGAGACACATCGAAAGGAAATAACTGTCTGCTGACAGGCTGTCAAAGAGATTTGACAGATTCCTCACTGAGCGAAAGGGTTTTCTTCCCTTTGCTTGCGTCGTTGCACAAGAACGGTGATCACAGAAATGATTTTAATACGTCTAAAAGAGCTTTTCACTTCATTCATCAAAACCATTCAGTGTCCCGTGATGTTTTTAATTGAATTCCCGCGTTATTACCTCCAAGGTTTCTTGAGCAAATGATGAAAACTCAACAAAAAAAAAGTGTGCTCCTTCTTTCTAAGCCCAATAAGAAGGGGCTTCAGCAGCAGCTCACAGCAGGTCATGGGTACTTGCCTTTAGTCTGCTTGGGGCTGCTTGGCTCCTCCGTCGTCGCGTCCCCCGCCAACATGTTTGATGCTCATGGCTGCTCGGGGACCTCCGTCCCGCCTTTTATCAGCCCTTTGACTTGTTCCTCCAATCCTGCTTCGGTCAGCGCCGAAGAGGTCAGGAAACCTCTCGGCTACGCCCCAACGCAGACTGTGGGCCGTGCTCTCAGTGTGTGTGTGTGTGTGTGTGTGTGT
This sequence comes from Pungitius pungitius, assembly GCF_949316345.1. NCBI lineage: Eukaryota > Metazoa > Chordata > Actinopteri > Perciformes > Gasterosteidae > Pungitius > Pungitius pungitius. The sequence goes on from NC_084905.1 coordinate 19,097,351, forward strand.
GTGTGTGTGTGTGTGTGTGTGTGTGTGTGTGCGTTTCTCAGTGACTTTAATGACGACGCAGGCCGCTCCGAAACATGCTGATCCCAGCAGAGCAGCTCTGCTCTGCTCCCAGTCACGTAGCACAACGGAGACACATACCCCAGGAGTGTGTCAGCTGGCCGCCGTGTGGTTTTTAAAGCTCATCTCGCTCCCTCTTTGGAAAACACCCCGTGCGAACCTCGTCATCTCGTTGTCTCTGTAATTCATGCGTTAAGAGTGTTTGTTCGGCAGTGTGTTCCTCTGATTGATTCGGGCCCATCCCTCGTGTGATGAAAAGTCACAGCTGTATTGTTGCTTATTGTTTTCTCCATTGATATTAAAGATGTGGGTTTTTTTTAAGGCCCTCCTGGCTGAGACACGGAGGCATCTCAAATATTTTACACAATAAAAGCCAAACACAAAAACAGATTGCAGAATCATAAATGATCAAAAACATTCGTCATCGTCATTCTTCAAAAGTCATCGAAACGTAAGTGTCACGGTTTGGGTCCTCTTCCTGTCTTATTTTGTAGTTTCCTTGTCTCTCGTGTCCCTGGGTGAACTTCACTTCCTGCCTTGGCTTGTGATTGCCTGATTGTTTCCACCTGTGTCCAATCACCTGCACCTCCCTTGTGTATTTAAGCCACTGTGTGCCAGTTGTCCCTCGTCGCGTCATTGTCTATGTTCCTTGTCGTTGGTGCACGGCGTCTTGATTTGGTAAAGAATAAAGAGCACTTTGTTGGAAGACCCTGCATTTGAGTCCTGCTTCAGCCTGCACCAGCACCCACCTGACAGTAAGGGACCAATCAATCAAACCAAGTTCAGCCAGATGGAGGAAACGGCATTTCTGGAACACGCTTTAGAAGAAGTCAATTGCGCACCTCAGTGCTCATATTGTTATTTATAAGGCTAAATATGAGCATCCAGAAAAAGCAAGAATTGATTCTTGAATCATAGTCCAAATTCAACTCCATTTATATCAAAAAGGTCAAACAACATGTTATTTTTAGAATATTATAAATCCTTTTTATACTTTTTAAAAAGGGTCTTCTTGACCAAACCTCATGGTCATTCTTCAGTGTTTGGAGTTTTCCAAAAGCTAAAGTCCACGGCAAACTGTGAAGGAGCCACGTTGTGCTGCCCTTTGAACTTGAACTCAGAACTTAAAATAACGGTTAGTGTCTAAATGGGGGGGCGGTCGGGAGAAAATGTCACCTCACGGGGCTGACAGCGAATCAAAGGGAGCCCCGAGAGGCAAGCGAGCCCAAAAAGCTACACTTGCTCTCAGCAGGGACAATTACTGACATTTAGTCAAAACAGGAAGCTGGGGAACCAGAGGCCTTTGTTGTGCGCCTAAAAGGCTTCACTTCGTGGCGCCCGTCAGCGGCGTGATGCCGATGTCTATCCCTTTATTTTATTATTTAAGCATTTCACATGATGTGATGAACAGGAGGATGAAGTCAATTGTTTTTTTTCAGTTATAATGTGAAACCAGTATTATCTGTATTTGCATGTTTTAAAGCATGCGTAGACTTTCATGCCTTTTTAGTCCATGCACAGCTACACAGACACATGGCTAACGATCATTAATGTTTGCATGTTGCATGTCGCATGATGGCACCAGATATCTAACCTATGGGGAAAAAGATTTCAAATGATCATGATGTCTTATTTGCTGATCAAAATGCTGTATGAGGTCAAAAAATGACAACACTTCCCATCTACGTATATTTATTCTGTTGCAATCAGACACTTTGGACAACTAATTACTGACACGTTTTTATAAATACAGATATTTGTATGTGCACAAGCATCTATTGTAAATACTCAAAACATTATAAAAGTGGAACGTGTGAGTTCTTTATTTCAGTGGAAACAATGCTGTATTCAATACATTATTTTCAGAAACGGAGATACAGGAAACGCACAAGGTGGATTTACTTCACTTCCTTCTTAAGTAACATGGCTCTCTTTGCTTTAACATGCACTCATTCATTCTCTATGTCATACTATGACTAATGTATCTCTACTTTGTCCTTTGGATTGCATCATTTTGTTCATGGTAAGAAATTCCCAATTTTCTCCAAACTCGTATTGCAGCTCTTTTTTTTTTTGTTAAAGGTGTTTACTCCCTTTTAATAACACTTGATGCTTGGCTCCCATCCGTAAAAAATATAACGTTTTTATAAAGAGGGTTCACATGAGAGCAACTGCAGGGCTTTAAATACAAATAATATGTCCTAATTACTGTAACAAATCTGAGTCCTTCTATCGCATATTTAAAATGTATTTATTTTCAAAATGAGAAAAGCAGATCATTATCAATCGATGAGCCAACGCAACGAGAGTTGAAGCCACATTGTACTTTCTTCTCTTTCAAGTTGAATTATCTTTTTTCAGACAAAATCACTTTTTCATGTGTATGAATATATGAAACATATAAACACCATTTAGATTATGTACATTTTGGTGTGTTTTCGATCCAGATAAAGATAATCACCTCCAAACGCTGCACATTGAGATGAAGTCACGATGGTCTTCATCCCTGAAGGTTCAGAGAAGGACCGTGAAGCCCGTCTCCGCTCATTCGAGGTCAAACAAGCGCCGTTTGTCCTCTTTCGCCATCACCGGTTCTTCTCCATCGAGAGTCAGCGCTTGGGCAAAAAGACACCTTCAAAAAAGGGACAAAGAAACAGAGACACTTGGATCTTTTTTTCTTTTTTTAGGGGGCAGGGTGACATTCGCTCGCTGCCGGACTTACGCCGGGGAGACGCCCGCCGCGTTGCTCTCCCGTAGTCGCCTCTCGGCGTTTCCATCGACGCGCCCTTTCTCCGGCCCTCCCGGCAGTGACGCCTCAGCCGACGCCGTCTGCAAACAAGGGAGAGAGAAGCGAAGCAAAGCAAACAGTGACTCCACCGGCTCAGGCTTCCACCGATCGCTGTAAACCCAGCTCACCTGTGAACTGCCCTTCTGAAAGGTCCCAAGGTCGAGGCTGGACGAGACGTTTTTCCTCTGCGTCGGGCTCCTGTGGGACGACCGAAGGTAAAACCGAATTCAGAATCCACGTCTGGCTCACGGCAGGCAAATCGATAGCGTGTGTATATATTAAACCAGCCACAATGTGGTAAAACAGCGATGGTTAGAGGCAAGGTCGGCTACGGTGTCAAATAATTCAGTTGTGTGAAGAACAATCGGACTGAAGCCTTGAAAGTGTCACGTTCATCATTCATTCACCGAGGCTTATTATTAACTGCTGGCTCTACAATTTGGTGCCTCTCTCTTATTGAAAAATGTACTTCCCTTAACCCGGTTCGGCCATCTTCACCACCCGGCCTGGACATGTTGTCGTAAAAGAATCATCGACATGTCACTTAGTTTACTTTAAGAAGTTTACCCTCTTAACTCTTCCCAGGAAGTTAAGACAGAAAATTACAGCTCACAAGGTTTTATTGAACCGAATTACGCAGCATTATACAAAGAACTAAGACAATGTTTCGGTATAACTGTTTGGGTCTGTTGAGATTGTTTGCCCCTACCCCGTGACCCTCTGGGACCTCCTCCTCTGGTACTCCACCTCGTCCACCGTCCACACGGCGCCTTTCACGTTCTCCACGCGCACAAAGCACTTGTGCAGGCTCAGGTTGTGACGCACGGCGTTCTGATGCAGAGAGTCGCAGCAAAAGGAGACGTTATTGACGCCTCATTCAGGTGTGACACACGCTGGATCACAGAGTCAATGGTGTGGTGTGAGGGGAGGTGGGGTTTTGGGGGGGGGTGCTGGTGTTACCTTCCAAGTGGCAGCGTTGCGTCTGAAATAAGCAAATGTTCGTGTGAACCAGTTGTATATCTCGTTGAGTGTTAGTTGCATCTCTGAGGTTTCCATTATAGCCTGCAGACGGAGAGGAAATAAAAGAACAAAAAACTTCAGCACATCAAATGAAAGCCATGACTTTTTTCACTTCTATTCCTTTGAACGCAGTCTTTTTCATTATTTAGGATGAAAAGTTGTATTTTCATTACTGTGCAATCTGCCCAATTACGATTAATCCTTCATACAATCCATTCTTTTATAGCCCAAAGGCCAAGTTGACCTGTAAATCCTGATGAACTCAAATATATGAAGATTCCTCCTATACACCAATAAATAACCATATTTCCAGCTTAATAAGCAACATTTTGAATCAACTAATTCATTTTGTGTGAATATTTTCAGCTGGTGAAAGTTGATCAATGGAACACAGGAAATGAGAGCTGTTGTTTTCCTCCTTATTCACATTTTAAGGACCATAGAATACAAAACATGAAAACTAACTGTAAAAAAAACCGTGTATATGTCTACTATGGAATTAAAATAATCCAAACCTACCCCATCTAACATTGGTTGACGTAGTTTAAGTAAAGAAAGACATCCGGGAGTTACCTGTCTTATGAGCGTCGCGTAGGTGAAAGGTGGTCTGATGTCGTCGTTCTTGTAAAGCTCGCATTCATTCTCTGAAACGAGAGAGCGACGCGGTGAGCCGACGACGCACCGACACACAAACACACAACCGAACGGGTACCGGGCTCACCTGAAGCCAGCGTGTAGACCAGAGGGTGGCGGCGGCGGCTCCGTGCGGCCACCGCGGCGCACGTCCCGTGGCCGGGGGACTCTCCTCCGCACACCGGGGACGGAGTGCCGACGGCGGCCGGGCCCCGCGGGGACACCCGGGGCGAGTCCGGTGGACTCGGCGAGGAAGGGGGTGCAGCGGGGGCGGCGACTGAGCCGAACTGAGGGCGACGCGAGAACAGGTGGAAGGAGTTAACGAGGGAGGGGATGGGGGGGGGAAGAAGACTGACAGAAGAATAAAAACAAAGAGGGAAGGTTTTCAGCTGGGTGTAACAGAGCGATTTGATTCGCCTCCTCGGAGGTGAGTCCACTAATATCGCAGGAGGATGGAAGCCAATTATTGTTAATTATAGGGTGAAATTGTTTGGTGAGTGTTTTGATTATGGTGCAATATTTGCTAGATTAACATCTGATTAACTTCCACATTATGAGAGCATGTCTGCTGTCTGAAAACAGCCATCTGGTGCCAACAGCCGGGAAGCACTCACACTGAATCAGAATGGAGATCTGAACAAAGGGAAAGTCTTTTTGAGAGTTACGATTAAAAAAAGGCCCAAAATGCTGAAAACTTTCCAGAAAAAAAAATGCATTTGTGATGTAATGTAGTTTTTCTGACCAGGCTCAAATATTTCTAGTCCAGGTGTATCCCTCATTTACTGTTGTTCACACAGCCGTCAATGCACCTGTGCCACATCTACACAGCAAAATCCTTGGAGTTAATTTTCCAGTGTTGGGCAAAAGTGTTGAAATCACACTGCAAAAAGTTGATTCAACTCTTACAGAGTCAATTGTACGAAAGAATTGGAGTCATCATCCAGTGTCACGACACAGATTCATTTGCAATACTTAATAGAGTTAACTGAACTCTTTGATAGGATTGAAATGTAACTGTACAGTGTCACACTTTTTGGAATCAGGCTTAACTCTGTGTAATATGGAGGATCAAGGATTGGTGAGGGTGCGCCAGGAGCCACAGGGTTGTTGGTTTGAACCCTGGCTCATGTCCCATGTCAAAGTGTCCCTGAGCAATACACCTAACCCTGAATTGCTCCCTGGGCTAAAATGTAAACTCCATGTGTTAAAAATGCAACATAAGTTGCTTTTGATATCAGCTAAATAACGTTGTATTCATCACTGAGCAGATTTATTTTGACACTTATTCCGAGTTAAATAAACTTCGTTGAGTGTTGATTTAACAGGGACAATATTGGGACAATATAAACACCAACTTAGAGTTAATTGAATCTCACAGAGTCAATTTAACTCACTACCCACTGGTGTTGAGAAACGCTTGAGTATTGTTAAATTTCAACTATATAAGAGTTCAAATTAACTGCATAACAGTGTTAAAATGGCAACACTTTAAAAAGTGGTACATTGACCCTGTGGAGTGTGGACCCCATGGGACACTTTAAAAGTGTTCAAATTAACTCCAATAGTGTTAATTTGAGTCTGTTCATTTTGCTGTGTACCTGAAGACTGTGCAGGTCAGCGGGCGGTTCTGACTGTGGCGGCTGTAGAGGTGCAGAGGTCGCCTGGGACTCCAGGGGGGGCAGGTGCAGGTGAGCCATCATCGCCCGCAGACGCTCCCGTTCTTTGCAGAGCTGGGAAAAGAAATCAGAAACGCTGAACAGTGTCAAACAAAGAGGGGGGGGGGGGGGGAGGAGGCAGGAGGCGGTGTTGGTACGACGATGAGTATATTTATCACCCGAGCATCTCTAGCCCCTCTCTCCTGCACTCACTCACCTGCAGCCCGAGCTGCTGGACCACCTGCATCTGGACTCTGCACTGCGCGGTGCTTCTGTCATCCAGAGCGTGCTCGCTGCTGATGTGCCTGAAACACACAGCAGGGGGGGGGACAGGGGGGGCGTTAAAGCAATACGGAAAATCTGTCTATTCAACATCAAATACTCTTAAAAAGTGTTGAGCTCTGCAGAGATAATTAACGTCAGCCGCAGTGAGAAATGTGTCAGGATCGATCAAAATATTTATGGAAACAAATGGCGCAGAAACGGAATTTCATGAGATGTAAAAGTGCGGAATGTTTGAAGCACACTTGAAATATGCAGCAGGGTGGCGTGAAGGATTCTCGAGTGGTTTGAGAGGTTTCTATTTGTTGTTATTGTCTTTTATTCATCCTTGAAATAGATTGTAATTGCAACGACTCCGAGCCGAGTGACTTTTTAGCCGCAGGTGGTGCTTGTCGTGTCTTACCCTTACTTTTAAGTGCCGGAGACAAGCATCAGTTCATCTGAAAGATACATCCAGAGCAGAGAAAAGTATCTTCCAGAATACTACTTGTCTTCTGATTCCTGCATTTCTTAATGACATTTTTGGTAGCGATAAAGAGTTATTGTCCGTTACACTAGTAATGTGGTACAAAAGGGGGAAAGGATAAATGTAATTGATTTTGAATTCCCAACGTGCCAAATTGGAGCGAAGTGAACAAAAAGTGGCTCATCTGTAACTTTGATCAACTCCCATATAGTGTTTCCCAGAGCTCCATCTCACAGAAAAGTGGACGCATAGCTCTGGTACGTGAATGTAGTGGGGAAAAAAACTGCAAAAATGCCAATTTTTCAAGCTTCAAAGTGGTTTCTCTACAACAAAAGAGTCTTCCTTTAAATCGCCAAACGGACAGGCGGAAGGAGTCAATAGGACGTTTCGGGTGAGGGATTTCAAAACCTACCGGACGAACTGGCTGAAGGTTCCACACGCAGACTCACATCCGGGCCAGTTACACACGCCGTGGGCGTAGAGCGCGCGCGTGGGGGCGCGCGCGCCTTTGACGGCGCTGGAGTGAAAAAGCATCGTCGTGATTGAAAACCACAGCAGCACAAAGCACAAAGTGAAACAAATAAGAAGAAGCGCTTTCTTTTCTTTTCACGGGTGGCAGGAAATGACAGAGAGAGGTGCAGGGGAGCAAGCGGAAAACAAATGGAGAACTCTTTACTTTTTGATTTTGGGGACGTGTATTCATGTAAACTTTTTTTTTTCTTCTTTGCTTCACCCACTTAAGGTGGAGCAGCCACGAAGCAAACAAACAAGATGAAACACAGTCGTCCCGAGGGGAATTAGTCTCTGCTGCTGCTGCGAAAAATAAATAAATAAATACATGAAAAAACAGCTGAAAAAATGACAAGCCTTTGGTGCTCGGAAAGAAGTGGCGCCGTGTCGGTTCTGACAAACGGCACCATGCAGCGGAGCGGATCGTACCCGTGAGGAGACCCGTGAGGAGACCCGTGAGGAGAAGGCGGCCGCTGGTCCCCGCTCGGCCTCCCCGGGTCGTGGCAGGAAGGCGCGGCTTTGTCTCCAGTCGTCCCCCCGGTGAGCTCTTCCCACGTCTGCTGCATCTCCGCAGGGCCGAAACCAGCTGCACGTTGTACAATGCAGGTTTTTTTTTTTTAGAAATTGTGATGAGGTCAAACTGGTATTTCAAATACATTAGAAGCAAGTCAATGCCACGTTGTTCTAGAATTAGTCTTTTTTTTTTTTTCTCCATCTGTGCTCCACAGTATCTGCTCCTTTGCACCTCAAAGCTTCGGGGGACACAGCGGTTGGAGCGTGACCTCGTGTCACCTTCTCACTGTAATCCAGGAATAATTATCACAGCTTGAAAAGATGCCGGGATCAACTTTCTACTCTCAGGTTTCACTTTCATCGTCGTCTCTTTCGAGTTCATTGCATTTGCGTGACAAAGCGTATAAAAAAGATCAACAAGAAATTCATCTTCTCGTTTTTTACGCAACCTCACCGTCAACTTCAACCTCAAATCCACAACATAAGGGGACACAAATACTTCAGTTGACACCGCCATTGCTTTTTCAGACACAGAAGGGAGGAGAATCTGGAGCTGACCTGGAGCGAGGGCCGGGGAGGGCAGCGGAGGCCTCTGCAGCCGGAGGAGCTGCTGCTGTTGCTGCTGCAGCCGCAGGAGCTGCTGGAAGACGAGCTGCTGCGCAGGGAGCTGCAGGATGGAGGGACACACGCTTTCACTCCCGAGGGCGGCAGGTTAGTTCTTTTCATGCAAAGCGCTGCTCACGCTTACTGCGTATGTCGATGCATCCTTCAACAAATTCACTTTTAATGTAAACCGTTGTTTTAAAACAACATGGCATCTCTTTCTAATGGATCCCCTTACCTTCCCGAGTTCTCATTTTCTTTGTAATTTCCGGGACAAATACTTCATTTTATCGAAATGACTCAAATGCCGTTGAAATGGTGACGTCAAATTAGTGCAAAGCCAGTGAAACAAACTGAAAGCAAATGAAAGCACTACTCACCTCTTTGGCTCTCTTGCCGCACTTTTGTTGAAGCAGCTGCAGATGAATCTGTTGCTGGTGCTTCTTGTAAAACTCTTTCAGATGTTGCTGGAAAAACAGCGATGCAGTATTTTTTTAATGTTAATAAAAATGACTATAGACATTTCCCAAATTCTCAAAACTACACTATATGTAAAAGAAATACAAATGCCGTTGCCATCAGTAAAATGTTTCTGTATCCCTAAAATCAGTCTTTTTAGAGAAGTTCAACACGTTTTTTTTTTTTTTTGTGACTGCCATCATAAAATTAGAACAAGTACAAGTGATTTTTGTTTAAAGATGAAACAGAGTTAAATTTCAAAGAATTGAATTTTTAAAAAATGCGGAAAGGAATACAAGAAAAACTTTTAGGTGTAGTTTTTTTTTAACCTAGTGCTAAGAAACTAGTGACCAGTACTGACTACCTCCCTTCATTGGAAAGGTTAACAGCTAATGCTAACCATGCTAACTGACTGATGTCAAAGTAACATAATCCAAAATAACAAACCGTATAACTCTGTTCAGAACACATATTTTTCTAGTAGTCCATTTTAGCACAATTACCTGCTGCAGGAGAAGGGCTTGTTGCTTCTGCTGGATCAGAGCCTGCAGCTGGTCGGGGGACAGCAGCTGCTGCATCTGCCGAGGAGCCATCATAGCCAGAAAAACCTTTTGGGCACAAGTGGAAGGATGAAACGATTAAGGACCAAAGTCTGCAGAGCGACGGCTTGGGGGGGACAAGTGAGCGGCACGGAAGCCAAGAGTCAAGTGTTAAACAGTAATAACCATCGAATGGGATCCTTTTTCAATCCAATTACCAAGCGGCGCTGTCAACCTTCTGTGAACACCATCATGCTTGAATTGTGTCGCTGACCGTAAATGAGAAGGGAGATGGGCTGACCAGTTAATTAGCAACACAATGACACGCTTGTTGTGACTCCTAATAGAAGTGTACGGGTATTAATGAAGGCAAACACTCCCGGAATAATAACCGACCTGCTCTGAGCGGACGTCTCCCTTTGTGTTCGACGCGGAGGACACAGCAATTGCCGTGAATGTATTTAACAAAAAAAAAAAAAAAAACAACACTCACGAATGCAACACGTTGTATTACAAACACTAACAAAAACAGGACCAGTGACGACAATTGATTGCTAGGGGGAAACCTTTTGAAATAAATAGGTTTTTTTCTCCAGATCTAGAATATCACTTGCTGTAAAAGCTGTGACGAGGTCTCATGAAGCATCTCATGAAGCCTCTCATGAAGACTCTCATGAAGACTCTCATGAAGCCTCTCATGAAGCCTCTCATGAAGCCTCTCATGAAGACTCTCATGAAGACTCTCATGAAGCCTCTCATGAAGCCTCTCATGAAGCCTCTCATGAAGACTCTCATGAAGCCTCTCATGAAGCCTCTCATGAAGCCTCTCATGAAGCCTCTCATGAAGCCTCTCATGAAGACTCTCATGAAGACTCTCATGAAGCCTCTCATGAAGCCTCTCATGAAGCCTCTCGTGAAGCCTCTCATGAAGACTCTCATGAAGCCTCTCATGAAGCCTCTCATGAAGCCTCTCGTGAAGCATCTCATGAAGCCTCTCATGAAGCCTCTCGTGAAGCATCTCATGAAGCCTCTCATGAAGCCTCCCATGAAGCCTTGCATCTCAGCGGCTTGCAGGATGTGAAGAGGACGCGTCAAGGACCTGAAGCTTGTGTCATCAGACGGAGTCACGCTTTGACACTACAGATGTAACCATCTGCATTCATTGTCGGCGTTTGTAGTCTGGTTTTTATTTTTTACAATTAGTCAACTTTTGAAAGCCTCTTGAAACGTGAGGTTTTGCAGATTTTCTTTTCAAATTAAACATGTTTTCGACTAAAGGAACCAGAGACAGTGAAAGAGAAATAATACGGGAGAATAGGGCAGAGGGAGTGGTGGTGTAATTAGCAGTAGGCTACATGTGCAAAATTTAGTCCATTTGTATCATTTAAATACACAAAGGATCTCTTAATGTGAGAGGAAAAAGGAGAAAGTAACAAAACTCATGTTTAAACACACAAAGAGGTCTTGATGTCGCGGAACAGGAGATTGTGGCTTTGCCAAAATGAGCAAAACTTGACTCACATATTTAAACTTGATTAACAAATCACTTAACTAATTAACAATGAGCCCCAACAAAATATTCTCATGGATAATATAACATCCTGACCCAAACACATACCTATTAAATTATCCCAAAACATAACAGCAGTTGGAAGAGATCGCTTTGGAAACTGAGAAATGGAGATTTTCTGAAAATATATTGATTTATAATGAAGAAAATTGCTAGTTGCTGTGTTCGTCTGACCATCATCTTTTCTTTGATTTTAAGGAGATACCTGACATTTTCACACTCTACATATAACTGGAAAAGCATTAGTGGTGTGTGGATTGGATGCTATAGTTAGAAAAGAGACGCATTACATACAGAGGCGCTTCTCTTAAATTAAAAGAGAAAGTCTTCACCGTCAAGGGTCTTCATTTGTAACATTTTGCAGAGTTGAAAAAGGTGTACAAGCCAACATCACGTCTCCAAAACTGAAATCACATGTGATATGTTCTCTGAAAATCACAAATAGCACATTTAAAGACCCTTTATGATATAAATATATATATAAATATATATCGGGTATACTTTTTAATGGGGTTACAAGTTGAGTGCGTTGTACAAGTTTAAGAAGTGAATTAAGAGAAAAGAAATAGAAATAGACAAGCATAAAATGTCGGGTCTTGTTCTTTGATCTTTCCCCTGCATCTGTTTGATAATTATTATTATAATAATGGAGTCTGGGTGTCCTGTCAGAGGACGTCCAACATAGAGCCGTTTTTCTCTTGACATCTTTTTTGCCTGGGACTGCTTTTTTTTTTTTTTTTAAAGGAGGGTGATGGGGAGGGACAAGGAGGTGGATGAAGATACCTGCTGGTGGTGAAGACACTGCCAGTTTCCTGCACTCACTCCACCGCAGGAGTCCCCATTAGCTGCTGTCGCCGCTGCAGCCGCGTCGGCGTGACTGAGCGGGCTGCTGGCCGCGGTCTGACGGGCTGTCGGCGGACCGAGAGGAGACTCTGGCATCCCAGCTCGGGGTCCTGGGAGAGAACAGTCATCCCCGAAATACACCGTGAGACTCAATCACCGCAGGCGTGAATTACACCTCATAGAGATTTAACTTACAAAAACCACAAACTAGATGAAGTTGATAAAGCATCATCAATACTTCAGTATTGTTTATTAATATTTCCAATTAACCATCAATCCATATTTTATAACACCACTAAAAAAGTGAATTCTTAAAAAAAAGTGTCCAGATTTACGCAAATATTATTTGAAATACTTAAATATGACATCATGTCCTGTTATTTTCCTCAAAACACTGCCATAGTCAGTGCATGTACTAATGTTGTGGCCCTCTGTTTAGCAGGGCACAAAGATCCAGGTTAGCTTGCATGCAGTAATTAAATCCAACTTTTTGCATTTCTCAACTTATGCAGCGCACAAAGAGGAAACTAAGAGGCAAAAAAAAAGATGCTACTTACACAACAGAGCAATAAAATACAGACTATTTCCTCCGAAAGAGTTTTCGAAAGTATCACCTCCTAAAAACATAGAAAAGTCAAGTCCCTCGCTCCTCTATTTCTGTCGGAACAGCGTGAAAGCCACCTACCGGGACGCCGACGAGTGGGATTCAGAGCAGCCAGGCAGAGTCGTGCAGTTTGAAGTGAGGACGGGAGAGATGTGATGGAGTTGTGCGTCTACCTGAGGGGGGAGGAGCCACCCAGTCGCTCTTGAGAAATCCACTGTGACAAAAAAAAAAGCTGTTGATTACAAGGATGTACGAAACCCGCCTGGGGTGTAAATCGCATCCATTGGAAGCTTCGCGTTATTAGTGATTGCTCTTTTTTTGTATTTTCCAAAAAGTCCTCTGTTTTGCACAATCAATAAATAGACCATCTAGTTTAAAAAAAGATATATTCTATTTGCAATGCACAATGAAATCTTTTTTTGTTGCTTTCTAGTCGTCAATTTTGCAGTCATTGCTTTTATTTCTTGACATTCTTAGACATAAACAACCCGATAAAATAAATAAATTCCTCCAAAACAGCATCATTTATTGTCTTTCATGACTAAAACAAATGGTTCTCTTTGAAAAAAGATAAGTATAGTTGTCTGTGACTTTATTTAGAAATGTATCAACAAGGAAAAGAGCTGCACAGCTACACAACTGTCAAACTGTTATCAAAGAGCTATTTACAGTAGTGTAGGCCTTTTTATTTCAATAGCAAACCAGTACATCTGTTAAAAATAAATAAACCGTTTTGATTATGGCTATTGATAAATAAAGTGTATCCTATTGTGTAAACGTCAACAAGAGCTGCACTGACAAACAACTGAAGTGACTCTAAACTTTGTAGAGAACAAGTCTGCTGTCATGCCTTCATGTTTTTAATCATTTCTGTTTAGTGTTTTCATTCTATTTGAATTTTTTTTTTTTTTACTATCATATCTCTCATTCCTTCCTTCTTCTTCTAAGCACACCGTGTTTTTAAACCCCTGCTGTGGCTTCTTGTAATGTCACCTCTTTATTTCCAAATATATGTGTTTCCAGATTGCGTGTGCGCGATCAATGAAGATGGCGAGGAGCTGAGGTCGAGCTGAGGTCGAGCTGCATGCAGCGTGAGGAGAGATTCAACGTTAGAGAGACGAGGGAGGCATCGAGGTAAAGAACAGATTCCTTTTATTTTATTTGTTGCACACAGCGTTCGGTGTTTCTCGTTTTCGTGCTATAAGTATGAAAAACAAAGCATCATCAATACTTAAGTATAGTTTATTAATATTTCCAATTAACAATCAAAATCAATCCAGATTTTATAACATAACTAAAAAAATCACAGTGAACTCTTAAAGAAAAGTGTCCACATTTACGCATAAGTATGAAAACATACTTATAGCATGAACCATAGAAATGAATTTAAACAACAACAATGTGTTAAATGTGCAGCTATTTGCACCATGTAGATGTGGATTAGATGTGGTGCTCTATGTTTAGACATGATGGAGGAATTAATGATTGAAATGTAGATATTGTTACCGAGGTAACTTTCTGCCATCTGCTGGATTAGTATTTATTTCCCCCTTAATTTTCTATTGGATGACAAAAGTAACGTGAATTTCTCCTGTATGGTTAAAAACAGGTAAAACCCTCCCAAAACGTTCCATGCAGTTTCCTTTATCCACTTTGAATTATGCCGCTTCAAGGCCCTTCGGGGATGAAATGATACGGTAGAGGTCTTATCGACTCAGCAGCCACAAGGGAACCTGAGCTCCTGCACTGGTGGTGTCGTAAACACGCTGACGCGCTGCCCTTCAGAGCCATGCAGCACTGGATCATTCAAGTCGGAGCGGTGCGGACCGAAGGGCCCGGGTGGGCTCCCTCATCCACCCGGAGGACTGTGCTGGAGCCGCATCCACTCTCCACGCCCGGAGAAGTCACGTGATACCTCCGCTGTCCCCGCACGGGGCCGTTGTGGCTCCACCCGACCCAAACATCTGCCGTGGCAGCACCTGCCGGGGGGAGCAGCCGCCGGCGGGCTCCCCCGCAGCCCGGACGCCTCTCTCCGCCTCCCTCCTCCGTCGCGCCGTAGACGGACGCCAGGTTGAGTTTCTTCGGACGGGGAGGACAGGGGGACTTTGGCAATCAACGCAATGTAGGAAGAGCGAGGGCTTCGAGGAGGAGGGTCCGCCCGAGGAGCCGCCTGCTTCATCTAGAGGATGCGATGGGTCGGTGAGGTGGAGAAGATGATCTCTCTGCTGCTCTCTGCTGCTCTGGATGGATTCCTGAAGAATCTGAGAGATGTTGAGCTTTTTGTCCTCTTCCTGGAATATTTGAAGTATTGGTTCCGAAATCAAGACCCACATCTCCTGGCAGTCTTCTTCTTCTTTTCTTTTGTACGTGATGCTGGTCTCTATTTCCTTCCACACAGCCTTTATATGCTTTTATACGGTTCATAATCAATTCAGGGGGGGGGGGTTGCATCGAGACACAGCACACTTACTCACTGTGAAAATATGTATGTTATTTGCTCAGAGAGATTAAGGACTAACCGCTTTGGTCATGGCTGGAGCTGGACATGGCACTCGGTCACAGCTGTGAGATAAACACAGGAAATGCTATGAATACAAGACCAATCCAGATGTGTTAACAGTAGATAAAAGAATGAGCTTCCGTGGTTGTTTCTTTCATACTGTGAGGTTTCCAAAGGCAGTGCGCGACCGGAGAGTCGGGGGGTTGGTCAGTGGAAAAAATGTCTGTTTTTAGACCTCATGTGACCCAAAAGCAACAAAACACACATAGCGGCCGTGGTAAATATCCTCCCTGTTATACAAATAGCATTACCGCTATCCAGGGAGACATTACAGTTACATAAGAACGATTTTACCCAAAACGCTGAGTTGTTTTGCTGTAAGATAATTACAGGATTAGCAACCTTAATCTTTGTTTATATCATGCAAACTCTTCTTCAATCTTCCTCAGAGAGGAGGACTGCTGTACGTAGTTAAAGTCCCCTCTGGCCTATTTATAGCGCTGGGCCTTGCAACAATGTCACCTGTAACTGGACTCCATCTGTTAAGTCACGTTGAATGTCAGTTGCCAGAAGCAGACGCACTGCGGTTCACTTCCCGCTGAGCTCTCCCAACAGAGCGTCCCATGGAGTTTGTGGGACAGCCGAGACCTTCCGGGGCCTGCAACCTCTTAGCGGTGCCAGGCCTCGGCCCCCTGGAAGCGGACGACGACGAGTGTGAGGAGGTGGTGGTCGGCATCAGGCCCAAATCCTCTCCCCTTCCCCGGAGACGGAGCTGCGACAGCGACAGCGAGGACTCGGAGCCCGGGCCGCCCCCGTCCGGCTCCAGGAGGGTGTCCTTTGCGGACGCCAGGGGCCTCAGTTTGGTGCACGTGAAGGAGTTTGACACTTGGAATGTGACCAAGGTGCCAGAATACGACTCTTCTGGGGGCAGAGGCAGCGAGGCAGAGGCATACTTCCTGTCTCCCCTCACTTTCTCCCTTCCGTTGTCTGCCGAGGAGCTGTTGGCACGAGTCCGGGAGCAGAAGATCGAACTGGAGACCATCGAGTTACTCCCGGGGACCACGGTGCTGAAGGGGGCGATCCGCGTCCTCAACGTCTCCTTCGACAAAGCCGTGTACGTCCGAACCACTTTGGACGGCTGGTCGAGCCACTTCGACCTCCTGGCAGAGTACGTGCCGGGCTCCGGTGACGGCGCCACGGACCGCTTCTCGTTCCGGCTCGCCCTCGCGCCCCCGTTCGGGGAGCAGGGAGCCAGGGTTGACTTTTGCCTGAGGTACGAAACCCCGGCGGGGACGTTCTGGGCGAACAATGATGACCGGAACTACGCGCTGTTCTGTCTCCGGAGAGAAGAGAGGAAAGAGACGCCACAGAACGAAAGGGTGAACAACAAAAGTTGTCTTAAGACTGTCTGGTGAGGACGAAAACTTTCAAGCCTACAAGGGATGATGGTCATAAACCTGTTATGTGATGCACCTTGAGGTTCAGGGGGGGGGGGGGGTGTGAGCAACCAGGACAGGAAAACAGACAAAGGTTTTTTTTTAAATCCCAACATGTCGTGGTGTGTTTTCTTCATAAAGGATTACAGGTGGAGGCCGTGTGCGGTTTTGTTGATTGGCGACGGTCAAATAAAAAAGTCTGACTGATCGCAATTTCATTGATTCGCAGTCGCAGCTTTTCCACGGGAGGAAATATTGGTGAAATGGAAGCGTCGTCAACGGGTGAATATTTATTCTGCTGACTGTGAAATTAAGAAAGTAATTGTGGAAGTTAGGAAGACGCTTTTCAAATGTCCCCTTTCTCCAGATGCGGCAGATGACGGAGCGAAAGTTGACTCTCTGAAGGCCGAGAAAACCGCTGATGGCCAGTCGGCAACTTCAGAGGAGGATCGACAGAAATTACGGGCGAGTAAAAACAAAAAAAACTAATATTTCCCCCTTTTTTTTTTACTAAAACATTTCACGATTTGTCTTTGGATTTCCTCGCACAGATATAAATATCATTGCCTAGGAAAGCGAGCTTAAAGACAACACGATATGTCCACAAGGTACAGAAGGAACAGGAAAACTTGACATGACCCTGCTGCACTTTCTGAGAGAATATCCGATGACTAAAGGACCTCGGTGACACCAGCGTGACATAACGTTCAGCTAAAGGACATACGGTGCATGCTGTTTGCCCCCCCCCCCTTATGTCACGCAGGCTATTTTAACACCGTCTGAGTCATAATTCATTTTGTATTGAATCAAAAATGCACTCATGGATGTTATTTTAATCCGTCTGAAATGTATCCTTAAAAAAAAATCAGCCCACTCCCTTTCCTTCAAACGTACTGAAACGGATCCCTGTTGTTGATTGACAGGCCGAGAACAGACAGCTCTGCAGCCAAAGGAGCGGCAGAAAGGCCGCGCGGATGGCTCGGGTGAAAGACTGCTTCTCTCTGAGAAACGCGGCGGTGGATGACACCGAAAGAGACGAGAACCGAAAGGCCGTTCGAGAGGAAACCCCGGAGCCGAAGCGCTCTGAGGGGGGCGGCGAATCAGAAGGTTCTCGTTTTGTTTCGGAATCCCCGGAAACATGCGACAAAACGTCCGTCCCGGAAGCTGAGCAGGACGGCCGCAAGCGAAGCCGCAGCGCTGCGGCTCGCCCGGCGGCTCGCCCGGCGGGCTGGATCGGAAGCCCGGACGGCCTGACCGGCGGCTTCTCGTTTGGGACCGTGGTGGCTCCGTTGTATCCCCAGGTGTTCGGCCGAGTGGGTGATCAGAGCGCACGGGGGAGCCCGGTGCGGCCCGCGCGGCACGCCGGGGGCTCGGGTCACCCTCGCCCTGAGAGAGGACAGGCCGGCTGCACCGTCGGTACAGAGGCGAAAGGTCACGAGGGCAAGATTCCGGGGCAGGTGACTCAGAGTCCGTGTTCAGACCCGGGATGTTTAGTTCCAAATTGCCCCCCGCTGGGAAAAGAAGAAATGAGTCCGAGCGCGACGGCAAACGGCATCACGGACCTCAAAGACACCCCGCGGGAGGCGCAGCGGCAGGCCGGCGGAGGCGGCGAGCTCCTGCACCAATCCGACGACGAGGATGACGCCTGCCAAACGGAGGCCTGCTCTGAGGGGGGTGAAGCATCTGAAGCTCCACGGGGTTTCAACCCCAACCACGTGCGGGGTTCGGATACGGAGGAGACGGAGATCCGCCGCGTTTCTTGTTCGGAGAAGGTGGAGGAGGTGGAGGAGGAGGAGGAGGAGGAGGAGGACGTCACAAAAGCCGAGATGTCTCTTGGAACTAACTGGGCTGAGAGGGAGATGATTGGTGGGACTGAGGCGACGGTAAACAATCACACGATTGTTTGTGAGGACGCACAAAACATAGGGCATCATGAAATGGACTCGAAACGGGAGGAACTCCTGGCTGCGGTGAACTGGGAGACAATGGTTGAAGAAGAGGAGAAAAACCTATTGACAGATGAAGAGGAAAGTTTGAAAGCAGCGGGGAACGACCGAGGACAGCCAGAGGATGGAGGGAGAGAAAAAGCATTCGAAAAAAAAGACACCACAGAGACGGTAGAAGAAGACGTCAGCATTTTTTGGGAGATTAAAGCTGCAAGACAGAAGAAGAACGAGGCTGAGGATGCAGATGTTTCAGAGGGCGAGCAAACCAACGGGGAGGAAAGTGGGGAAATTATGGCAGAAAAAGGTAGGGAATTAGAATATACCGAAGCCCCAAATGAAGCTGGAGAAGAAGATCTGACTGAGGAGAAAAGAGAGAAACAAGAGATTGTCATCGAAAGGAAAAATGTCCAAAACAAGGAGGACGTAGAGGAGCGGGAAGTGATGGAAACGCATCAGAGCGACGATGACCAGGCCGGCGTGTGGTGGGAGGATCGGGTGGAACCAGCGGAGGTTCACCTGGAAGAAGAGAATCCACATCACCAGGGGGAGAATTCTGTCGTTGAAACGGAGGAGTCAGAGATCACAGATGCAGGGTCACGGGGGGGCATGACGATCGAGGGCGGCTCTGAATGCGGGTCCGACGTCACGCGAGACAAGGCCGCAGACATCACGCGAGACAAGGCCCCAGACATCACGCGAGACAAGGCCGCAGACATCACGCAAGACAAGGCCCCAGACATCACGCGAGACAAGGCCCCAGACATCACGCGAGACAAGGCCGCAGACATCACGCGAGACAAGGCCGCAGACATCACGCGAGACAAGGCCGCAGACATCACGCGAGACAAGGCCGCAGACATCACGCGAGACAAGGCCGCAGACATCACGCGAGACAAGGCCCCAGACATCACGCGAGACAAGGCCGCAGACATCACGCGAGACAAGGCCGCAGACATCACGCGAGACAAGGCCGCAGACATCACGCGAGACAAGGCCGCAGACATCACGCGAGACAAGGCCGCAGACATCACGCGAGACAAGGCCGCAGACATCACGCGAGACAAGGCCCCAGACATCACGCGAGACAAGGCCCCAGACATCACGCGAGACAAGGCCGCAGACATCACGCGAGACAAGGCCCCAGACATCACGCGAGACAAGGCCGCAGACATCACGCGAGACAAGGCCGCAGACATCGCGCGAGACAAGGCCGCAGACATCGCGCGAGACAAGGCCCCAGACATCGCGCGAGACAAGGCCGCAGACATCGCGCGAGACAAGGCCGCAGACATCGCGCGAGACAAGGCCGCAGACATCGCGCGAGACAAGGCCGCAGACATCGCGCGAGACAAGGCCGCAGACATCGCGCGAGACAAGGCCGCAGACATCGCGCGAGACAAGGCCGCAGACATCGCGCGAGACAAGGCCGCAGACATCGCGCGAGACAAGGCCGCAGACATCGCGCGAGACAAGGCCGCAGACATCGCGCGAGACAAGGCCGCAGACATCGCGCGAGACAAGGCCGCAGACATCGCGCGAGACAAGGCCCCAGACATCGCGCGAGACAAGGCCGCAGACATCGCGCGAGACAAGGCCGCAGACATCGCGCGAGACAAGGCCGCAGACATCGCGCGAGACAAGGCCGCAGACATCGCGCGAGACAAGGCCGCAGACATCGCGCGAGACAAGGCCGCAGACATCGCGCGAGACAAGGCCGCAGACATCGCGCGAGACAAGGCCGCAGACATCGCGCGAGACAAGGCCGCAGACATCGCGCGAGACAAGGCCGCAGACATCGCGCGAGACAAGGCCGCAGACATCGCGCGAGACAAGGCCGCAGACATCACGCGAGACAAGGCCGCAGACATCACGCGAGACAAGGCCGCAGACGCTGCGCCCGCTGTGGCGAGCAACGTGCAGGACGACGCCCAACGCACCTCAACGGACCTCTGCAAAGGGGACGATTATCGCTTCTGTGAAAAAAAGGCCTCGGCGTCGCTCCTCCTCCTCGCCGGTGAACCCGAAAGCGACCAATCAGCGGAGTCCGACTCAGGCGACGAGGTGGAGCTGCACATGCACTGCCTCAGGGCCAAAGCCGCCGCCGCCACGCGAGCCGGGGCCCCCCCGGCGGCCAGGGGCCTCGGGGAGGGCAGGTCGCGGCCCCCGGCGGGCCTCAGAGGCAAGCTTCCGCCTATGCCGTCCATCAGCGAGGGTCAGGACGACGAAGAGCAGCACCGCGTCCGTCCCGCGGCGTCGCCGGCGCCGAGGGGCGGGGGGCGGCGGCGGCGGCGCTGGGAGACTTTTTCCTGCAGCGAGGTCTCAAAAACGCTGTTGTCCGCCACCGCGTTGGTGGTGTTTCTGGCCGTGGCGTACCGCTATGATTTCCTCGCTTGTTTGGGGCTCTACTTGGGGTCCGTGGTTTGGCTCTACTGTCAAGAAGGGAGGCAACCAAAGCAACAAAAAAAACAACACAATAGGTTGGATTGAACTGTAATACCATCGTTTGAAACTGTCCTTCAAAAAAAAACGTAATAGTTATAAGAAGAAAAGTTCAAAAGTGAATGACAATTGGCATTAGTTTAAGGTAAATATGACACATATCAAAATAAATGCTGTATATTCCCTGTGGGAGGTTGCTGACTCTCTGTTGTCAAGAGTATGAACCATTTTTCTTTATTCTTTGCTGTACATAAATCTTAGTCTCGTGCAATAGGCTGCGGACCACTGAACAACTCATGCTTTCTTGAGGTGCAAATGACACCAATCCTTGTGCTGTGTGTGTGTGGGTTATATTTAGTTTTCTTACATTTTGAATAAAGACCCTTCTACAAGATCAATAATTCAATGAGGACAATAGTTTGTATTAGTGTTCCCAGTATAGTATTCAGTATCTTAAAGAGTTAAAGAGTACAGCTAAAGCTGATGAGAATAACAAACTGACCATTAACAAATGATTGGACATTTGATAGAAAACACAAGTTTGAACCATGTGTTTGTCTTTAGTCCAGAAGGCCGGCGTTCACTTAGGTCTTTAGGGTCTTTAAGGGACGGTGGGTGTCCGTATGAAGTGTCATGGTCATACAGTATATCCGGTGTGCTTTGAGATATTTTTGTCTGTGTGCCTAAAAACTGAGTTTACTTACAGTGAAAAACATTTAAGGGAGAGAGTTTTTATCTTCAAATAGTTGATAAATTCACAGCAATTGGAATAAACATTCTTGGAATATTATTGACCATATACATTCCTCATAATTCCAGTTATAGCATTCAAGGGAACGGTTTCTGTGCAGTTATCCTTTCATAATGAACTTTGATCTTTGAGAGTTTAGAGTATCAGATACATCTTTGACTTTCAAAACATGCATGTATGCATGCATCTGAACTGAAGTGACAGTTGTTGCCCTTGCAGCAAACCCACGGGGGGGGGGCAATAATAACGCAGGTTTATTTGCTGTGCAGGCGGAGCGCATGTTGGCCGAGTGTCACGGGAGCACGTTGGTTAAAGCCGACAGCTGTTGTTCTGATATGTTCGACACACCACAACAGGCTGTCTTCATTTCAACGCGGATGCCTGTCCGACCTTTTGGACTTTTGCTACATGTGCGACAGACTAAATGTACTTTGAGAACGTGGATCACTACTTTCCTGCAAAGTTGTGGGGCTGCAGTTAAACTTTTGAAATGATTTATTGTGAACAATTGGTAATACAAAAAAAAAAAGGATGGAGCTTTCTCATTTATGTTACATCTCACATTTTATTGCTCTATATACACACCTATTAACAATAATAACAATATGGTGTAATGATAATCACGCTGTGACCATCATGTGCTGTGTGTAATTGTTGGAATAGAGCAGTTATGTAAAAACAGTAGGGATAAATCTTTATCAGTGATATGATATTAGATATTTAAGTTGTAAAAGTCTCACTCTTTTTGTTTCGACAGCTGCAGACTCAAATGTACGGGAGTGTTAGAGTGCTAAAGAAATGACAAGGACAGGTAAGGTGGAGATCTATCTTTGGAAATATGGAGACCAAACTGCACCACACCAGTGGGTGGCACTAATTATATTTCAGGAATCAGGAACATTTATTGCCAAAGTATGTCAGCCATACAAGGAATTTGACATGGCGGTTGGTGCGTAAGATTAAAAATAATAATAAATAAATGAAAACAAATAATAACCCTAACTCCTAAATCAAATTTGATAAACAACAATGAAATGACAATTTTTGACCACATACAAAACCATATACATATATTTGGTTATGGGTTGTAGATTATTTCTTCATATTTCATGTATTTGTTGGTCATTTTTATTTGAAGTGAATCAATGCTGCTCATCTGTAGAAAACAATACAGGATAGGAGCAGGAAAAAACTTTTTTTTTTCCAGCACAGATTTTCTCCAAAAGTGTTCAGTTTACTAATAAAATACCCGATCACCAGTGCTCTAGTTAAGGCATTTCATTTCTTAACCTAATTTTTAAATGAATGCATTGACTCTTCGAAAAGTATGAGACGAAAGGGAAACTAATGATTCATGTACAACAGTTTCATACTCAGTCTTCTTCTGAAGAATCTGCAATATCATCACATTGATTGTAACATTATTTTCGTAATCACGCCATCCCTCTGAACAGGAAAAAAACAACACGTGAACGTCCAGTCCAAAACTATTGTGCATGCTTCCTCCTTTTACATGCCATAATCAGATCAGCGGATTTGCTCAGGCCTTTAGCTGCCTTTGCCGCGTAGCTGTATCTGTGCCAAGTTATTGTTGGCTGTGCTGAACATTTATATAAGCATGTTCTTGTATGAATCTATTTTGCAAGCTGATAGCATACTGTTTGAAATTAATGAACATTAGATTTTAGAGGGGGTGGAGGTGAATCTAAGCCTTCAACAACACAGGTCAAAATACACATTACCAAAGATTGAAGGGTCATTTCTCACATACACAAACATTGGTTATACACAATAATACACAAAATGGTTTCTGAAAAGCCGGAATAAAGGAACAATAGAGGATTATAAAGCATGAGTATTTTAAATTAAACTTTCTAACCATAACCCTACATTGTAAATGCAATTGATGGATGTATTTGGCTCTTTGGTATATAAATGGACATGAAAAAGATAAAACTATAAAATTACATTTAAATTAATAGTTTGTATGAGAGCAAAAATAAACATTACAATTACAATATAAACATTTCAAATCTGTTAAAAAATCTGAAAGTTAGCATGAAACATAAATTAACATGAATTTATTATTATTTATGAGAACATATTCAACAGAAACAAATGTTTATTATTGCTATCGCTTCGTTAGTCCTCGAATTTACGAGCTGCACCTGAACGCTCCGCGGGACGCACGCAGTCACAGGTAGCCTTTCCGGGCCTGTGATTGGTCGACGGACTGTCAGTTCCCAAGCACGCCTGTCAAACACAGCCAATCAGCTTGCGTGTTGTTGGCCTGTCCACCGGTTCGCCGGGTCGGCTTCGCACAGGTTTTTCAGCTGGGGGGGAAGAAGAAAAAAAAAAAATAGGGGAAGCAACTGGCGAGAGAGGGCAACGTCGTCCGCGCGCGCTGCCATGGACCTCAGGGACAATGTCGAGACGGGCGAGACGGAGAACCACACGGAGCTTTTCTACGTGCCGATCCCGGACGAGGCGCCGTGCAAAGGGGAGCAGGAGAAGCTGTCCGGCGTCGTCAAGAACGTCCACAGAAAACTGCGCAGGAAATACAGAGAGGGTGAGCAGCCTCCGTGGGCCCCTCATGTCTCCTTCTCTCTCTCTCTTTCTCTCCCGTATTTTAACGTTAGTTTACCAAACAAACGTTCAAATACAACACACTCCGCTAACTGTAATTCCGTCGCGCTCGGAGCTTGGTTAGCGGGTGACGGGAGGAAGGAGCCCGGGGTGCCCTCCGCTCAGCAAAGCCAGGCCTCAAACTGCAGGCTGTTTATTGTGTTGTGCTCAAGTTACTAAACATGCGACGTCTCTGCTCTGAAACCAGGTCATGGTTACCAGTGAGATACGCTATCTGCTGATAAGGGATCACTCACTATTGCCTCTAAAGGGACAATAAATGATAGATCTGTGGACCGAGCAAACACTTGTGATAAATGCACCGGCGTTGTTCTGAACTTGAGGGTAAATCAATCTTAAGATTGCTCATAGAATCCAGCGAGTATATGAGAGAGACTGAGACTGTTTATTACAGACATATTTGTCATTTCTCACTTATGCTTTTGTGTTTTTAGGAAGTGCAAAAAAAAATGTTTTGGTGGGAGAAAATGTTTCTGTTTTAAAAAATGTGCCATTCAAAGTCTTCCTCCAGGGTGATGTTGCTCCGGATCACCTCGTTTGTCTTTGCTCCAAGCAAGCCCACAAATATTTACAAATAAAATGTGAAAGTCATAAATCGACCCCTCCGGATGCAACATGTAAAAAAACCCAAAATGCAGCTTCGCTCCTTCCTTTTGCTTGTGATCCGGTGACTTTTTTTTTTGTCTGTAAAGGTTTTGGATTTACACAAGTTCCACTTGACAGGCTGCTCAAAAAATATCCAGAGGGGTTTTATCTCAGGCGCCAGCTTGAAGCCGAAGACCGTTCGCAGGCCCAGGTGCCCTGGGGGGGGGGGGGGGGGGCTTTGTGCTGCTGTGGACGCTGCTTCTCTTTCTGAGGAAATGCATCGTCCTACTGGAGACTGTGTGTGGTGTGGGGGGGGGGGGGGGGGTGGGTGGACAGCAAACAGTTTTGCGATTTGACGAGATGATTTCAGGTCACAAGATATCATAAATTAGGTTGAACGCTGGGCGGGTTTGTTTCACTTAACTGCCTCCGAATGGAACATTCGCCTCAGATCATTTTATTATCCTCAAATCATAGAGCAAGCAGTGAAAAGGGAACTCTTGCACAAGTTTAAAACAATTCATTGTGCAGGTAAGAGCTGTGTTTTGTGCTGTGACAAATGTTGCCACATTCTCTACCTTCAGTCACATAAAGAAATGCATAATGCATAAAGAGGTCACGTTTCCCTGTTTATTTATTTTACTTTTCCACTTGGGAAAAGCTACACAACCACAATGAAGTGTTTTTTAAATGATGTTTGATAAAAACGAATGAGAGTGGTTGTTTGCTCAGAGACTCTGGGAAGTCGTCCTGCCAGCAGACCCCATGAGTGGTTAATAAGTAAAGCATGATCTGCTAAGCTTGGCATAGAATCCCGTCGGTCGTGCTTCCCCAGCGCCGCTGTTTACCGCAGCTCCTCTTGTTGTCCTTTCTTCATTTCTGTAAATCAGGACCAGGTTTTTTTTTTTTTTGCGGTCACGGGATTTCTCCCTTATCAGCGAGTTTGTCTTCGCTACAGGCTGTAAACTGTGAAGATATGCTGAAGAGAAACCAGACTTTATTCCAGCTGTGTAATGGCTCTGGGAGGAGGATTTTTGGAGGAGCAGTTCCACTTCTGATGTGGGCAGAGACGAGTGAGTTTGAGGCTCAGGCGTTTTCTCAGCCTCTTTTGGTGCTAAAGAGGACGTAGTTGGTGAATGTTTTCTGTAACTTTCTGCGGATGGACGTGTCTGACTAACAGGAGATTAAAAAAAAAAAAACAGGACTTTAGCATGATGATGCAAGTGGCCTGAGATAACTTTTAATGTCTCACTCGACTCTTGAAGACCGTTTTTTTTTAATTTGTTATCTGTGTTGTAAATTTCTTTTAACTTTTTCCCCCACAGTGGGTGATTTTGATAAGATCTGGCGCGAGCACTGTAAAGATGAGCAGACGCTGAGCGAGTACGCCCTCGCCATGAAGAACCTTGCCGACAACCACTGGACCAAGAACTGCGAGGGAGAGGGACGCATCGAATGGTGTCGCAGGTAACGCCTCGCTGCAGATTTTTTTTCCCCCCCCGACATGTCGCTGTCACCTTCGCTGTGGCGTTTGAGCTGTGTGGGGTTTTCGTTCTACCTTCGCAGTGTCTGTCAGGAATATTTTTTGCACGGCGGGATGAAAAGGATGGTACAAAAGGATGAAAAAAGTGCCGCGCTTACCATGGGTCTGAGCACAGATTCTGTAAGTGTCCAACCGTACGGGACCATCCCCAGGTAAACCCATCCGTCACTCAGGACCAGAGCTGCAGTAACTCCAATAGTACTTTTCTCTTGTTTCTCATAGAAAGCATTCTCAGTCATATTAGCAAAGTACGTGTGGACTTCTCTCTCTATTGGTGGTTTAAAATATTACCATGTATATATTTTTTAATTACTTGAATATTAACACATAATACTACACTACTATGTAACAGTCGGAACGTTCAATCGGAATAGTACGAGGCCTTTACAGGACAAAGAGACACTGTTGGATGACACTGGTTACCTTGGTTTGAGCCTGACACTTTTCCCACTTCTTGTGTTGTAGTTCTATTTCTCATTTGGGGAAAATGCGCCTTCTTGATGTGGGAAGCTGCTTCAACCCTTTCTTGAAGTTTGATGAATTCCTCACAGTTGGGATCGACATAGTGCCTGCAGTCGAGGTACGGACGCTTACTTTGCATGAAAACCTGTTGACGCTCACAGAACGCGTGGTGTTCCCGTCTGGTGACTCAGTGCTGGCATTACAGAGCAGCAGCAGCAGGTGACTCACGCCGGGTATCGCCGCGGTGGTTGCTCAATGGATTCTGCAGCCATTCGAGAGGGGTCACCGTTTTTTTTTTTTTTTTTTTTGTCCTTCAGAGTGTGTACAAGTGTGACTTCCTCAACCTTCAGCTCCAGCAGCCTCTCCAGCTGGCGAGCGACGCGGTCGAGGCCTTCCTCCGCCAGCTCCGCAACCCCATCGACACGCTGCCCGCCCAGCTGTTCCACGTGGTGGTCTTCTCCCTGCTGCTGTCCTACTTCCCCTCGCCGTACCAGCGCTGGATCTGCTGCAAGAAGGCCCACGAGCTGCTGGAGCTGCGCGGCCTGCTGCTCATCATCACGCCCGACTCCTCCCACCAGAACCGCCACGCCCTCATGATGCGGAGTTGGCGCGTCGCGGTGGAGTCTCTGGGCTTCAAGCGGTACAAATACGTCAAGTATTCCCACATGCATCTCATCGCCTTTCGCAAGGTGTCCCTGGCCACCACCAGCGACCTGGTGTCCCGCAACTACCCGGAGATGCTCTACATCCCTCAGGACTTCCACTCCAACGAGGAGGAGGAGGAGTGCGCCGACGTGCCCGTGCAGGTGCGCTCCGAGTTCGAGGACGACCAGATGGCGTGGGGCTTCACGGAGCTGCCCGACACGCCCTACGACTCCGATTCCGGGGAGAGCCAGAGCAGCTCGGTGCCGGGCTTCCACGAGCTGGAGGACCCCATCCTGCTTCACAGCTAGGCTGAGCCGGCTCCCCCACCCCCGACCCCCTCACCCCCCCCTTCTCATGTTACCGTACGTAACTGTCACCTCCCCTACAACTGCTGCGCTGCCAAATTTAAACCTGCTGCATTCTTCCCCCCATTTCTCTGCCCTCTTTTCAAAACAATGCAGTTTGCACAGTGCGAAAGTTTACAGATTATTGACTCGTATCCACACTCCTCTGGGAGCACACACACACACACACACACACACACACACACACACACACACACACACACACACACACACTCCCCCCCCCCCCCCCCCCCTAGTTGCATAGACACAGACACACTGAGATGGATATATTTTGATAAATATCTAGGTTTTTTAAAGAGTTGCAAAGTGAATGCCCCGAAGATGTCTCAAACTCCTTTCTCCTGGATGCCCATGCAATCTTCCAATCAGCTCTTAATAACAAAAGTCAGCTTGTCTGTACGTGTGTCTCTATTTCAATGAGCTGTCTGAGCGGCAGGCGGGTTAGTGCAGCAACCCCGGCAGTCTGACACGAGTTGGATTGCAATGGAGAGACTGGAATGGAACGACTGCGTCGGACTTTCTGAACATTCTTGATGTGCGTTTTTATTTTTCCGATACAAAAAGGAAAAAAAAGAAAACAAGTTAATTGTTTTAAAAAATATATATTCTCAACAGTCAAAACCTTGGTGTTGTCCGGTGTAGAGTGTGGCGATGCCATTTTAACTTGCCATCTGAATAATTTGTGTATATTTTACAGGAAAGTGGTATTTGTAGCATTTTAAACATTTTCTGAAGCATATGGTAGGGGTATTACTAGGTTTACTAATGTGAAACTGTAACTGTGTTTACTCATTGCGTAACAAGGTACGAGTGTTTCAAAGTAGGTATTAGACCTATTTTTGTTGTTATCACTAATATTAGTTATCAGCTGTCAGCTTTTCAATAGATTTCTTGGTCTCTAGCAGAGACGTAGTACAACACTGCAAGTCGGTGACCCATATCAAATGGACTTTAAAGCACCAGTATTCTTTGACTTTGTATTTTGTAACTTTGATGTGAAATTACAGGAAGTGCTCTGCCTACAAAAAAAGATCCAGATACGAGCGCCTCGCGGAAAATTCTCCTCGACTGAAGGGATTTGCACTAATTTTGGGGGGTTTTCACGCTGAACCTCTGAGGCGAGGAACTGTAGATTTTTAGCAATAGCAGGCGAGAGCAGATGTGAAGACGGGAGGTCTGAGCCGAAGACACTACCAGACGAGATGTTGGAGGTGTGTTCTTGGGCTTGGATTTGCCAGTGTGAATGAAAAAGATGAATTTTACGTCGATGTGTTCTTGTCGGTGGCACTTTATCATTGATCCCAAAGGGTGTCACAAAATGTAATTATTTTCTTATGATGACAGGTTTTCGAAACAATATGATGGGCCCCGCACAAAACAGTGAGTCTAAGGTGCCTTCTTCGCTCACATCTACTGTACGTTGCGAGCGGCTTTTGATGCTCGTGGAGAAAGTGGGGCGCATACTTTTTTTTCTTTTTTTTTTTTAAAATCAAGATATCAAGCTTCTCTGGCCAAATATTAAATACTGTTTGTCCAGTTGTCCTTTGTCATTTTAATGGCTACCAGGAACCATTTACATTGTAGATGTGTGTTCCCGGTCCTTTCTCATTTTCCACTTAATGCACATCTTTCTGCTCATATCTCCTCTGCATTAACAGAAGAAAAAAAAAACATTGACAGTACCATACAAATTCAGAATTTGAATTTGTTTCGATTGATCTGTGCTTTAAGTCTTCCGATGTTTCTTTAGGTGCATTTGCATGAGTTTAATCTTCATTATCAACATTTTCAACAATACGGAACAACGTGTGCTTATAGTATGGTTGTATTTCTCTTTTATAAATGAATGTAAATGTATGCTTTGTGGGTTTTTTTCCTGTTGTGTTGGTGTGTTTGTTCTGTACCTGTTTTATTAACACATAAAATACTGCTCATGGAGTTATGAAGAGGGATTCTAGATTCAGGAGATTGAGAGGATCATTTATTGCTCTGGTCTCTTAAAACATTTAACATCAGTAGCAGATTTAAACATAAATATAGTATGCACTTATAAGAGCTTGCTCTGTTATACTAAAAAAAATAGCGAAGTAGTATGCCTTCACCGTAGGGGTATTTTAACACTGAATCACTTTTCTTTTTAGCTCCATTTACAATTAAAATGTTCACTAAAGATTAAAAAATAACCATTTAAAGTCAAATGTTTAATCCGAATTACTGCTCTTTTTCCTAAACTCCAGGGCTACAGCAGTGGTCATCATAGGTAACCTCACTGAATGAAAAAAATGGCTACGTGAGATGCGTTTGAAAGATAAATAAAGATAAATAAAGCTCAATAAACACATATTTTAGAGTAAATCTAAAATATTTCTACAGTCCGGTTTGTCTTTACGTTGGCGAAACTGTTTTGACCCTTCGGACTCGCCGTATTAGTCGAAAGCGGACACCGTCATGGCGCCTGTCAAATCGAAACTTTAGATGCGACAAACTTTCTCGGCGAAATGTATTTCGCTGGATCGACAGCGAGTTCCAGGGCGCTTCATTTCTAGCGCATTATGTCCGCATCGGACGAAATGAACACCACGTAAACAATCAACACGGAGCTATTTCTGCTGACTTTCACCCGTAGAATAATGAACCTCTAGAAGCTAACTGCAGCTAAGCTAACGTTAGCTACGCTTTCAACAAGTTGGCCAATAGTTAACGTTAGCCATTAACGTTTTACTTCTTTAAAAAGCTCGGGTTCGGCGGATTTCAAATGTCAACCCGGATATTAAACCGATTCTAACTCTTTGACTAACTTTTTTTTTTTCCTGCGAAGATGTGCCGTTTTCTACGCTACTGTGTCAGCCACTGCCTTCGCGCGACGCTGACCCGGGCCAGGGAGCTCAGCGGGGAGTTGGGCATGCGCTCGTCCGCCCGGTGGCTCGGCTACCTGTCCCGGCTCGTCCTGCTGGTCGCCCTGAGCTTGGGGCTCTACGCCCGGTGGGAGAGGACCGCGCAGGCCGCTCCGCTGGTCGTCCTCGTTTCGACTCTGCTCTTCGCCGGCGCGGCGGGCGTAACGCACTTTTACTTCAGCGCGGAGCGGCTCAGCCTCCGTCTCCTCCACCTGCTGTTCGGCTTCCTGCTGGGGCTCCAGTGCCTGCTTGACGGCGCGGCTGCGCGGAGCGACGAGAAGGCGCGGGCGGCCGACTACCTGCTGGCGGCCAGCGCGGCACTGGGCGCGCTGTGCGCGCTGCTGGAGCGGCTGTTCGGGTGCGCCGCGTACCGCCCCGCCTTCCTCACCTCTGCGGAGGGCCTGGAGCTGCTCGGCTTCGCCGGCGCCGCGTGGCTCGCCGCGGAGCCGCCGAGCGTCACGGTGCTGGCGGCGGCGCTGGCCGCGCTCCTGGTGGCCCTGCGGATGAAGGTGCTCCTGGCGCCGGCCAACCTGGTCTGCTTCGTTGTCGTCGCCGCCGTGTGGATCTTCGAGCCGCCGAACATCTCCGGCAACCCCGTGGCCCTCGCCTGCTTCTTCGCGCGGCTCGTGTGCGACCCGCTGCTGGATTTCTACTTCAGCGGCCTGTCGGTGACCGAGCGGTGGCAGCCGCTGCTGGCGCGCAACGGCCCGTGGCGGAAGCTGTCTCTGCTGCCCCACGTGATGCTGGAGGTGACCTTCGTCATCGTGGCCGCTCTGGGGCTGAGAGACCTGGACCGGTGGTACCTGCGGATCCCGGGCTTCGTGTTCTTCGGGTTCTCGTGGGCCGTGTACCAAATGATGTTCGTCCACACGGCGTGGAGCTTTCACACCAAGCTCAGTGAATGCCAGAGGCTGTGCTTGTCCCAGGGGTCAGGGGTCAGCGGCCTGAACAAGGTTATGGCCTCAAAGGGCATGAGACTTTTCTGCCTCATCGCCGAAGGCCCAGTAAAGATCTTGATGATATCAACTATTGCTGTGGCGGCAATTTGTTGGCAGGTAGGGAAAAAGCCTGTCTTAAGATTTCCAGAATCCAAAAAAACAAAACAAAGTTATGGTGTAAAACCTCCTTGTGACGCTTCTTTGATGGGTGATCTTTGCCCTGCAGGCCTCCAGCAGCCTCTTCCTCAGCATCCTGCTGCTCGTCCTGCCTCTGCAGTCCCTGTTTCACGGGCTGTTCCACGAGCTGGGGGGCAACCTGGGAGGAACCAGCGTGGGCTACGCCGTGGTCATCCCCACCTTCTTCTGCAGGTAGCGTTCAAATTGTACCGCTCTCTGAGTGGTGCCTCGAGGGATCGATGTTTGAGGTGTTGGGCCACAGAGGGACGGCGCTACTCCCCATTCGGAAATCTGTACAGAATCAGAAGCCATTTATTGCCACGTATGTTAGCCACAGATATTTTGCATTTTGGATGGTTCAATAACAGGAGATCGTAAAAGAATAAAATAGAGCACATGACGATGTCCATGTTGAGATGTAACCGCTCTTAGGTTTTAATCAATAATATTGACCTGGCTTGTAATGAACATCTCCTCCAACCGTTATCCATCTATGATTCCTCGAGGGACTGACCCTCCTTCCTCCTGTGCTTTCACCCCCCCCCACCCCCCCCACCCCCCCTCCTCAGTCTGGACGGCCAGCCCACGCTGCTGCCCCCGGGCCAGGTGCAGGAGCTGAACGAGCGCTCCACGGGCATGCTGAGCAGCGTGCAGCGCTTCTTCGCCCACCACGTCATCGAGACCTTCGGCTGCGACTACTCCACCACCGGGGTGACGCGGGACGCCCTGCGGGCCAAGATCCAGTCCCTCTTTGAGCTGCGCACGGCGGACGGACCTCGCTACGACACCTACGTCATCTTCTACAGCGGCCACAGCCACCACTCCGGGGAGTGGGCCCTGGCGGGTGAGAGGGGGGGGGGGGGTTTAAGTATCTCTTTCAAATATAATTTCAAAGTTAATGACGCTGGATGGCGTGAGATGTATATTTTTGCATCTATTAAGGGTTTAGGAGGGTGTAATAAACCCAAACCGGGTCCAAGACTTGGAGGGTCTTGTCAGTAAGTTGTGTCCTGCACTCCCCTTCATATGAGCACGGTGCCTTTGGACTGAGGGGGAAACCTTTTTATGGCATTCTATGTTTTTCATTAGATTTTAAGTACAAACGAGTTTTGTCTTGCTTTCTATTATAACAGGACTATGTTAATGATATTCTATACTGAGACTTTTGCGGCATGCTTATGGAAGCCCGCCACAAAAAAAGAAGTTAGAAAGTCGAAATTATGAATACTGCAGCGTCTTTCCTCGTTGAGGAACTGGCCGCACTGGTTCCATAAAGAGAGAACTTTCCTCTGGACTTTTCAATCGTTACTAATCATGACAACTACTGCATTACCACCCGGACTGTATTATATCTCCCAATAAGTTTGATTTATCTCGGACTCTGAAATGCCGAAAAGAATATTTTAGACTCCGCTAAAAGCGGACCACTGTACGTCAGACGTCCCTCCCTGCTGGTTATGAGGGGGGGGGGGGACTGAGTGGGTGCAAGTGTCCGTAGAACGTTTACAGATTCAGACTTCCCGGTTCAACAGCTCATCAGCGAGACGTTGTTAAAACACGAGCGACACCTCTCTGCGACCGTGGTGACGTCAACAAGCAGCTGCGGGGAGCTTGCGCATATCTTAAGTCATTATTTATTTATTTATTTTTGTGGCGGAAATGGGCTTCCATACATACTTTATTGTACGTTTTGATTTTGAATGCGTGTGTGTGCGCGTGTGTTTCGTCGCCAGGAGGAGACACCCTGGGCCTGGACCAGGTCCTGCAGTGGTGGAAGCAGACCAACGGCTGCTCCCGCTCGCGCCTCATCTTTGTGCTCGACTGTAACCACTCGTCGCCGTGGGTGGAGGAGGCGAAGAGGGCGGAGGGCCTGTACGTGGCGGTGCAGGCGGCCACGCTCTCCCTGGTGACGGACGTGGAGCGGCCGGAGCCCCCGCAGCTCGGGGACTTCACCTCTCGGTGGGTGGAGTACAACTGCAACCCCAACAGCGGCATCCAGTGGTCGGAGAGGGGCCGCTGCGTCTCGGCCACCTACGGCGTCTCCAGGCACTGGAGCGACTACGCGCTGCCGCTGCCGACAGGAAGCGACCTCGGCACCTACTGGAGGATGCACTTCCCCCGGATGGTGGGGGTCCTGGCCCCGGTGAGCTGGGGCCGGTCGGACGGTCTCGACGTGTGGGGGCTCTGCAGCCTCCCCCTGCGCTATCTCAGGAGACTCAAACTCAACTGGTTTCCACCAGCCGTCCTGGACACGGGGCAAGGCTTCAAACTGGTCCGCTCATAGAAATGACTGTTTCAAAAGTCCGAGTTACTGGGACCAGCTTCTGGTTTGTTTACCGCCACCCAGCTTCTGAGGTGTCGGTGTCAAATTTGAACTATTTCTGATTTTTAATTCTTTCCCAATGTTTCTATTGATGTGTGTTAATTAGCATCTAATGAAAAATTCCAATGTGAGGGATGAACGGGGGCAATTGTTGCATCATATTTACCGTTACATTGATTCCACCTTGACTTTGAGAACATTTGTGCCTTTTAATGTAAAATCACCAAAGAACCTTTTAGTTTTACCTTTAACAAAAGTTGACAGTGGTACAGTTTCAGAGGAAGATCTCAGGCATTAATCTTAAAGAATAGATTATTTTCTAGAGGCTTGTTACAGCTCTTGTATTTTGACCCTGAAAGGATTCCTGTTACAGCCAGCTGCACCACGCGTGTCCCACTCCAAGCGTTGAGTATATTCAATGCACTTTGTCGTCTTTTCTAAACAGCACACTGTGATGCTTTTAAGTTCTGCAATGATCAGCTGTTTCAGGAAGTCCAAAGAAACTTTTAAACTGTACTGACGATTGCACTATACACAGCTACGTATTTATGTCATAATTAAATCACACAAAGACTTTTCAGGTGAAAGAGGATTGAAATTATGCAATAAAGGAGAAGTGGGTCTTCGCTGCTAAAGTTGTTAATTTCACTATTACGTCTGGACAATGGTCAGAGTATAAAATAAATACCCACCTTTCATATTTTTAGACGTCACGGTAATGTGGTATTTTGAAAGTGTTGAAGGCATTGAATGGGAGTTAAGTGTGAAATGTTTTTTCAGCCAAGAACCCGCTTTACAGCTGGAGGCGTTGTGTAATATATAATTATATATTATATTATATATATATATTGACCTTACATATATTTTTTTATAATTTTTTACCTATTTAAAAAAAATCATCTTTTTTGACCCTACATATTTTGACTTTTTTCACAATATTTTTTTCCCATGACATGACTGGAATGATCTTAGATGGAGCAACCTACACGTCCCTGTCACTAATGCCAAATGCCCTAAATTTCTGTACTTTAAACCTTATCTGGGTTCAACCCTCAAGGGACATGGTGGCTCTTCCTAAATCCTTTTTTAGTTTTGGGTAACTGACATTTATAAAAAATCATAATGGGATATTGCCCCAGAGACGGATTGGTGCATCTTGGAGGATCAACCATGCTATTCATCCTTCCTGCATTGGTAAAGGCACAAGTGAGTTGAATTTGAATGTAACAGAGAATTGGAGGGTGGATGCACTAAAAAGGGTAAACAAATCTACACCCTGTGCCAGACTGTCAGTTTAAGGTTGTCCACAAGATGCCCTGAAGTAGACAAACATGTGATTGTCTTGAAAAAGGCCCTCAGAGGCTGTAATAAGTTTCATGTCAGTGTGACCACTGAATGAGACACATCTGGCCTTCTCTCCCGTCAAAAAGGTGGAACCCTATAGGCTACGTAGCATGGCTAATAAGTGCTAAAGCAATTAACATCAAGTCAATTCATCAACATTCAAAAGATTCTTCATCATTCCTGACAATGCCATCATAACTCAAGTGAACGCGCCTTGTGTTTCTGCATAACCCCCAGGGTTCACTTCTCTGAAACAACCAGTGGGGACAATGCCCCCACTACTACCTCCGCGGTAGTGCGCTCAAGACTTGGCGGGTGGGATTTGAACCCACTGGCGGTGCGCACAGAGGCTTTTGGCACCCTGCACTCACCCCTACACTACCAGTCCTGGTCACATTTTGGCCACTTTGATTCTCCTATTTAAACTTGAGCATGTGAGCTAAACCTCAAAACTCTTTTTAAATGCTATTTCTACATCTGGGCTTGAACCCACAACCTTCAAGTGCAGTGCAGGGGGTTATGTCAGCAGCTCTTCCGCTGCGCTACTTCACCACACACTAACCCACCCTTTGTTTGTTGTATTTAACCTTGAGATTGCTACTCAAACCTGAAGTAAAGCCAAAGGCTCAAACCCAAGACTGGGCTTGAACCCACAAACTTCAAATGCAGCGCAGGCTTATGGCTGCAGCTCTTCCGCTGTGCTAATTCACCACACACTAAACACCCCTTTGTTTGTTGTATTTAACCTTGAGACTGCTACTCAAACCTGAAGTAAAGCCAAAGGCTCAAACCCAAGACTGGGCTTGAACCCACAACCTTCAAATGCAGTGCAGGCTTGTGGCAGGAGCTCTTCCGCTGCGCTAATTCACCACACACTAACCAACCCTTTGTTTGTTGTATTTAACCTTGAGACTGCTACTCAAACCTCAAAACTCTTTCAAAGCAGAAGTGATGTCTGCATGAAGGGGCATGAACCCACAACCTCAGACAGCAGGTTGGAGCCTGGAGCCCTTCAGTTGTTCCCTTGTGCTATTCAAGCACATGCCTCATTGTGTCCGTTTCTCATATTAGACCTTGGGATTGTTTACTAAACCTCAAAACTGTTTCAAAGTTTACAGTTTGAAGACCTGACTGCAACCAAACCCTCCTTCTGAGAGAGCAGGTTTGAACTGTGGATCCTCCACACTTCAGCCTTCCTGCTATCCCCCTGCACTGTTCCACCACACACCTGTTGATGCTTTTGAATCCAACCTCAATTCTCATAGATTCTCAGGCTGGAATCCACAACCGTTCCAAACCGTTATAATAGAATTGCAGGTCAAGTAAAGTCATATAATGACATTTCTAATAAAGCCCTAGTTGATTTCACTACTTTTATGCTGTGATCCTTATTTCACTTTTTGTGTGCTGATGCCCGCGTGTGAATTGAGAGGATCCATACAGACTCCCCTATGGAGCTAAACCAGTCTGAAGGTCCTCCTCAGCTGAGTGGAGAATAAATCCCGGAAGAAATAAACACGTTTGACACACGGCACCTTGAGGAGAGAGAATCAAATCTCAAATGTGGATCAGGAAGTTCAGCTTTGATTCCACTAGAGACACCAGAACTCACGATGATTCAGTGTCACTGTTTGTTTAATTTAAAATTAGGGCCGGGACTTTAGCGCGTTAATTACGATTAATTAATTACAATGTGAATTAAGATTAATTAATTACACAAAAAATAACACATTAAACATTTTTCAGGCTATTTCTACACTTGTCTGCTGGAATTGGTTGAACAAAAATAAAAATCCATGTGAAAAAAATTACTTCTCACTGTTCTCCGGTCAAATATTTATGCAATTAAAATGCGATTTATTTCGATCAATTAATTACAAAGCCTCTAATTAATTAGATTAACATTTTTAATCGGGTCCCGGCCCTAGTTGAAAATAAATAAATCCCTTTATCAGCTTGAATATAAATATTTTTAAACTGACATTTCTTTTGGGAACCACTGGTCTACTAATACTCCAAAGTGGAAAGGGTGGTTCTTCTCTTCCATGACCAGCCTGCTGCATCCATTGAATATTTGTTTGCATGGTTACAGAAAATGCATTGATGCGAAATGTGGGTTTTGGATCTTACCACTTCGCCTTCATACAAACAAAAACAAATCCAGGTT
This sequence comes from Pungitius pungitius, assembly GCF_949316345.1. Taxonomy (NCBI): domain Eukaryota; kingdom Metazoa; phylum Chordata; class Actinopteri; order Perciformes; family Gasterosteidae; genus Pungitius; species Pungitius pungitius. The sequence continues at coordinate 19,135,054 of NC_084905.1, forward strand.
TTCAGCTCATTTTATTGAAAACATTATAAAAGGATGCAGCATATGTCAGTTTTTTAGGATCTTTATGAAGTTCACATTGATGACCGCTGTCAAGGAGACGAGAACAGAACAGCTATCACTCCCATGTGGTTGCAGGTGAAGTTACTGAACCCTAAAACACTAACGGAAAAGGTCCCTTTTTTTTTTTTTTAAATATACGATGGGTTCATTACCGAGTTCCATCTCTTTGTGATTTCAGAGCTGATGTGCAAATTCCTGTCTTGGGTTGTTGTTAGGCATGGACAGTTACACAGTGGGAGCCTCAAGGAGCCTTCATCCAACGGGAGAGAACAGAGGACGCACAAAAGGGGAAGAGCTGCGACCGGTGGAGCCACACACACACACACACACACACACACACACACACACACACACACACACACACACACACACACACACACACACACACACACACACACACACACACACACACACACACACACACACACACACACACACACACACACACACACACACACACACACACACACACACACACACACACAATGTTGTCTGCCTGGTTCACAGATGTCATCTACTCGGTCTTCAGGGCGCTGGGACACAGACTAAAGAAAGCTCCTTGGGGGGGGGGGGGGTTCAAGGGACACAGAACATCCAACCGGAATGGAACGAGCAGAGCTCAGAACATCTTCAACTGAAACTCGCTAATCAGCGCTGCATCTATGGATTATTTTCTACACTCATCTAGAATATAAAAGCTCAGAAAAAAAGAAAATTGACCTCACAATTTAAAAGTTGTCACGTCAAAGCTGGTTGAGTGGAGACGGACACTCAAACAGCTTTGTAAGCAAAGACCACCGAGGTGAGTCAACGGGTCGACTCCCCCAATTTGGAACATACGTTTTCTAATCATTCATTTTATTTGGAGTAAAAAGAAAAGTTGTGCTTTCCCGAGATGATGCACTGGCCTGCGGGTTAGAGGTTAGACTTCAGCGGGTCGTAGTGTGGGCGTGTTGCACAATAAGGCTCCCTCCGCCCCCCCTTCTGATGACGCGGCTGCTTTTTATTTTTGCTTCAGCGGAACACTGCAGAGCATGACACTTTTAAATAAAATTCATGAATTAAATAATAAAAAATGAAAAGAAGCATATGGCATTAACAATATTAAATTCACTGTGTGGTGTGATTTAATCATCTGAGCCCAGACGCGGGGGTTTATTCCTGGGACACTGCTGCGCCCCCATCAGGGTGGAGCACATTTGTTCTAGAAGTGTGATTGTCACAAACGTGTTCATTAGCATTTCACAAAAAGGAAATAGGAGTACAATTTAGTGTTTATAAATCGATTTACCCGAAATAAATCACAATACAATAAGAAAACATTGACCCAAGACCCCGTTGGTCGAGTGTGAACAGCAGTTAAAGAACTAGAATAAAGGTACATCTGTACTTGATTTGTTTTAAAACAAAGACGTTCTTTATAGGAACAAAGCTGGAGAGGAAGGCTTTGGACAGTTTTTTTCCTTTCCGAGTTGGACCGAGCGAGGGTCAAAGCCACAGAAACACGCCGATACGACGTCACAGAACCAAGCTTATTTACACGCTTATTCTGACGCAACTAAGAAAATAAAAACCTGCTGTTTATTATCGGTCAAAAGTCGATCGACTTCCCTGCTCACCTGGATCGCCCCTTGAGCTTCTTTCCTTCGCACGCAACACTTTTTTGCTCCAAAAATGATGTTTTAATAGCACATAAACCCATGTGTGATTCCTCGAATGCTCCTACAAATCAGAATGAGGTCAATTCCCGTAGTAAGACAAAAACCAGACAATCCGTTGAATGACTACATCACGTGGGCAAGAAAAAAAAATACACATGTGTCCATCTGTTGGGCTCTACTTCGTCCTTTTTGTCACCAATCTCCTTCAGTCGCGCCCCCGCCCCCCCCCCCCCCTCCCCTCCTCCCACCAACACCCCTCAGGACTTCCTCATCCGCACCGTCTCGGAGCTGCCGTTCAGTTTGCTCCGCCCGGATGGGGTGGACGTGCTGCCGTTGCCCAGAGGGCGGTCCCGGTCCGCTGGGACTTCCTGGCTGCGTTGGCGCGTCTCTTTGTAACGGAGCGTGATGTCACTGCGAGAAGATTGGAGAAAGATTTTATTCATCTGAAAATCAGCTCGAGGAAAAGCTCCTTTTTGATGAGATCCAGTTTCTCCTCATTGAAAAAAAAAACGTCACAAAAATAGTGAGAAATGTAAATGATCTGAAGGAAGTGGTCTTCGGTGCGTCTCATTTGCTGAAATAACGCATGGCATGGCATGCTACAGCGCCCAACGCCCCGGTTGTCATGCCGACTCTGTGTGAGGTGTGCAAACACTTCACGCTCCTGCAGCGTCAACACAAGCCGACTGTCCTCTGCACTACACACTTAATGACTGCAACATTAAAATGGATACAAAATAAAAAGGACGACCAAATTCACCTGCTCTCTCCTGAACCTACAGCAGCAGACCTGAACATTACGGCTAAGCGTGAGCAGGAAATACCACTGAATCAAATCTTATGCAAATATAACCATTAATGGAATTCAATTGATAGTGTGATTAAACTATTTATTTTGCAATTCAGCAGACCGAGAATCAATGGCCATTTAATAGAGACAAATGATTAAATGAAATGCCTTCACCTGAATCGAATGAGCAGAGTTTAATCATTACAGCAGCTTTGTACCTCCATTCTGTCGGCATAGTAACCCATCCCACCTCTCACCGGATGAAGAAGCGCCACAGGGTCCAGGTGACGATGAGGAAGATTCCCAGGAACCAGCACTGCGTGACCACAAAGGGGATGGGCAGCATGATGGTGTTGGGGTCGTACTTGACCACGATGAGGAACTCCGTCACTGTGATCGCCGCCACCAGCCACGCCTGCTGGCCCAGCTTCTTGTGGAACTTCCTGGTATAAAAAAAAAGAAAAAGAGCAAAAAAGAGGTTGTTATAGTAAAGTGAAGATAAGAACGCACTATACACATTATATAAGTAGTGCTCCAGATGTATCATACAAATAAAAATGAAATAGCTCCTCAGAACCCATCAGAAATGACGAAGCTGATTGGATCCAACACTTAATGTAGAGCTGACTGGTAACATTTGTGCACCAGAGGAAATGGCAGCGAGCTCCCGAGAGCCGGCATTGAAGACGCCGTGTGGTGGAAACCTTTTATTCTGTTACAGCCAGCTTCACCTAGCTGCTACTCACGGGTCGTCCATGAAGTCGTAGATTTCCCTCATGGCGACGCCTCCTACGTTGACGAAGAAGACCAGTCGCAGCAGCACCAGGCAGTGCTCAGGAGGCATCCACAGCACGAACTTCAAGTAGAAGGTGTTCAGCTCCGCCAGGAGGAACTGGGAACGGACGAGATGGGAGGATGTTTGCACCGACTTAGGAGCAGTGAGAACAGAGTGAACTGAAGACGTTAGAAGTGGTCGTCTCTTATGGCGGGCACCATTTGTTTCATCTCGAGAAAACAAAGTGATGACTTAAAAACCAGGTTGTATTGCTCATAAAAGCACCTATCAGTACTTTTATTCCACTGTAATGTAATCTTATTCTTAGTTACCATTTAAAAAGAATTGCCTGCTCTTTTGGTGGTGATGTTTCTTACCATGAAGATGATGCCCAACACAGCAAGCCAGCGACGAAGGTTCGACGCAGGCTTCCACTCAAACTTCACCCAGCTGTACGGAGTGAACTGGAATGCGATTCTCTTAATCTTCCCCCTGGGAGACGCCACAGAGGAGATGTGGTTAGAGACAGAGCAACGTACGTCTCCAACGCGGCAACGTCGATACTTGTACTGCAAGTAAAAAAGGTGGAATACAGATCCACAATTCGATCATCTATCATTTCAAAAGTCGACAAAGAAGTCCGTCACGTGCAGTTAAAGAAATTCAATCCGGCACATTGCTCAGATGTTGTGGTTTCAGTCCTATGAGAGCAGGCCGATCAGAGAACACACAGAACCAACGCCAGCTGTTTCCCGTGTGTTCGGTGCGGCGCGTGCAAAGTCGTACTTGTATGTCGGAATGTTCCACAGGCCCTGCCACTGGTAGGGCTTCATGGACAGCCAAGCCAGGGCCTTCATGCCACAGTAGATCCCCAGGCCGTTGCACAGCAACACGTCCATGATCCACTACGGGGAGACGACAACCACTTTAATTGCTGTGATAAATCTGAGGACACTAAAGAAAAAAATCAACGCTTCCTCGACGTCTCATCGAAGACACTTCAGCAGCTCAGGAGGAGAGCCAGAGACGTTTGTACGTACGTGGTCCCACCAGCACTCTGAGAAGTTGGGTAACTGGTGCTCCAGGCTGTATTCCAGGAACTCGAACATCACACTGATTATCATGCACATCCACCAATCGCGTATCATCAGAGTCTGAGGAGCAAAGAGGGGGAGGCGGTGAATGGTGTGGAGCGGGAGGTCAACCAGATGCCGTACAGAGAAGGAACCTTTTCCAGCCAAAGAATTACACATGCATAATGTGGGGGGGGGGGGGGGGGGGGGGTAGTGACTTTTATGATAATCTCTTGCTGTGCAATATATTGAAATGTGTCTAATCTGTAATTGATCTGTAATCAACAGTTGATTCCCGAGCTGACGAGATCGATAAGCTGAGTCTCTTTCATGTGACGTGCTCATGAAGATTGGCCTGGACCATTTTAACTTGTGCAATCTTTGATACATTATATTGGTTATATTGGACATTCACAGTGCAGATCAGTGTGCACTGGTGTGTTGAGCCTTCTCCATTCATACCTTGATGTACCATCCCAGGAAGTGAGCTGGAACAAAGCCATCCATCTTGTCCTGTGGAGACAAAACAACATGGTGGTTTATGAAAGGTCCACTTTTTGACCATGTCGGTCCTTACAATATCACAAGTTTTTACACTCGACACCTTTTCTCCTCTCCAAGTCAGTTCAGGTTGTTGTTACGGCCTTTCCACTACAAGTCTAAATGTTTTTTATTTTCATATTTGGGTGGAGTGTGGTTCTACTGACGGGATTTAATCTGCACCAGACACATGCTTCTGAAACAAGCCTGCACACACACACACAAACTGCCAGTTAGTGTGGCTGTGTGTACGTGTCTTCTTCATCAGGAGGACCTGCCCACTCAGAGCCTTCTTACCCAGATGTTGTGGAAGGGGTCGGTGGTGTTGCCCGGGTCGTACATGAGGCAGTTTCCCCCATAGTCGCGCTCCGGAAGGGGAACCCCAAGCTTGGGGTCGATGTACTTCATGAACTGTCGGCCATCATGCACCGTCTGGTTAACGGGAAAGGAGAGAAACCATCAGCGGTGCTTATGGTCTCTGAGAAGGAGCTCTTGTGGAGACACATTGAGCCTGAAAGGCAGATGTTGATATTTCAATCATGGATTGCTAGAGAAAACGGACATATTAAGAAGGTGGAAACAACTGCTGTAATATAATCAAAATGTCTGTAGTAACAGAACAATAAAACCCTGTACATGTGCAGCAAAACAATTCACAGGATATCCTATTTACAACGTTGGCTTTTTCAAGTGTTTATTTTATGCTTTTGTAAATTATACATCCTTGAGGCATATTAGATTTTTTCTGATGGATTCATTAAGCTACACTTAATTTTTCTCTCATGAGTAAAGAAAGTAGATGGCTTAAGTATTTCAGCTCGTTTTACTGACCAAGATAAAGTTTAAGGTATAAATGGATTGCTACTTTACATGGCCTGGCTGAGTGACCTTTCTATTCAACTTAAGAAGTGTTTCAGCCGATGGAAGTATCAGTGTAATCATCACACCCACCTGGAAGAGGATGAAGATGAGGAACAGCTCATACACTACAGTGACACAGAGCCAGAACCTCCAATAAGCTGGAGAGAGAGAGAGAGAGAGAGAGAAAAAAGAAAAAAAACATTCCGGCTCGTTAATATTTTATTTAACTATTTACATCATCTCAGATCGGCCCAGGATGCTGCAACAGTGGCCTTGCAAAACAGATAGCAGTGATAACAGAAGGGGAGGCCAATAGCGCGTGAGAGATGCAGCCAATGGCAGAGCGCCTCCATCCAGTGAATCAGACCATCTGGGAATGAATAGGACTTTTTATTCAGGAAGGGGGGCGTTTAAAGATTAGAGTTAACTATTCAAATAGAACAGACCTTGTGGACGGTTTGGTGACTTATTAGTGAAGAATTTCCCATTACATGAATTATAGTAGCAATGCAGCAGCTTTCAACAATTGAGTGGAACAGTCAGAGGGATTGCAACAGATAATCTGGCATCCATTAAAGTTCACATTCATCAGTGCGTTTGTAAAAATAGCAGCGTGAAAGGTCTATTATTGGATGTGTTAAAAGCATAAAGCCGCCACAGCAGTAGAGTGCAATACGTGAGCCACAGAGGGATTACATCTGTGGTCACTTCTAGTGAATCTTTGCGTATAACCTCGATTTGAATGTATCACAACCAGCCGGTGGTTTCCCTCACGAGATGCAGGTTGTAAATCCTGAAGGCCCTTTGGCTACTTTCCCCATAGAGCAAACATGTGGAGTTGCAACACGACTACAGCGAGCTGAACAACAACCAAACCCACTTGGCCAGCTCAACGGGTCAGGCAGTGTGACGCAATCAGTTAATTTACACAAACACAAAACAAACACAAACGTTTCTTTCCCCGTAAACACGAGGCGAGGGTGAGAAGGCACAAGAGACGCAACAACGGCAGCGCAGAGCAACGGCCGGCAACTTCGTGTCGACCGTGATTCCATCTGACCCCCCCCCCCCCACCCTGTTGTCTTCTTTCCTTCCTTCCTTCCTTCCTTCCTTCTTTCCATACTTGCCCTCTGAGTCAGTGGGAACATGTTGTGTGATACAGGAGATGCATTTTCTGCATGGCTGACCTGGTTAAAAACCTAAATAGCAAACAACTTTTATGAACTGGCCTTTTATAAATAGGATCAACGCATCCAACTTTATAGAATGTGGCTAATTAAAGAAACTGTCACATGTAGGGGGTTCAATTGGACAATATGGAACACAATATCATTATAGTCTAATCACTTGAAAATAATAGCTGTGGTTTTATTTACCACAGAATGATGCGTTTTTATCCACATACAGCGCGGGTCCACACCATGTATGGCATGTTTCTACGGTAACCTAGAATGGACAAACCAGAAAGCTGCAGACTCAATGACTGCTTACTATCCCTCATCTGTCTTTTGAGGGATAGTTTTTCCAATACGGCCAAAAGCCAGTAAACGGGTCATCAATAGCGATGAAGATTTGCCTTGTTGTCCGAGGGATCTTGGAGATAATCTCTGCCAGGAAAAAACCCACCACCTCCTGTCAGTCATTCAGATGTCTCCTTCATTGTGACGTTTACATTTAGCTAGCCATTGTGCATATTGATTCCCTTCACTTAGTGGATCTTCATGTTACATCAGAAGCCAACATGGGATTCTATAATGTTGCTATTGATTGACTTAGTGGGAATGGCTCTCTTGTACTCATCATAGGAACAAAGTAACAAATAATGCAGCATTAAAAAGCCAGCATGCTTTACAATAATGTAAAGTTCCCATCAGTAAATGTAGAGGAGGATTATATTTTCAATCAGGTGTTTTTAAAGGCATATCATAAAAAGACCTAGTACAATTCAAATAATGTGAACCTGCGTTGCAGAAGATGTGTGATCATATTCTGTAGGTTTAAAAAAGGTGAAAAAGCAGCATTGCTTTGAGCGAGATGCATGGAACGGGAAGATGAAACTGAACAGAGGCTTTGGACAGAGCCATTAGTACCTGGGTGTGGTCTGGTAAATGGTCCATCTTTGGCTTGTGTCACTCCAAAACAGAGAAACACCAGGATGCTTGCCACAATCCCCCTAGAAGCGCACAAAACAAAAAGACAGACAAAACACAAGTTGCTGTAATGAACTACCATATAATTAGACAAAAATGCATAATTTGATCAAAATCTGAAACTCTCAATACTATAAAAGTGGAAAGATACGTTGTACTGGATTAAAACGTTTATTTTAATAGAATTTAAAGTGTATACTTCCAACATACTTAACAACCAGTTCTACAGGATCTGCTGGACAGATGTTTTGGCCCAAAGGTGCTCTTCATACACAAAGAACAAGCCATTTTTGTCCATAAAATGAAAACGATTCAAAGCTATTAGGAAAAGATCTGTGATGTCAGATGGTCACGAGTTGATTTGGTGTCTCGGCAGCAGACCATGGATTATTGTGTCCACTAAGAGATTAGCCAATCAGAACCTGCCGCCGTCGGGTTGAGTTGCTTTTAATCGCTGCTGTGAACCAGCACATCAGGCAACGATGCTTCTCTGAACCCACGAATGCACACGGAAGGCTCAGCAGCCCAACACACTGGGAGATTTCAGCTTAAGTGTGTGTGTGTGTGTGTGTGTGTGCAGGTGGGAAAGTGAGTTCATGTGATCACAATCATGTGTCAAAATGAGTGTGTCCAACATTGTGTACATGACTGAGATTTGGACTGCATCTGTGGGCATCTTTCTGCTGGGCTCAAAAGGGTCTTTATCCCGATGAGGCTGACTGCAGCAAATCCAGTTAAGATCAGGTTCCACAATCTCAAACACAACTGATCAGTCAAAAACACACACGTCATTGATGCAGCTTGCTTGGGCGGGCACACACACACACACACACACCCTCTAAAGGCAAATAATATCTTTACAAATTGAACGCAGATCGTTAAGGAACTAGTTATCCACACTTTCAGTTCACATGAGCCAGTAAACAAAGCGGGCCTTTCTTTAAAGGTCTCGCCACGGTCCTGAGAGGGAGATGAAGCGTGAATCAGACGTATCAGATGTCAACTCGCAACCAAACAGAGGAAGCCCAGTCAGAACGAGGGAGCAAATGCAGCACACCTCTGAAATCAAGTAACAATTTCTGACCAAAATGGATTAATTCCAATGAAGTGCATTAATCAGAGGATTTCCTTGTGCTTTTAAAATGTCCACAATGAGTCTCCAGTTGATTGCTTACCGACTCGAGGGACTAAAGAGAACCATCACACTTTCCAAAACCCTGCTCTGAAGAATTAAAGGAAAAGCCACTCAAGCTTTCCTCGAGACATCATTTATGCAAAACACTGAAACAAGCAATAAGCCGAAGCAGCGACTTCACAACTTTGTGGTGATATTGGTCACATGACACAAATACCACGCACAGGATAAACTCGTTTGGTGACACTCTTGCCGTTTTTGACATAGTGAAGCGAGCGAGACACTTCAATATGCATCATTTTAGTACGATACAACACTGTCACTGGAACCTGAATCACACCTCAGGTCTTCTGCATTTGTCCCAAGTCTCTATGCTCAGTGAGTTTAACTTAGTTCTGAGTTACTTCTTTTGTCTGCGGGGAAAGATTAAGGGCATAAAACACTCTGAAAATCTAATCTAAATGGCCTTTTCATGGTCACCGCGGCTGGATTCATCTGTGAGACAGCTACACGTGGTCCAGGAAGAGCTCCGTTCAAGGTGAATTCTAATGAAGCGAGAGCTTCAAGGAGTTCAGCCCCTCGCCCACGTTGACTCGGCGGCGGGGATTTGTGCTTAAAACGAAGGACCTTATTAGCTGGTTTTGGTTTGTGAACCATTCAAAATGAATGGAAAAAAAATCAACCGTGGCGCTGATTGCTAATAAAACAAGATGTCTTGGAAGATAAACTGTAGCTAAAATGATTAATTCGGTCAAATCTAAAAGGATTAAGTGGATTTTCTTTGGGCAGGCTTGCTGCCTGGGACGGAGCGGTGGAAGTGACGAGCGCGGCCTACTGACCTTTTTGTGTTGTAGGCCGTGTCCTGGGGGGTTTCTTCCAACAGCGTGACGTAGACCAGAGCACAGGTCAATATGAAAAGCACAGTCACAGTGTGGGCTCGCCTGCAATGAACAAGGGGGAGAAGTAACAAAGAAAGGGATATTAATAACATTTAGAAAAGAGGAAGACTTGACCTCTGGAGAAAAAAGGAAAAGGAAAAGAAATCAGCTGACAAATATCTGACTAAGCAAAACCAACGCACCGTAATTAGAGCTGAGAACACATTTTGGTTGTTGTCGAACAACGTGTCCCAACAAACGTTTGATCAGAAGTAAATATAAAGAAGGGACTGGAGATGACATAAAAATTGATGAGTTAAAAACAGATCTGGCCCGTTAACGTAGACACACGTAGTTTGAAGGCTGTGATGCTGCCCACACGTCGCCCACACCACCCACCGGCGGGGAGCAAACTGTGGCCTTTGCCGTTGCGGTGATAAACAACAGTGGTTACAATTTTTTAAAAGGGGGGGGGGGGGTGTTAATCCTCCGCTTACTGGTATGAGAGACAATGGACCATGCTAGGAATTACCAAATGGTCAGTCAGGATTTGGGGCTAGCTGACAATTAAATGACTGCAAAATGGGATCAGAAATGGGTACAGGAGGGTGTGGGAAATGGCCCAAATCTCCAAGTCAGAGTGTTGTTGCTGTATCTCTCACAGCTTGTTTGGACTTCCAGCTTTTTGCAACAGCAGGGGCCTGTTTCAGAAAGGAGGTTAAGTGAAAACTCTGAGTATGTTAACCCTGAAATGAGGGAAACTCTGAGTTTTCTGTTTCAGAATGGGAGGTATGTTAAACCTGAGAAAGCAGAGTAAGTCAAGCCTGTTTCAGAAAGAGAGGTAACTTATACTCAGAGTCAGTTACCATGGCAACTTACTCTGTGAACCTAACCTGGTCGGGAGCAGGTTTTCTTCGGGAAACCCAGAGTTTATTTCGTCTCCTCCCCTTTTTTAAAGAGGAAGTGGTATTTAATCACCTCATTCATTCTTTCGGTATTCATTCATTGCGCACATTTCAGTCACGCAGAGCGCATCAAATCAAGTGAATGAAATGGCATGTCCTTTTATGGACGATCCTGTGGATGAAGAGGCTGCATTAATCCGTAGGGAGTTGCATTTACGTCGGGAGAGGATTTTGAGACCCAGAGTGGATTTTTTGTCATATCCATATTCATTTTTATTTGAGCGGTACCGTTTTTCTTTACAGTCAATAAGATACATCCATAATCTCATCCATCCTTACATCAGAAACATCAGCCATCGCGGCCGTGCTCTAACATCCGAGCAGATGCTTTGCGTTGCATTACGTTTCTTTGCAAATGGTAGTTTTCTGTATAACATTGGGGATGCAGAACATATCAGTAAGGCTACTGTTTGCAGAGTTGTATGGAAAGTGTGCCTCGCTCTTAAGCGCTTTCTCCAAATTTTTGTGCTGTTTCCTGGGCACAAACCCGTGAAAGCCATCAAAGAGGAGTTTCACAGGATTGCAGGTCAGTGATGTATAAATCGGTTTAAATGAGGCTAACCTGATAAATGACGTTCAGTTAAGAGCATATTGCTGCGACCCCTGGAAGTAAACTAATAATAGAATTCCTTTTAGGATTTCCGAATGTGGTTGGATGCATTGATGGCACACATATTCCCATCATTGCACCTTCCGAAAATGAAGCGGACTATGTCAACAGGAGGTCCATCCACAGTAATAATGTGCAAGATTGCACCTACATGAAAATTAAAATTAGGTTGAATAACACACTCTTCTTCCAGTTTCACTTCTGATATTATAACAGTTGGGCAAGTCACTTATATTACTAACTACAACTGGCTTCTTCAACAGTGTAATTAGATTAATGTAATAATGACTATCTCTAGAAAGTATTGGTCTACTTATTACTAATTACTTTCTAAATCCCATATCAACTTCAACCACTTGAACAATACAAGGAGAGACAAGAAACTGCACTTTTAATGCTTTCAAATAAACATTATACAATTGCATGAATTATTCTTGAAAAAATATATCTTTTAAAATTTGATGTTAAATCCACTATTGTTTTATACAGAATTGCTTTATAGTTTATGCAGCATTTAATGCAATTACATCAGATTTTACTTTAAATTACGGAATTAAATTACAGTTTTTAGATTACATAGAAATTAATTACACACAACACTGTATAACAGTAATTCAAATGTAAACTTACGCATTGACTCGAGCAGCTATTTTCTCCCAAGCTAACTCTCTGTCCTTCGCCGCTGCAGCCGTGTTGCTTTTTTTTAAAATATATGTTCGTACTCTCCATATGCTTGCATAAGCACATCCAGTTCTGCTGGTGAAAAATATGAAGACCTCTTTTTGTCTGGCGCTGTTGCCATGGTGACTCGTAATATCTGCGCTCCATTGATAATGGCTTTTTATAGTTGTGGTGCACGCGCTTAACTCAGAGTAGGTCAACTCAGAGTTGATTGAACTAACTCATTTCAGCTGTTCTGTAACCGAAAACTCAGAGTTTCCCATCTCAGGGTAAGTCAACTCAGAGTTCAAGTTTTAACTCAGAGTTGGTTGAACCTCCTTATTGAAACAGGCCCCAGGTGTAGTCTTTGCCTATCAGTTCATCAAGGTGGCAAAGCGATGCACAAACGCGAAACCGTGTCCCCGGGGCATGAGAAGTAACAGTCGACTGACACAGCTAGTTTGACAATGTAGTCTAAATGTTATTTCAGAATAGAGTCTCCAGTTATAGAATAGAGAATTCCGTCTTATTATTGAAAAGTACCCAAAATAGCAATAAAGCTGAAGGTTTATAAATAAACAAACACAGTATGTCACAACCTCGACGCGTCACCTGTCAACCCCAAGGACGTCACCTCATCCGCCAACCCTTTGGCCCACCGCCAGGTGTCATGAGCGCTGTGTCCCTGTTCTGACTCTACTCGTTTGGCAGCAGACACAAGGGAGGGCCCGACCGCTCTCTTGCCTGACAACCACACCACACCACACCACACCACCGGGTTTGGGGGGGGGGAAGAGACAGGGTTAGGGACAATCGTCATCCTGGCGCAACTCAGAGGCCGGCTACGTTTAAATTGACCACGCAGGTTGAGTTTAATATGTTTTTAGCACAGAGGGCTGCACTTTCCACTCTCTGTTTGCATGCAACAAATCAGAAGTTCACTGGCCTGACCCTTAACATTAATAGTTGTCACGCGCTGTGGTGTTACTACTCTAAACTTAGGAGTTCTTCTCTATTAACACATTTCCAAGACACTGCGAGGAGTCACTGTCCACAAAGCACTCTCAGAAGACTGAGAAGTGAAATGTGTGGGCAGCAATGCTATTTGGGGAAAAAACAAGGTGGCATGCCAGCACAAAATGTTGTGTCATCAGGCTGACTTCTATTTAAGGCTCTATCCAAGCTATTCCTCTTTTTCCTCAATAAACGCACTGCTCCACTCCCCTGAACTCTATCCTGTGCTAATAAGGCAGATGTCATGCCACATTGTTACCTTCCAAAACCAGGGGAGGCTTCCACCAATAACAAAGAGCTTGTTGCCATAACTCTGACACTTGGGAGACTCCCACCAAACAGCCAATGAGCTCCTTCACTTACTCTGTGATCAGAAATGTACCACAAAACAAAATGACACCTCCACCCGGACTCCGCTGCTGTCGTGTTGGTTTAATCCCATTGGAGTAAACCACAATGAGTTCGGAAATATTGGCCGTATTTGCTTAATTTGAGGTACAGGTTGGAAAGACAAAATATTTTTAAAAACTGCCAAATGTAGTTTTTTTTCCATGATGTGATGGCAAGAAGGTCTAAGATGCTACACGTTTTGAGCAAAATGCAATTTTTGCATATGTGCAATATTGACCCATTTAGTTGAGTTTCAAGCCGACCACGAGGCCAACAGCTACATTCTTCCTTATCAGTTCTTGATTGTACCAGACTGGGAGTACCGAGCAGCCACTGAGGCCAAATTCCTTACCAGCAAACACAACAATTGCATGCAGTGTTAACCAAAGCAGATCGAATTTGGACTAACCTGATCTAGTCAGTGCAGATCATTATGGAGTTTCTACACTATAGCTACATATTAAAGAGCTCCAGTCCAAGTCTCACGTATTGGACAGATGTATAACTATACGTTAAGGCTATGACATAGTAATGACATTTTGTCAAGTTTCTCTTTGAAGGTATTGAATACCATGGCGGATTCGAGCTGTCCTTTTCTTTCCACACACCGCAGAGATGAGACACACACACATACACTCACATATTCCTGGAGAGACAGGTCGAAGGGCCATGGTGGCTAAACATTAAAAGGCGGCTGCGGAGCAGAATGTTCCTTTATTCCAGAATAGCCCCAACGCCTGCACCCTGCACATGGCAACGTGCTCCGTCTGGCCCGGTGCATGCAGAACTCTCTCCTTCAGTCTACCGCATGCACAGAATATCTGTCTCCACTTCAAACCCGCCGTGGATCCGTTTCTGCTGAAGGTGCAGGCTGGGATATTGGCTATTGGCTTGTGAACAACAAGCTCCCGCGCCGGGGATGTGCACTGTAAGCATCCATAAAAGCCCGGCACACATTAGCACACCACTCTCTATAACTGACACCGTGTGGATCTCGGGGATTCCTTCCTATCATTTTACATTTGAAAAATGTCACCCGGACACATTTCAGCTGGACTAACCTGTATATTTAAAGATTTGGAAAAAGGTCACCCAAGGTTTTTTATGGGGGGGGGGGGTGGGGGGGGGAGGACACAGAGGTCCATTGGGCCCGTCTTTCAGTTCACCTTGAAGGCTGAAAGAACCTTTTCCGTCTTACATATTCCTGCAGGAGCTGTGATCCTGGCGTCTTTTTGTTTTCGTCACAAGCCGACTGCCATGAGGACGAAAAGCACTCACCAGAAAAAGGTGTTGGTCCCGTCGTCGTAGACCTCACACTCGGTGTTCCTCCGATGCGTGCTCTCCCTGGAGGTCTGCCTCATCACGTTAGCCTTGAGAAGGGCGCTCTGACTGGGACAGCCCGGCTCCAACGAAGCGTTACCGCCGGACACGGATGTGGCGCACTTGCCGGCAACGTTGACCGCGGCGCTCCTCTTCGACTCGGGCTTGGTCATCGCCCCCCCCCCCCCCCGCCCCCACCAGCCCCTTCGGCTGCTTTTAAAGCGGTACTGTGCGGGGTCCGCGGGTTTATCACTGGCTCCGGCTCCCGCGCAGAGTCATCCGCATGTCAGCCCCACCCAAAAGGTAGAATACCGGCATCCTGGGATTTAGTCAAGAGGAGGATTAACGTTAATATGACCAAACCTCGCAATACCGAATAACCTGAAAAGCCCGTTGTTCTAACTGTCGCCTCGATACCGCCCGTCACGGTCTGTGGCTACACACGTGCCGTAAAGGGTAGATAAGACCCGTTTTGACACAGCCTACTTAAGTTATTTCACAGCATCTATACCCACACTGGACCGGCGACACTGCGCGCCGTGCGCAAACGAACAAATCACAGCAGCTACACGGAGATCCGCGCGAGGCTAATTGTGTTAGCTCTGTGGCTAGCCGCGACTGTTCTGCGTACAGTTAGCTAGCAGGGCTAAACCAACGGACACCCTCGTTAACATTTGACGTGAAGCGAGGTCTCGCCGTTGTTTAAACGGTTGACTTACGAGTAGAATTGTCCTTACATTACCTACAACCCCCCCCCCCGTCTCCCGTTAAATGTAACGTTAAGATAACATACCGTACCAGTTGCGTTTACGGGATTAACGTTAAGTGGAGTCCAGATGAAGCTCGGGAGCCGCTAACGTTACATCAATCCAAAAAATATGGGGCAAAAGCCTGGAATCCGATTTACCAGTAGATGGACGTAGCATTAAGAGGTAAACAATCTCATACTCCGCCTGTTGACTGCCTAACACAGTTGCAACTGTAAGCCAAACCGCACTACCATAGACCGGGTCACACATCACATGGGCGTCAAGCACATTTAGCATCAAGCTAATGGTAGCAACAAAACCGTATCCGGTCTGTGTTCTACACAATAAAAGACCCTCTTAATGTCGGACGTATAAATTACATTATTCTGAAATTACAACGTTCAGCTCAAAGCTTCAACATATGTTACTTTCCTTAATGATGGTGTAAGGACAGCTTGACCTATCTGGCGGGTTTAGTTGAGGTTTTAGTTGTTCAAACGATTTGTTTATGAGTAACGCTTCGAATTCCAACAGTACCTACAGGTAAATAAGACGTACAAGTAACATTTTGCAGTTTTATCGGTTACCTGCCAAGTATGTGAACAAAAGGCCTGTCATGTTTTCGATGATTTATATGTCGTCACTTCCGTTTAGCCTACGCCTCATCAGTCGCCATAAACCACAATAATAATAAAAAAGTGTCAAAAAAACCCACCGTTATCTCGCTCTTAACCGGAGAAAGCCTGAGGTCCAAGAGAAACAATATCTAGTCTTCTCAAGGATCTTCACGATTTAATACTTGTACGTAACTGCATGCAAAAGAGAAATATTGGCATATTTTACTTAAATTTATACTTAGCCTATTGGTGATTTCGTTTCTGTGTGTGTGTGTGTGTGTGTGTGTGTGTGTGTGTGTGTGTGTGTGTGTGTGTGTGTGTGTGTGTGTGTGTGTGTGTGTGTGTGTGTGTGTGTGTGTGAAATGATTGGCATCACTGAAGCATTAGAACTATGACCACCCTGAAGTTTGCACGCTGCAAAGACAGAGTTTTCATTTATTTGAAGGGTAAATTAATAGCAAAGAAATCCAAAGCTTTAAGTAGTTGTCTAAAATCAGTGCATAATATTTGAAAAACACATATTGGGCGTGTTTACACACATAAAATACAGTTAAAAATAATCAAGAGGCCTGAAGTTGAGCAACAAAGTGTATCATAAAAATTCTTATCTGAACGAAAACATTACAAGAGCTATGTTTAACCAAGAGACTACGTCAAAATGAGTTTAAAGAAGTTGTCACAGGCTACTGCATGCCAGAGCATGTTTTTGCTGAAACATTAACCGACTGGATGATTGATTAATAACTGTTTGGGAAATGGAGCAGCCAGTGTAAAAAGGCGGTTTAAAAGAGCGTTTGCCTTTTTACCGACAAAAGGAATTAAATCATTCTTGGGTTGTTGTTTTTTTAAAAAGGATAGAACACTTTGTTTTTCTTTTTTTTAAATAGGCTTTTTTTCAGTTCTACATTAGAGGAACAACAAAAGAAGTGTAACTAACATTTAAAAAAAGATGGTGATAGCGGCTGCCATTCATCAGAACATCTTTAAGGTTTAAAAAAAAAAGAGTCTACAAAGCCGGGGTGTCTATAAAGCATTATTTTATATAAATCTTTATATAAATTACTACCTTGAGAACACATTGCTTTACATCCACAAACATGCATTTATTGGGATCAGATATTAATATTCTTTTTAAAATAAAAGCTTTAAATGTCAATTCATCTGATGACATAATGCAACAATTGTGTATTTTGCATAGTTCTTTGTTGCGAAAAGATCTAATGGGATTCTGAAACACAGGCATAATTGCTATGAACAGCAGCTAACTCATTCAGGAAATCCCTCGACGGCGACTTCAAGCGTGAATGCGGCGCGCAGAGAAAAGCGGTGTATAGGTGTAGCATGTGGCTGTGGGGTCAAATTACCATTCATCTTTCTTTTGAAGGCGGCCTGTGGTAATGCCCGCAGGCCCCCTTTAACATCAGAAGGATGGGTTTCTTCAGACGATGTGGGAGAGGAGCCGGGGGGGGGGGGGGGGTTCTGTAGTAGAAAACCAGGCTTAAAAAGGTAAAGGCAGGTTTTCTGTGTGAGTAAAAAACATGTCGGTCATTAATGGAACGTTGCATTTCGGCCCTCTGGGTATTTTCCATGTCCGTCAAGTTGAGCCATCACAATAGTTGACTGCTTGTTCTCGCTGCCACGATGGAAGCTCTGGGATGAACCTCCCTTTGAACAATAACTAATGCAGAAGTTCTCCCTGCATTACATGGGCCTTTCCAACATTAACTGATCACACATGTTTGAGAGTGAGGAACAGAAGTCCGTCTCCAACTTGTCAGAGTAAATGGATGACCAGTTTAAATGTGTCTAATAAGATGTGTTAGATCATTTTCTCTTCGGGGGTAGTTTGATGTCAGAACAAAAGCACACTGATCAGGCCCATTATTTCAGCTTCTCTAAATCAGCAATGGGCTCTAATACACTTTGTTATTTACAAGGAATAAACATAAGATCAAAGTCAGCACTGGAATTAATTATTTGTGAGATAAAATGTGCCCTCTCTGCATACATGTACTGCTTTAAAATAGGCTAATGGAAAAGACCACATGTTTAGCGAATACGTTTTACCACTAGAGGGAGCTAACGAACAACATAGAGATCTCGGCCTGTTGCAGGAGAAGACTGCTTGAAGGTTTTATTTTCATGTTTATGGTCGGGGTCAAAATGAGGCATAACCACTAGGTAGATGGGATGTCAATCATATCTCAGCTTAAAGCTTCAAAAGATTTTATCTCTCAAATATAATACAAACTATTTCGTATTGATTTGAAAGACGTAAAAGGTGCCACGAAATGAGCTGCATGAGTTCCAATATTACCCCCAAAAGTCTTAAAAGTAAGTGGCCATAGTCGTACTGACATGTCCGTCCAAACCCATTTTTTTTAATGCAAAACAAATCAGGATGAAATACAATCAATACGATATGACTCGATCTTGAGCACTTACACGTGTCCTCGGGTGCTGCTTCTAACTTTACAGTAGATTCATCCGCAGCATCACTACAGCCGAATCACATGTCCTTCCGCACCGATCATCACGAAAGAACCTTACGCACCTGACCCGAGTGAGCCATTAAGGCACTCTGCTGCAAACAATGCCATCATAACGGGTGGTCTCGCACTTTAAAAATCACGTGACTTTGTCGACTCTCGCGTGTCCGATGTGACATCGTGGTGTCACGAGAAGGTGTCGTGTAAACTCTGCATTATTGAGCTGTTAAAACCCACCCGCGCTCCCGTCGACGCGCTTTGCACGTTTAACGCGCTCGCGGTGCAGTGCCGGCCTCGAGCCGCTAGAGGCCACTGTGCAGCGTGCCTTGCGCGTCCCGGTCCGAAGACAACAGACTGCAGAGGCGATCGAGGTTATGGATCGCTCCTGATATCTATGCAACGTACAGCAGGCCTATTTAACTAAATCCATATCGTTGCATGAACAACAACTCAATAATCGATGGCACTGAACAATGGCCGCACCTGAGCGCATGCATTTACTTTTAAGTTGAGTTTGACATTTAACGCAATTAGTCACACATAATAAGCGTGTGATCCGTTATAAAAATAAGACATGTTTTCCAGCCGAGGAACGATTGGGCTGAAGAAGTCAGACCCGAGGAGCTCGCAGTGACATTGCGGTGGGTGAGGAAATAGTTTGTGCTGGGACATGACGGCGATATGTACAAAGAGAATCGTTAAAAGAGACCAATAGACAGAGAATAAAACCAGCGAGATTACTTGTTGCTTTAAAGTTGTTTCTTTTCTATAATATATATTTTTTTAAATAAACCAGAGAAGAAACACAGTTGATTGCGATTTGAAAAATGGTTAAACAACCGCTAAGTGCTTCAGTGTAACGTAATACGATCGATCACGTTAGTCCGTCATCGATCGCACAACACGGTGGCAACAGTGCGGAAGAAGGAGGAAAATAAAATCCGATAATCAATACACAACCAGCAGCTGTTATGGTAAGAAAACTGCAGCTCCATCAGTTTGACGCAGACGTCGGTTCCGCTTTAGAGGCTCGACTCTCCGGGAGGAAAAACCCAACCCGCTGCGCTCTGCTCGGCGCACAGCCAAGTGGGCACCAGGGGCCGATGGGAAATCAGGGTGGGGGGAGGAGGAGGGGGGGGGGCTGTGGGCTTCGTTCTTGGGTGTGGGGGGGGGGGGGGGGGGGGGGGTTGGACTTCAGGTCACCAATGGGAGGTGGCTACGCTGCCTGAGGAGTCTTGGGTTAGGTTATATACTCCACGTCTCACCGAGAAGGTACATTTAAAACCCAGTCCTGTAGCGGAGACCAGAGTGCAGGAAAAGAGACACGCACTTTGGGCACAACGAAACAACAGCAGCCGACACGACGGGGATCGATCAGCCAAACAAGGGAGCATCGTAATCCGTGTATTTTTTTTTTTTGGCTTCGGTTTGGTAAGATCTTGGAGATGTCCAACGTCCAGTTGTCGGGCAGCGTGCAGGAGAGGCTGGTGGCCCGCAGGACCTTCCCTCTCCACAGGCGCACGACCGTCTGCCGCAACCTCTTCGGGCCGGTGGACCACGAAGAACTGAGCCGGGAGATGAAAGACAAAATGCGGGAGATTTCCGAACGGGACCAGCAGAGATGGAACTTTAATTTCGAGGCCAACACCCCGCTGGTGGGGGATTACGAGTGGGAAGAGGTGCCCGTGGATACGACCCCGGTCTTTTATCAGGACTCTGTACAGAACGGAAGGAGCAGGGTAGCCGAGACACCCGTTACGCGGAGGCCCTCCGCGGACTCGGCTCTCCCGGAGGCCCCTGACATGGATGTACTGGAGCGCTTGGCCGTGCCCGAGAGCAGCGGCGCTCCGTGCCCGGGGGAGGTTAACCAGGAGAACCGCGCGGACAAGCTCAACTCGGGGAGGCCAGCGCACAGACAAGCCCCGTGCGTGAGACGCAAGCGAACGGCCGCCACTGACAACAACAACACGCACATCACAGGTAAACGGACGAACACGAGCCGCTCCGCGCTCCAGAGTGATGCGCCGCGCTCTCCTCCCCGAGTGGATTCTTCCCGTGTATTCATTTGTATTTCTTCCTTGTTTCC